>NC_080548.1:31957867-32257867 GCF_028640845.1 Ahaetulla prasina | reverse complement strand
AGCCACGGCTTTCCAAACCCCTCGCATCGGACGGGAGAGCGACCGGGTTAAATAGACTACTCCAGGGTCCCGAGCCGGGTCCAAGCTCCGCAGCCCCAATCGGCCGGTGGAGGAGGATGGCATTTGTAGTCCAGCGCATCCCCCTTTCCCCGCAAGGAGCTTTCTGCGAGGCGAGAGGAGCCTGGCTCCGGCCGTCGCGCGCCGGTCCCGCAGACACCTGTTCGGGCGGGCGCTCTCCCGGGTCCTGCCCTGGCCAGCATCTCGATCCGCGGACCGGTTGTGTGAAGGCGCCCCCTTGCGGGCGAAGGAGGCAGCCGCTCCGTTCTCCGGCTACCAAACCCTTTCCGCGACGGGAACCGAGTGGATGCGCTTAAGGCTGAACTTACTGGGGAGGGGGGAGAGACCCCCGCCCACTACGACGAAGCCACCCGGTCGCGCAAACGGGGAGAAGTGGCAGAGTCTCCGGGGATACCCAGGAACCTGCTCTGCACCTCCCGGTCCCTGGCCGTCTCTTTTTGATGGTGGCCTTCCCCGATCAGGCGCCCTCTGCATTTCAGGACTACAATTCCCATCAACCAAAACATTCTAGAATACAATTGGGGGCGGGGAGGAGGCTTCATTTTGGGGTTGCAGAACTCCAGGAAGGGGGCAAAGGGGAATATAGGAGGGGGAAATTCTGGGTTGGGCTCTCCATGGCCACTGTCCACAAAAGGGCAGTGGACCATGGGATTCCTCCTGGGATTCCTTGAAAAACCAAGCCTGTTCTCATCTTCTAGTCCAACCACCTGCTCAATCAGGAGACCCCACCAGGACCATCATTTCAGACAAATGGATGTCCGCTCTCTTCTTAAAAACCTCCAGCAAGCCTTTCTTCCACTGGTTAATTGGGTAAGACTCCCTCATTTAATAGGAGTTAAATCCTTTTCGAACGATGTTAGTTACTCCCGCTCAAATTCACTGGCCCTCCCGGTGTTTTCAGAATTGCCCGGACGGACAAAGCGTAAAAATCCCAGAGAGCCGATCTTGACTGGTGGCTAACAACTTCACTGTTCCTGCCTTGGATTAAAATGTGTAAACCAGAAATGTGGCTATTGGGCTCCTTCTATTTTTGTTGTTCCAAACAAGAAGATGTCCACAACATTGCAATCTTAGGCTAAACTTTAAGACTTGTGAACTTCAACTCCCAGAATTCCTCAGCCAGCTTTGGAGTTGAAGTCCACAAGTCTTAAAGTTGCCAAGGTTAAAGACCCCTGGGCTAAACTATTTGAACCTGATTTCTGTAAACAAATATTCTTCCAACACTTAAGGGGCTGTCACAGAGAAGAAGGGATTGATTTATTCCCCAAAGTACCAAAGGGCAAGACAAGAAGGACTGAATGGAAATTATCAAGGAGAGATCCAACCTAAACTAAGGAGAAACACTGAGAACAACTCATCTAAAAATTGTTTGTCTCCAGAACTTGTGGGTGTTCCAACACTGGAAGTTTTCAATAAACGGAAAAACCCATTTGATCAGGATGGTATAAGTTTTCCTGCCTTAAGTAAAGGTTAGGCTAGAAGACCTGCAAGGTCTTCCGGCCTTCAGATTCTATGAAATCTTGACATATTCATTTGGGATAGTCAGTCTGGGAGAAAAACGGTTCCCCCACTCATAAATGAATTAACATTGGAGGAGGAGCTATAACTAGATGGCCAGGATTATAGGATTATTTCGTTGATGGATAAATAAATCCTGCCCTGTCTCACGGGGTGAGAGAGACAGCTGAGTCCCTTTGTGGCTGGCCACATAACTTCCAAGATTGTTGAAAAATACCTGTTAGTGGCAATTGGCTAGCGAGCTCAGCAAAAATGGCAAGTGGCTGATCTTTGGGGGAGAAAGTACAGGTAGTCCTCGACTTATGACCAGAATTGAGCCTAAAATATCTGTTGCTAAGTGAGACAGGGCAGCTTACACTATGTTAGCAATAGTCTTCATTCTATTTGTATATTTATATACAAAGTCAACTTATTGCCCCCAACAATCTGGGTCTTCATTTTACCTACCTTATAAAAAAGGGAAGGCTGATTCAACCTTGGGCCTGGTGGGACTAGAACCTGCAGTAATTGCAAGCAGCTGCTGTTAATAACAGACTGTCTTAGCAGTCTGAGCCACAGAGGCCCCTGTTAAGTTAGTAACACGGTTGTTTAGTGAATCCGGCTTCCCCGTTGACTCTCCTTGTCAGAAGGTCGCAAAAGGGGATCACGTGACCCAGGGACACTGCAACCGTCGTAAATATGAGTCAGCTGCCAATCACCTGAATTTTGATCACGTGACCATGGGAATTCTGCAATGATCATAAAAAAACCCAGTCATAATTCACTTTTTTCAGTGCTGGTGTGACTTCGAATGATCAGTAGATGAACTGTTGTAACTCAAGGACTATGTCTAGTGGGGAAAATGCAGATAGGTAAGTTTTCCACACCCCCGAGCCCCAACTGGCTTTAAGGTCAGATTCTTCACCCTTGGTCCATCTTTTGGCTCTTTTCCAGAGATCCTTCATTTGTGCTTAAGGATGAATACAAACTATTTTCTTTTGCTGTGTTCTAGCCCAATGACTCATCCCTGCTACTAACTTTATGGTTTCTATGGCTGGCAAATGTTTTGGCAACTCTGTTTATTTTAAAATGAAAATGTATTGTGTGAACTGACAGCTGAAAAAGAGTTCTGTCCTTGAGTTCAACGTGGGTCTTGGTGACAACTTGGACACGTCTTTTCTGCGCCACACAGGGAAGGAAGATTTGCTATGGCCTTTTTCTGGACTGTTTTCTCCATTTTCCCAGTTCAGTTTTCGGCTCTTCTGATGGTCTTTTGTCCAGGTTCTAATCAGGCTTGGCCCATTTAGGTTTTGACACCAGAAAAGGTCAACCAGCTTCTTCTGTGCCTTCATACATTCTTAAAAGCGAATGAGAAAAGTTGTACAGGTAGTCCTCAACTTATAACAGTTCATTTAGTGACTGTTCAAAGTACCAACAGCTTTGGGAAAAAGTGAATTAGAATAGAATAGAATAGAATAGAATAGAATTTTATTGGCCAAGTGTGATTGGACACACAAGGAATTTGTCTTGGTGCAGATGCTCTCAGTGTACATAAAAGAAAAGATATTAGGACCATTTTTCACTTTTATGACTGTTGCAGCATCCCTATGGTCACATGATCAAAATTCAGGCGCTTGGCAACTGGTTCATATTTATAACGGTCGCGTCCCGCGGTCACGTGATCCCCTTTTGCTACTTTCTGACAAGCCAAGTTAATGGGAAAGCCAGATTCACTTAACAACCATGTTACTAACTTAACAACTGCAGTGATCCACTTAACAACTGTGGCCAGAAAGGTTGTGAAACAGGGCAAAATTCATTTAACAACTGTCTCACTTAGCAACAGAAATGTTGGACTCAATTGCGGTCGTAAGTCGAGGACTGCCTGTACTATAAGACAGGCAACAAAAGAAGCAAGCGTCAGCTCTTCCGAATTGAAATTCTTAGGAAAACCACTTAGGAAGAAGGCTGCAAAAACTCAGCACTGGAGACCTTTTACGTAAAGGTTAGGGTGCACCGCCTTGCCACAGCCCGTCTGAAAAGGTTCGGTAATGTTTGAATGTCGGATGTTGCTTTGGGAGTCAAGTTTATGGGGCCGGGATAGCTCAGGCAGTAGAGAAGCCTGTTATTAGAACACAGAGCCTGCAATTACTGCAGGCTCGAGTCCCACCAGGCCCAAGGTTGACTCAGCCTTCCACCCTTTATAATGTAGGTAAAATGAGGACCCAGATTGTTGGGGGGGCAATAAGTTGACTTTGTAAAAAAATATACAAATAGAATGAGACTATTGCCTTATACATTGTAAGCCGCCCTGAGTCTTCGGAGAAGGGCGGGGTATAAATGTAAACAAAAAAAAAAAGTTTAGGAGAACTGGTTTTTCACCTCTGTTTTGGACAAGGCGCTTAGATTTTGAAAAGGAGCTAGCTAGACAAATAGGCCCAACACACCTCAGCTCTCCCAATTGCATTAATGGAAATAAAGTCTTTTTGTGCCATCAGTTTTCTATGTTTCTATAAATGGGATATGAAGTATCCAGGCACCCGAGCAAAAAAACAGATTCCCGAAAGAGAGAATTACAGACCTGAGAGCAATAGCAGAGGTTCAAGCCAATTTGGTCTTAATGATTAAGCTAGAAAGCAGACCATGAATTCTAGTCTGCCTTAGCTAAGAAAGCCGGCTGGGTGACTTTGGGCCAATGACCAGGAGACTGGGAATTCTAGTCCCACTTTGAGCAGGAAAACCAGTTTGGGACTTTGGACCAACTGCCAGGTGAGTGGGAATTCTAGTCCCACCTTAAGGGATTAAAGCCACCTGTGTGCCTTTTCAGCCAGTCATTCTCCCTCAGCCAAACCCAGCAGACAGGGTTGTTGTGGGGAAATAGGAAAAGGAAGGTGCCTAGGTAGTCCTCTACCTACAACAGCTCATTTAGTGACCAAAGTTGAAGAAGTGACTGGTGATAAGTTTTTGACACTTACGACCATTGCAGCATCCCTGTAGTCACATCAAAATGTGAGCCCTTGCAACTGGCTCCTATTTATGACGATTGCAGTGTCCCATGTAATCCCCTTTTGCGACCTTCTGACAGTCAACAGGAAGCCAGATAGCATAACAATAGCCAACTTGTGTACCGCTTCACAGTGCTTTCCAGCCCTCTCTAAGCAGTTTACGGAGTCACCACATTGCCCCCAGCAATCTGGATCCTCCTTTTACCAACCTCAGAAAGACGGAAAGCTAAGTCAATCTGGAGCCACTGAGAATCGAACCCCTGGCAGTCGGCAGAGTTAGCCTGCAATACTGCATTCTAACCCCTTGTCGTGTCCCACTCCTCCGCTGACGGCCAGGTCAGGGAAATCCGAATCAGGCTTGCCTCTGCAGCTCTGCCCAAAGTCCTAGCAAAGTCCTCAGAGCAGGCAGGAGACCAGTAAGTGACTTCAGCAAGATAAGTTCGACTTTTGCCTGACTCAGAGACTGCCAGAAAGTAGATCCTTTATATAGGCCATGGGGTGTGGCTCCATGACTCAGCACTCATTAAGGCCTGCCCCTCCCTTCCTTCTGTTGCCTCTGCCTATCCAATCTTCTGATGCGAGGGTCACTCCAATCCGCTGTTGGTAATAAACCCTCCTCAGGCTCACATGCTGTGGAGGAGGGGGAGGGGTCTAGCTGCTCTGTTTGCCTGGGCATGGAGCCAGGGCTGGGGCCGGGGGATGCTCCCTCCTCTGCAGCCTGCTTGGGCATGGAGCCAGGGCTGGGACCGGGAGGTGCTCCTTCTTCTGCAGTTTGTCTGGGCATGGAGCCAGGGCTGGGGCCGGGAGGCATACATTCCTCCGTGTTCGGGAGCAGATAAGAAGGCCCCGGCTGCTCTGAGGGCGGGCAAGACACAACACCCCTGCATCACCACGGCTCCTGCATTTAAGCGTGGTACTAACTTAATAACTGCAGTGAATCACTTAACAACTGTGGCAAGAAAGGTCATAAAACGGGACAAAGTCCACTGAATTGTCTCACTTAGGAATGGAAATTTTGCGTTCCATTGTGGTTGTAAGTTGAGGACTACCTGTATTAGGAACGCCTGGGGCCTTGAGTTGTTTGTAAAAATAACAGAGACAAATTGATCAATAAGCTTAAAGGGATTCGCGATAGAAACCTCAAATCGTTCTTCAGTTGCTGTGTTGATCCCTCCGTGGTAGATCAGGGAACTAGCAATGACAGCTTTGGCCTCCTTGTCTTTTCTCAAAGCGGGGGGGCAGCAGGTGGGGAGGGGGGGAAGGCCCCTCTTTCCCAAGCCAGCGTCTCCCCTGACATCATCCAGGAGTGGAAATGCAAAGCTGGACCTGAAGCAAAGAAAGAATCGAAGGGGAGAGAAGTCACAAGGCCAGGCTCTCCGTCCAGGATGGTTGGGGTGCATCGAAGACTGACCCAAAAGGGCCATTTTGATGACCAGGCAGGGACGCCAGCTGCCCCCTTCGTTAGTCCGGCGTCCCAGGGAAGTTGCCAGACCTGGAATTTTGAGGCCCTGAGTTCGAATCCTCCTTCAGGCACGAAAAGTAGCCGGCTGACTTTGAGCTGGTGCTTTTCTTTCAGCCCAAGCCCACCTCGCAGGGTTGTGGTTGTTGGGGAAAATTGGCAGAGGCAGCTTCCTATACTCCACCTTATGCAATAAATGTGCAATACGTAAATCATCGAACTCGCCATTAGCCACGGGGGGGGGGGCGCTAAATTGACCAGGGAGGGGCAAAGTTGCTTGAGGTTTTGGTTCTTAGCCCCAAAGTGGTGAAACCAGGCCTGGGGAGGCCCAGGTTGCCAGCCCCACTCAGTGGGTCTCTCATAAGACCCTGGCCTACAACGCAGGATTGTTGTAGCAAATCAGTTCAGCCAAATTCAGTCAGTTTTAGGATGGGACCAAATGAAATAAAAAAAGCAAGCTATTTTCCATTCGGCCTCTTTCAGGGACGACCCTCTTGCTTTCCCGCGTGGACGCTTCGCGCTCCCCACACTTCGCCTCGCCTCAGCAAGACTCCCACAGAAACTGGTCCCTCCGGCGCATGCGTCGTGGGGGGAAAAAAAGCCCACGCGTATGGTTTTTATTTTGAGACGCTGGGCTCGCCGTCGCAGTTGCTGCAGCGACCGCCAGGGCGCTCCAACCCCTCCTGCTTCCTATTGCCTTGACGCATGCGCGCCCTCTGTTTAGCCCGGAAGCGGAAAGTGTTCCTTTCTCACCGCGCCGGAGTCGTTTCTCAAGCGAGCGGCGGATTCATCGCAGCGGCATCATGTGAGGAAGGCGGGAGGGGGATTAGGGGGCGCTGGACGGAGGTGGGGGGGGATAAGGAATTGTCTATGTGTGTGTATGTGTGTGCGTGCGGTTTTGTGTGTCTAAAATACGTATAGAGGCTTTTTCTGGGCCTTACCGTAAATCTCGGAATAGGCGCCCCTCTTGAAAGGAAGCTCCCTCTCGGCTCTTCTGGACTAGCCGCCGGGGGGGGGGAGGTGGGAGGGCAGGGAAGGAGCCCCTCCTCTCGCTTTATGGTCTGCGTTCTCCTCTCCTCCCTCCCCAATGATATACAATGATTTTGTATCTTTGTAGTTGGAAACTAGAGAGCAGGGACTCTAAGTCAGGGGTCTCCAACCTTGGCAACTTTAAGACTTGTGGACTTCAACGCCCAGAGTTCCTCAGCCAGCAAATCTCGCTGCGGAATTCTGGGAGTTGAAGTCCACAAGTCTTAAAGTTGCCAAGGTTGGAGATCCCTGCTCTAAGTAGGTGAATAGTAATAACTTCCTATTGTATCCTGAATACAATATATATGGAATATAGTGCTACTAAAAGAGCTTATTTTCATCCAATTAAAGGCTTAGGGCATAACCCCAGAATCTAATCATATGTATTTTCCTTTCCTTCCCACCCCCCACTTTTTTTTGTTTTTTTGTTTTAAGGAGCCTCTTAAACAAGCCCAAAAGTGAGATGACCCCCGAAGAGCTGCAAAAGCGGGAGGAGGAGGAATTCAACACAGGGCCTCTGTCGGTGCTCACACAATCCGTTAAAAATAACACCCAGGTGCTCATCAATTGTCGCAATAACAAGAAGCTTCTGGGACGTGTCAAGGCCTTTGATAGGTAGGCTCTCACCTGGGCGTGTCTCTATAATCCGTCAGAGGATTCTCTGTGGGTTCAGTTTATATTTTTAGTGAAGCAATTCTATAGTGTTCTCGTTCGTTTAAGGCAGGTGTCAGGCCAGAGGAGGAGCTGCTGTGGAACAGAGATGACCGCTGCTCTTTAAAAATTACGATTTAAAATTCAATCGAGTTGATTTAAATCAAGCCTTTTTACTAGCGATTTAAATCTTGATTCAAATCCACTCTGGTAGTTGCCGGTGGGTGGTATAAACACATTGCGCAGCAGATTCAAAGTTCCTTTCCAGATCAGAATGTTTTTCAGCCTTGAATTCTGTGGGGATCTATCTCTCTCAGAACTTCCTCCAGGGTTGTAGCAGATTTGCCAGAAGCCGCTCAGGGAATCCCGTCTCCGCGTAACGCCAGGCACTTTCTTCCACCAGGCACTGCAACATGGTGTTAGAGAACGTCAAGGAGATGTGGACCGAGGTGCCCAAGAGTGGGAAAGGCAAGAAGAAGTCCAAGCCAGTCAACAAAGACCGTTACATCTCGAAGATGTTCCTGCGGGGAGATTCGGTCATTGTAGTGCTGAGGAATCCCCTTATTGCTGGCAAGTAAACAGGCCGAGGTGGCTCATGAGCCTGGCAATGCCAAGATGCCACGTTTAGGATTCTTCTCAAAAGACTGGAATGTGTTGCCTTTAGTTTTAAGGCAGGGATATCTTATAGTCAACTGTCCTTCCGGTGTTTCTTGTGTCACAAGTGTGCAGCTCCGTGACGTGCTGATGGAAGAAATTCCCTCGTCACCTCAGTATGTTCCTCTTTTTTTATATAATAAACATTTTGTTGAATTCGTTGGATTGCCCTTTTTCTTTGCTGGTGCAAGTGCTTCTGTCCAATATTTCATGATGTTGGAGAGTTGTATTTATGAATAACTGACTTTCTCCAGTCTGGTGCTGTTCGATGGTTAGCTGTTAAATAAAACTTGTTTGCACTTTGAGACAGTACAATTTTATCACATTTCTGACAGGGCAAGTCTTTTGGCTTTCTTTCCACCTGGTTAGGTAGTATACCTTAAAGATTCTTGGATGAAACCAAATGGAGAGTATTTTTGCAACCAGATGTCTCTTGCTGAGTGGAACAGAGTTTTCTGTCCAGAGGTTTGAGACTGGTCATGGATTCCTACGTGTGTTTTGCTTCAAAGAAAATAAGTATTTTTAATGCCCTCTTCTTGCCTCCTTAAAAGGCATGATTTTTTAAAAATACCTGTGGTAAGGAAAGGATATTTGGGGTTCTGTTCTCTAATTCCAGCGTTTTCCATTAAATACCATCACACCCCTAATCACACCCCAACATCAACAGAAAAAACCCCTGTCCTAATCCTGACCCCAGATCTCTAGCTTTAAGGGCTGAAAGTGGTGAGGCAAGAAATAATCTAAAACGGAATAATTAGTTAAATACCAAGCAGATTTGTCTAATTGTGGTGGGGGGAGGGGAATGGTAAAAATCAATTCACTCAAAAGGCCAAGGATGTTAAACCCTGGGCTCACGCACACATAGTTTGATTGCTATGTGCCTTCTGCAATACAGACATTTAATACGTGACTTCTTGTTTGCAATAAAGCAACTGATCTCAGTTTTTGGTTCTGTAAGCAAGTACGTAATTTACAGGCTTGAGTGTCTGGAGAACAAAGGTTTATTATGTCTGGTATGATGTCTGATACGACAGTATCATAAATTTAACACAAATGATAACTTGTTAACATAGTCTCAAAAGTCAATTGGAGTTTGGGTGGCATTAAAAAATAAAACTAATATACAGTAAATCTTAAATCCTTTATGGTTTTAAAAAGATTTAAGATTTGACGTGTTGTAGAATTCAATATCTGTAGCCAAAGTGAATGTTAAAGCTTTTCTTCAGTATGAATTTGTATGCAAGAGAAAAACGTGATTTATACTTTAATTCCTTGAGGTCCTGCAATTGTCTGGGTTTTTTTCCTACTTCCTTTTCCACGGTGGGTTGCCTATTCTGCCATAAGCACCTTCTCCACCCAACAGGAAAAGGTTAGCATGAGCTCACTCCTTAGGCCCAGGGGTCATTCTTTTAGTCCACCCAAGAGAATCGGTGCAATGTTCATTCTCCCCAGCCTCTGAAAGCGTCTTCGTATTGCTTTGATATCGGATCTTTTTACCACTTTGTGCATCCTTTGGTTATGTCTTTTGGAACATCGCCATTGCATTAAAAACACACCTATATAAAATATCAATTATCTCCCAAGGAACACAGCTGGATACATCAAGCATAATCCTATGGTCCCATGGGGAGAAATTCTGTATGGGGACAAATGGCTTTTTCAGAAGGGTCTTAGCAGGACTGTGGTTGAGGTGCCCTACAATCTTTTCATCACACGTGGGGGAACAAAGATAGAGCTATGGAAAAGTACTTCTACCCTGCATTTCTGGAAGTGACACAAATTGTTGTCTTTACTTTGCACAATGATGAGATCAGTAGCAGGGTTTGCCATGTACTCACAGTGGTAGAACAGGGGTGTCCAACCTTGGCAACTTTTAAGACTTGTGGACTTCAGCTCCCAGAATTCTGGGAGTTGAAGTCCATCAGTCTTAAAAGTGACCAGGATTGGACACCCCCATCTTAGAACATGTCCTTACTCAGCACCTGCTCAGTAAATGCAACTCATCAATAGCTATGCGATCCAGAAAGCAAATTTTTAGTTTTCCAAGAAGTCTATACTTAGTTCTAGGGAAGTGGATCCAGTGCAGCATTCTTGGTACAATTTTTAAAAATAATTAGGCAGTGAGCTGTCAGTTGGTCAGTGACTGATGCTCAGAGTTTCCCATCCTGCCCCCTCTTGTGGAGAAAAGATAAATGGCTCTGATGTTTTCTTTCCAATTTGAAGAATGGTTTGATAGTTCCACTCAAACGCCGAGTTTTAAGTTCACTTGCCTGGCAGGAAAGTGTTATGAAGTGGCGGCATTTCTAAAATGTTGGTGGGCATCGTCCCAGATGCGGAAAGTGGGCTGGAGCCGCAGATGCAGAGGAGGGTGCTTCCGAGGGCGTCTCGGAAGGATCGCACGCGGAATACGTAAACCACCGGGTTAATGGCAGAGTTGGCGTGGGAGAGGATTATGGTGGCCAGGGTCAGCTGACTGGGGATGCAACAGGTGGGGCAGAGGAGCATGACGGTGTTGAGAACGTGAAGCGGCAGCCAGCACAGAATGAAGAAGAAGAGGATGATGAAGAGCGAAGTGGCTGTCCGCATCTCCTTGCGGGCGATGATCTGGCGTCTCCTCTGAGCGCTGATGTTGACCTCCCCTTCGGCTACTTTGCGGATCTGACGCCTGATCTCCAAGAAGATGCGCCCGTACAGCATCAACATGACCACCAAGGGGGCCAACATGCACATCATGAAATTGAAGTAGACCATGTAGGCGTTGGTGATGATGCTGTTGAAGAGGCACTCCCTGTTGGGGGGCAGCGGGTCGTGCCAGCCCATCAGAGGGACCAGGCTGGTCAGGATGGACAGCAGCCAACAAGCCGCAATCACCAGCAGGGAATTTCGAGGGCTCAGCAGACTCTGGTACTGGAAAGGCTTCAGGATGGAGATGTATCTCTCCACAGAGATGGCCAGCAGCCCAAAGATGGAGGCTTGGGTAAACATCAGGAGCAAACAAAGCATCAGGAGACACAGCTGGGGCCGGGACTGGGGCAGCCCTACATCAGTGAACTGGGCACAGGGAATGACCACCGCCCCGACCAAGAAGTCTGCCACAGCCAGCGAGAGCAGGAAGTAGTTGGTGACGGTGGAACGCAACTTCCTGTTCCGCAAGATGACCGTACAGATGAACAGGTTGCCCGTGATGGACAGCAGAGCAGTCAGGCTGTCGCTCAGCAGATAGGGGATGTGCACAACAGACGGGGAGGTCGTGTTAGCGGTTAGAGGGCACTGATGCGGATCAACGGAGGATGAATTCTCCACGCTATCCATTATAGGAGTGGGGCCATTCGGATTCTGTTAAGGAGAGTCTTCCCTTCCGGTTTCTGAAACTCTGAAGACCGTTGTCCCATCACCTTCCATGCCTGAGGAAAGGAAGGCTCGGTGAAATGGGGTTGGGGGAAGAGGAGAATACGTCGCTGAGAATTCCGTCGGGTTCCTCCGTCATACTTGCTTGTATTACCCAAGTCTGTGAATCAGAAACATTTAAATCGTCCACATGTATAGGAAGGAAACAAAGGGGTCCTTGGTGTATTTTGGGGTCCTTAGTGCACTCTGAGCTTGGTGGTTTCCTTGTAGACATTTCATGACCCAGCTAGCTAACATCATCAGTGCATTAAGGGGATGGGGTTTGTAGAAAGGAGGAAGAGGGGGAGGAGGACTGGGGGTCCTTGGTGCTCTCTGAGCTTATTTTCCTGCAGACATTTCATTACCAAACTCAGTAACATCATCAGTGCTAGAAGGGAGTGAGGTTTGCGGAATGGAGGAGGAGGAGGGAGACTGGGGGGTCCTTGATGCTTTCAGAACTTGGTGATTTTCTTGCAGATTTTTCATTACCAAAGTAGGTAACATCATCAATGCTAGAAGGGAGTGGGGTTTGTGGAAAGGAGGTGGAGGAGGAGGAAGAGGAGGAGGTGATGGTCCTTGGTGCTTTTCCTTTTCTGAGTTGGCTTATTTTCTTGCAGACATCTTATTACCAAACTACTTAATATCAGCAGTGCTAGCCCACAGTCCAACCCTGAGCTACAAATATTCTCTTCTATCAGAAAGTTACATTGCAACATTTAGTCCAGTGGTAAAATCCAATTTTTTTACTACCGGTTCTGTGGGCGTGGCTTGGTGGGCATGGCAGGGGAAGGATACTGCAAAATCCCCATTCCCTCCCCACTCCAGGAAAAGGATACTGCAAAATCCCCATACCCTCCCCACTCTGGGGCGAGCCAGAGGTAGTATTTACTGGTTCTCTGAGCTACTCAAAATTTCTGCTACCGGTTCTCCGAACTGCTAAAAATTTCCGCTACTGGTTCTCCAGAACTTGTCAGAACCTGCTGGATTTCACCCCTGTTTTAGTCTTGTAAAAGCAAGAGCTTAGAATACCACCCTCAACTTTGGAACGTAAATACTCCTTGCCAAGGGAGATGATTTCTTTGGAAGACCCCAATCAAAGCTGGTATCCGACTTACCTACAGATCCCTGCTGTCATCTCCCAACGCAAAGGGATGTCATCAAAAGTGAGAAAAGGCGCCTTTGCAGCCTTCTAAAATCGCCTCTGGAGCAGTCAGAAACATCTGGTCCAACCCCGGCTCATTTCTTCCTCTGCTGCTTCTGCCTTCTGATGTTTATAAAAATTAGATCCGATAGGTCGCAGCCGGCACACAAAAGCTGCTGCATTTGGCACAGAAAGGGATAAAGCACGGCCAGGCAGCCAAGAGAAGGTCTGCCTGGGTGCAGCTTGGAAAAAGAATGGAAAAAAGAAGAACGGCCGGATGCATTTTTAGATTCTCTGGGATGAGACGCGTAGCAAAGTTGCGATCATATTGCAGAGTTGCAGCCTTGAAATGGGAATGGGGGGGGGAGTGGGGAAATGACAGCAATAAAGCAGGGATTGCTTCTGCGATCTCATAAATCCTGAATTTTCTCAGCCTCTGGGCTGCTGTGAAAGAGCCACATGGTTCACACAAACAGTCCCTACAAAGAGACTCAATTCAAGGTAAACATCATGTACCTTGCTTTGTTTTGCTCGTGGTGTTTGCATTTAAAGATACAGGAACAGAGTCAGAGGGGGGAAAAACACCACAAATTGCATCATCCCAGCATTCTGAAGAATGTGTTTATTCTCCACTTTGGAAGTCAGCAAGTAGGTATCTCTTAAAAGTTTTTTTTAAAAAAAAACAACATTATTTTTACATCAAGGAAGTCTATATACACACATATTTTTTATCTGCTGAGAAAGAAATCAAAGCTTTTATCAAATGGAACAGTTCATTAAACCCGTTAAGCTGCTCAGATGGTGAAAGGAACCAAGCGCAGCTGTGAATACAGCCTGGATACATAAATATACAATCCCGAGCAGTAGAATGCAAGCATAATCTAGGAATATCAACTTGATTGAAAAGGTCACTCATTACAGGCTAGTTTTCCTATTTGCAAAACAGCTAGCTTTTTATTTATGGGCGAAATTTCAGATTGATTTTTGTTTGTTATGCGTTCAACTGTTCTATAAAAACCACAATTGCCTTGGAGAGCTAAATCAGTATTGTTTGAATAAACATTCATTATTTGGGGGCAGAAAGAAGGGATTTTATAAAGACAATGAAAAGGTGAGAAGAAAGCAACCTCTTTTTGGATGAGTCCTTTCTCTCAAGAGTTGTGTTATTTATATTATTTCCCTTGAATTTTAGTTCAAAGATTATCAAACCTGTCAACTATCTCATGGTTCAAGGTAATATTAAAAATATCTATTTTGGAAAAAATTTTAGCTTTCCCCCCCTGCAGCGCTATGATTATGCTGTTTCCTATTATTCCATCGCTAGATCCTATTAGAATAGAATAGAATAGAATTTTATTGGCCAAGTGTGATTGGACACACAAGGAATTTGTCTTGGTGCATATGCTCTCAGTGTACATAAAAGAAAAGATACGTTCATCAAGGTACAACATTTACAACACAATTGATGATCAATATATCAATATAAATCATAAGGATTGCCAGCAACAAGTTATAGTCATACAGTCATAAGTGGAAAGAGATTGGTGATGGGAACTATGAAACGATTAATAGTAGTGCAGATTCAGTAAATAGTCTGACAGTGTTGAGGGAATTATTTGTTTAGCAGAGTGATGGCCTTCGGGAAAAAACTGTTCTTGTGTCTAGTTGTTCTGGTGTGCAGTGCTCTATAGCGTCGTTTTGAGGGTAGGAGTTGAAACAGTTTATGTCCAGGATGCGAGGGATCTGCAAATATTTTCACGGCCCTCTTGATTCGTGCAGTATACAGGTCCTCAATGGAAGGCAAGTTGGTAGCAATTATTTTTTCTGCAGTTCTAATTATCCTCTGAAGTCTGTGTTTTTCTTGTTGGGTTGCAGAACCGAACCAGACAGTTATAGAGGTGCAAATGACAGACTCAATAATTCCTCTGTAGAATTGGATCAGCAGCTCCTTGGGCAGTTTGAGCTTACTGAGTTGGCGCAGAAAGAACATTCTTTGTTGTCCTTTTTTAATGATGTTTTTGATGTTAGCTGTCCATTTGAGATCTTGCGATATGATAGAACCCAGAAATTTGAAGGTTTCTACTGTTGATACTGTGTTGTCTAGTATTGTGAGAGGTGGAAGTATGGAAGGGTTTTTCCTAAAGTCTACCACCATTTCTACGGTTTTGAGTGTTATAATTACTGGCATTATAATGTGAATTATGTATAACTTGTGAGGGTTATTTTCCCTCAAAGGTAAATAAAAACATAAATGGAGTTATCTTTTTAAACAGTGGAGCCTAATAAGCTAGAAAAGTTAAGAACTGCAAAGATCTTTCTTTTAGCAGACCAGTTTTGGCAAATGCATTGTGACTTTCACTGAGCATATATACACGATTGGCATGTGAGATTGGGATGCATTTGTGTAAATATATTTCACCATTTATTTGTGGATAAATAATCTAACGGGTGGGTACCATAGTTAGCCTTCTGAAATATAGAATATAAATTAGTGGTTCAAATGGCATGGCTGGGGCATTCAGGGAGCTGAAGTATATATATGTTCACATTGAGAAGTCTGAGAAACGCTGCTTTATTAATTAAAAACGTCGGGGGAGCGAGGCAGGTCTGCAGCCGTCCCTCAAAGAGAAGCATCACCTACACACCATTCCCCCCCCCCCCCAAAAAAGCAGAACGGTGCCCAACCCGCGCCTTTTATAATGGCCTCTGCTCCCTCCTTTTGGCGGGAACGAGAGCAACGCCAGCTGATTGGCCAGCCTCCCTTTCCCTTAAATTCCCATTCCCCGCCCCTCGCCTCCGAACCAATCGGTTCCCGCTGTCTGTCCTGTGAGAGTGGGATTGCCCCTCCCGCCGCTCTGGCCTTTCATGGGCAGGCTCCGCCCCCTCGGGCTCCTCTTCTACCCCGCCCACTCCGGCGCGGGCGCGAGCGCGCGCGTCCCTGAATTGCGCGGGCCCCGGTCTGCCGCGAGCGCGCGCTGCTGTGACTGCTGCTTCCCACTCGCCCTTCCTCTCCCCGCCCCCCCCCAGTGCTCGTGCCCGCCATAAAGGCAGCGAAGGTATCCTGAGGGGATCAGCTGCTCGCCTCCTTTCCCTTCCATGAAGGGTCCCACTCTCCCCCCCCCATTGCTGGTTTATTAAGATCTGAGGAATTTTTTGGGGGGGGCTTCTTCCTCTGTTCCTCTCCTTTCCTCCTACCCCCCCCTCAAAATATACATAAACTGTTATCCTTTCTTTGGCCAAAAACCCTTCTGGATTCTTTCTTTTTTTTTTTTGGTAACTCAGGCTGAGCCTGTCTGAATGGTTTGCAGCTCTGGAAGGCCAAACTAGGTTTATTTGGAATAAACTAGGATGGTCTGGGGGTGCAAGGCACTGCTCATCGTGGTTTATATGTCACAAGGGCAGGTTGGGGTTCAGTTTTGAGTTGGTCCAAAGAGATGAGGGCAGGCTTGAAGTGGGGTGCATAGTGTAAGCCGCCCTGAGTCTTCGGAGAAGGGCGGGATATAAATGCAAATTAAAAAAAAAAGGAGATCCCTTGGCTGGATCCCTTGGCTGGATCTTTTCTTCAGACAACGCCAGGGGACCAGCTCTCGATACCCCCATAGAGAGAAATTAGCTATATTCCACCTCATGAGCATCCATCATCCTTCTCTTTTTCCTTCTCCACCTCCTCCTGTTCCTTTCCCCTTCCCTTTCTTTTTAATTTCCCTTCCTTTCCTTCAATTCTTTCCCCTTTTCTTTCTCCCCCCCCCCTTCTTTCCTTTCCCTTTTTTCCCTTTCCCCTTTCCTGCATCTGATCCTGGCATCCATTTGCCACCCTCACCATCTTTTGGCCTCCCCGAGGGGAAGTCTTCCAGCAAAATCTGATGAAAATGGTTCATTTTCAAAATCTGGACATCTTCCTTTCTTTTCTCTTTTGGGAAAGAAAGTTCTACTCCCTTCCCAAATAATCCTTATCCCTCAGGACTTCCAGAAAGGACCTGGGTCCATTCTCTCAAAAAAAGGATTTTTATGGGGCGTCACAATTGGGTGTTATTTCCTTTCTAGACTTCAGTTTGTAGCATTCAAAAATTTAACTTTTGGATGGGCTCATGAACCCCATTTTATTATTATACAGTGCCTCCACAAACAGATCTATTACCCCGTGCCCTCTTACACTCTCTCCTTAATATATAACGCTATGTAAATCCTTACTTTTCTGTTGTTTCTGGAGAATCTCTTTCAAGAAGCTTCACTGCCATTTTGAATCCCTGAATTCACTGTTCGTTTACCATACCAGTATTCCCCCCCCCCCATTGATTGATTGATCTTCATTATTTATTTAAAACATTTATATAGCTGGTGTTCTTCTCCATGGTTCTCCCCAGACAGCTCAGGGTTCCTAGTTACCTGTCTGATCATGATGGCATTTAATATTTTTTATTCCTCCTATAAAAAATGACTGACTGTTTCCAAACATAACAATTGCAATTGCTATTTTCATCTTTCTTAAGTGTTGCTCTTTCTGGTGCTTTGGCCAAATCCTGTTTTTGGAACAAATCTGTACCACTTGTGATCTCCTCTTTGGAGTGAAGCTTTTATTGGTGTCTGGAATGAGTTTGACAGCTGATGTTGTAGTCTTGAGTTCAGGCCCTTGCTACAAGTAGGCATTCGGCGTATGAGTTCTATAGGCCTTTCCATTTAGCCCATTCAAGAAAATAGAGCATTTTTTGCTATTTAATTCCAAAATGGAGCATATCACTCAGGGGACATTTTCTGAGTTTTAGGATTCTCCCCTTAAGGAACCCTGCCTCCTAATTCCTTTATTCCATTGTATATGCAGTTCGCCCTTTCTACTATAGTAGTATTTTTCAATCTTAGCAAGTATGTTGGCTAGGGAATTCTGGGAGTTGAAGTCCACACATCTTAATGTTTCCAAGGTTGAAAAACATTGTGGTAAAAGGTTTCCTCTCACATTCTTTTTCACTCTCCCCAACACATTTCTTTTGTTGTGATTTATGATCCAGGACTCAAGAAATTTTCTCTTCACTTCTCTCGTTACAGATGTGGGACCAAATAGGACGGGTTTGCTCAGAGGAAATGCAAGCAAACAACAACAATTTCAAACAAAATTGTGATGACAGGTAAGGAAAGAAATTACACAACCTGAAATCCAACATCTTAAATGATGGTGATATGGCGAAGATAATAACCACTACTATCGGGTTAAGCAAAGGTTGTTTTAATATAGTCCTAAGTTATATATGATATAGTACATATATGCATCTATCTGAGACTGTCGCATTGAACAGAATGAGATGGAAAGTACTAACATTTATTTCAGTGATATTAATGTATTAAATATTAATATTTGACAATTTAATACAAATGATGGTTCTAGGTTATTTAGGATGCTAAATTCTGTAGTTGGACAATCTATTACTTCTGGAGAATAAAAATAGCAAGTATATAGAGAGGGAGGGTGTCTATGTATGTATTTGTAAGAAATATCTAACCTTCCTTCTCTCTTTTCAACAGAAGAAAACGCAATAACTACACTAACACACTTAAAGAATTGGCTCAGATGTTACCCATACCACTACAGACCAGTTGTAAGAGGTTGACAAAGGTATTATAATAATAGAATTTATCATAAATGTTCAAGGAACGTTCTATAATTTTGGATCCACACAGACTTTGAAATTGGGCCCGGTTGCACAACAGATTTCATGCGTGTGCTGATTCCAAACCAAACTGAATACAAATGACAGATGTTTCTTTTCATGTTTCTGCTCTTTAATTTTGCATTTTTAATATTCCACCAGAAAGAAATCCTGCTCCGAGTCCTTCGCTACATTGAACATCTGCAGACAAGCATCGATAGAGCCAGGTCACTGCTCCAAGGTCGTGGCGAGGAACAAAAAGGTAGGGAAATGCCAGAATAGAGGCAGAGAACACCCATGGTCAGACAGTACAGAGTATATACCTGAGTAACAAATATGGCCTCTATTTTTTCTTTTGTCAAAGCAGTTGGACCTCAGCAAGTGGTGATAGCTGCCCCAAAGAGAGAGCGCAGAGAAGTCACACCACGGGCAAAAAATCCCAAGCCCCTGGGCGTCTACAAGAAACCCAGAAAGAGGAGACGGACCCGCAAATCAGGTCTGGGAAGTATTCCACAAGCTTGCGGTTTCCACTCTTGATGCTTCAGTGTGTTGCGGTTTGTAGGTTTTTCCTCCTTCCTCTGCGTGATCAGCCATTGCAGCACTGTCTGTAATAGCCTGTGCCTCACATCCATTCATGGCTTCAGTAGTTTTAGACATTTTCTTGTCCTCTATTTCAGGGGTCTCTTACCTTGACAACTTTAAGACTTGTGGACTTCAACTCCCAGAATCCCTCAGACAGCCATATCTTAAAGTTGCTAGGTTGGAGACCCCTGCTCTACTTGGATCTTGGGTTGATGCCAGGCAGAGACGAGCGGTGGATGTCATGCAATAAGATTGCTCCTCTTTGATGGACAGAAGGTACTTTATAATGGTTGCATAGCTCAGCCAAGAAAGAAATTAGATAAGTGGGGTTATCTCCTGGGAAGGTTAAAAAGGTAAATAAAAGATGCGGGAACAGATTGAGCTAAAGAAAATTGGTACTGCAGCTGAATAAACTGAAGTGCAGAATTTTCTTACAGGAGAAGCATCTTAAGTCTCCTGCTGTAATGAGGCAGGTACTGTCAAACCTGAGATTTAGCTCTTCAAGCATGCTTGGTATCACTTGGTTTTGTAGATCGGCGTGGTGGTGTGAACAGGAAAGTGTGCAAATACCTTGCTCTGGAGGCTGGAAAGGACTCTGCCCATGCTGTCTCACACCCAGAGGAAGAGAGTCTGCCTGATGTGGGAGATGTGTCTTCTATACTTTCATCCTTCCAGAAGCAATCAACTTCTTTTCCCAATTTTAAAGTTCCATTACCAGAGCCTAACCAGCCTGCAAACACTAATCTTCTGGATCTCACCAAAATTGGAGTCCCATTTGATCCTGCAGGTACAATTTCTTTTGTTGCTTTGTAAAAGAAAAAACAACAATTCAGTGGAGAATAAATTGTTCCTTTGTGACGGACAACGTAATTTGAAATATGGGAGAGGTTGATGAGGGCTTGTTTCCATTGAAGGAAAAAAAAAAGATTTATTAGATTGTGTTGGTGTTTGAACATAAGGAATTCTGTTTTATGAGACCAACAATTTGCTTAGTCCAGCATTCTGCTTCCCACAATAGCCAATCAGCAGCCAGTGGATGTTTTCAATCCTGATGTTTAGCCCAGACTCTGGCATTCAGTACTTTATACTGCCATGTGTCTCTAAACAAGTTGCTTCACTCTAATTGCTAACAGGCAAGGAGTATATCCTTTCCATATGTGTATATAAGCCACTATTGTCTATGTGGCATGGCAGTGAATTCCAAATAATTATGAACTGGGCAGGAAAAAATATTCTGCTAGTTTCCAATAATTCATTTTAATAGGGAAGCTCCCTTACCCGCTGAAGTATTTTTAGACAGAACTTGACATTAAGATGCAAATATTTTTGGTTATTTGAAATAGATTTTCTCATTAAACTTGTGACATGCAGTAGTTTAGCAACTTCTTTGCTAGTCCACTAGTCTGTTAAAAACATTCCACCCTGAATATGTTATATTTTTTTATTTTCCAGAGTTGTTGTTTCATCTATATTAAATATTAACCCATGCAAGCATACTTGATTATGTCTTCCTTCCTTCCTTCCTTCCTTCCTTCCTTCCTTCCTTCCTTCCTTCCTTCCTTCCTTCCTTCCTTCCTTCCTTGTTTCCTTCCTGATTCAGGTCTGGTTTTTATCAATTTTCAGAAAGATGTTCTTAACATGCGGGAAATGTTATTCTATTCCGATTTTATTTACAATAAAACGTATCCTTGTAACTGTTATTGACAGGCTGGAATTTTGATGGTGACCAAGAATATAAGGATGAGAATACATTTTCGGTGTATACGGCGCAAATGGCTTACAATAAACTGCATCAATATAGTGGGGGCCCTGGAAACACATTGGTGAGGTAGGAATTGAGTGTTGTATTTTCATATTTTGTAAAACTGAATTCCTAAATGGCTGTGGGTTTGTATTCGACCATTTTTTAAATGTTTGTGGCTTTTTAAAACAGACAAGGACTTTTTGAAGTCAAGAAGCTTGCCATCTCCATTCTCAAGCAGATGAAACACGGGTCTTTGAGACCTCAGTTGCTTACTTACATTTGGCTGTATCTTGCTGTGTTAATCTTATCCGGTAACAAGTATTGTCAGATATGATTAAAACAAATTAGACCTCTTTACCTGCCTGCATTCAAAAGAGAGAAAGTTTACTTTGCAATATGGTAGATGGATTGATAGGAATTAAAGATTGGGGAGAAAAACTATTGTGAATTAAGTGAGAAAGCTTTGAGGATGGAGCCTCTGTAAACCAAAAGCAGCCATTAAAAGATTAATGATACCTTGTCCCCCTGAAACAGAAAAAAATCCCCTGTAGTCCTTCCTTTTCTTGTCTCTCTTCATTGTTTTGATAACCATCTCAATCGTTTTCAGACAAGAGCTCGTGCACTACCACTCCTCTTGTGAAGAAGAAGAGGAGGAAGGACCCAAAGCCAATCCTTGGCTCTCCATCCAGTCCCCTTTGAAGTTCTCCAACGGTAAGTGGTTGCCTGAAAATATGCAGGAAAGCTCAAAAAAAAGTTTTGCTGAAGAGACATCAAGGCAGCCAGTTTAGTAAGAGGGAAACTCTATGAAATTTAGTATGTTTTATTGGTTAAGAAGCTTGCTAAATACTACTGAGAGGTGCTCCTTTAATAGGGATGCTCCTTATTACTTTCAACTACTTCTAAAAATGAGTACAGGTAGTCCTTGCCTTCCAACCACAATTGGGAACAAAAATAAGGCGGTTGTTAAGTGAGTGTCCCTGATTTATGACTTTTTGCTATTCATGCAGTCATTAAGTGAATCTGACTCCCCCCCCCCCCGTTGACTTAGCTTGTCAGAAGATAACTAGAAAAGTGGTAAATGGCAGTCACCTGACCCTGGGATTATGCAAACATTGTAAAGACGTGCCAGTTGCCAAGTGTCCAACTTTGACAGTCGGGATGCTGCAGTGGTTTTAGAGGACTGGTCCAGAGTCACTTTATGTAGTGCCATTGTAACTTTGAACGGTTGCTGAACCAATGGTTGTAAGTGGAAGACTACCTGTAGGTTGACATAAATATCGTCCTATAAATTTGATATTGCAGTGGGAAGCCTGCAGCTGTGTTCCCCTGGGATTGGAACCCAAAGCCACAGCTGTTCTGATCTGGGGTTGAGCCCTTCGCTTTTCTCCTCTCCTGCTCGGCTACTCCCCCCACACGTTCTCCAAGGTGTTCAGGAGGAGCTTTCTCCAGGTAAATTGACAGCAAGGAGGGAGGGAATCCTTACCCTGGGTGAGATCAATTTGATAGGCAGCCTTTTTTTTAAAAAAAGCTTATCGTGTTTCTTACCAAAAAGGATGGGGTTGTACCCACGTGCCATTTCCTCCTGAGTTGATTTGTTCTCCTCTTTAAATATGAGCAGAACAAGTGGATTTAGAAAGATTTCCCGGGAAGTGGGATATTTTAAAACTGTCAACATTATTGGCCTGTTACGGACAACAATTCCTGTGGGAACTAAACACTGAGCACTTGAAGACTTTATGAATCCCTGGAAGCAGATATCTTCAATGTTGCACTCTGATTGTTTTAAGGAGGAGTGTTACCCTCCAGTAAGTGTGTCATACAGATGAGATGAAAAGAAGGAAATGGAGAGCAAATGACAAAAGTTGCTTCTCTGGACCCTTTTCTTGAAATGTGATGAGGGAAGCAGATGGCCTTTAAGACATTTTTCAAAGAACCTTTTGCTTCTTTGCAGTATTATTTGAAGATGTGTATTTGTCTCCTCAGTCCAGCAATTTTTCACATACCCCTGCTGGAACACTTTTGAGAAAGGTAAGGACTTTGCTACTCAGCTTCATATATTACATTCTTTTTTCATCTTCCATTCATCTATTTCGGCTTGCGGAGTCTGAATTCCAGCTTTTTCCCACCTGGTGTTTTCCAGGGGCATGGAACTACAGATTCCATCATGCAACATGATGTGTAGTTCCTGGTATATGTGTTATTACTCTATTTGCTAGATTTATATCTTCCCTTTCACAGAAGAAGTCAAGGCAGTGAACAGGTAGTCCTCGACTTACAAACATTCATTCAGTGACTGTTCAAAGTTACAACACCACTGAAAAAAGTGACTTAGGGTCTTTTTTTCACACTTAACAACCGTTGCAGCATCCACATGGTCATGTGATCAAATTTTGGATGCTTGGCAACTGGTAGGGAAAGCTACATTTGCTTAACAACTGTGTGATTCACTTAACAACTGTGGCAGTTCGAAGAAGCAACTGTTGCTTTATCCCCTGCATAATCCCGAGACTTCTGACTTACGAACAGTCAACTGTATAACATAGGTAGTCCTCAACTTACAACAATTCATACAATGACCAAAGTTACAAAGGCACTGAAAAGAGTATCTGATGACCGTTTTTCACACTTATGACCATTGCAGGATCCCAGTGGTCAGGCGATAAAAATTCAGACACTTGGCAACTGGCTCATATTTATGATGGTTTCGGTGTCCCAGGGTCACGTGATCCCTTTTTGTGACTTCTGACCAGCAAAGTCAATGGGGAAGGTAGGAAAGATGGTTGTTCACTTAACAACCATGTTTCCTACCTTAACAACTGTGTGATTCACTTAACAACTGTGGCAAGAAAGGTCGTAAACTAGACCAAAACTCACTTAACCAATGACTCACTTAGCAATAGAAATTTTGGGCTCAATTGTGGTCGTAAGTCGAGGACTACCTTTCCATAGTGTTCTTGCCTCCTGTTTTTCCCCACCACAATCACTGTGAAGCAGATTGAGTTGAGAGTGTGTGACTGACCCAAAGTCACGTAGTGAATTTCTGTAGGAATCTGTCCAGGAAGGCGAACTGCCGAACCAGGCGAACCTGGTGGAAGGCCCTCCTGGAGACGGCCGTCAAATGGTCTTCAAACGACAGCCGATCATCCAGGAGGACACCCAAGTTGCGCACCCTATCCTTTGGGGCCAGTAACTCGCCTCCAACAGCCAGCCGCGGCTGCAGCTGACTGAATCGGGTGCCGCATCCACAGCCACTCCGCCTTGGAGGATTAAGCTTGAGCCTGTTTCTCCCCATCCAGACCCGACAGCCCAAACACCGGGACAGCACTTCAACAACTTCATTGGGGTGGTCCGGGTGAAAAGTACAGCTGGGTGTCGTCAGCGTACTGCTGGTATCTCACCCGAAACCACTGATGATCTCACCCAACGGCTTCATGTAGATGTTGAACAGCAGGGCGAGAGAATCGACCCCTGTGGGACCCCACAAGTGAGGCCCCTCGCGGTCGACCTCTGCCCCCCTGTCAACACCGTCTGCGACGGTCGGTGAGATAGGAGGAGAACCACCGATATACGGTGCCTCCCACTCCCAATCCCCCCAACCGGCGCAGCAGGATACCATGATCGATGGTATCGAACGCCGCTGAGAGGTCTAATAGGACCAGGGCAGAGGAATATCCCCTGTCCCTGGCCCTCCAGAGATCATCCACCAATGCGACCAAAGCTGTCTCCGTGCTGTATCCGGGTCGGAAGCCGGACTGGAACGGGTCTAGATAGACATCTTCATCCAGGTATTGGGGTAGCTGTCGCGCCACGGCACTCTCTACAACCTTCGCAACAAAGCGAAGGTTGGAGACTGGACGATAATTACCCAAAATAGCTGGGTCCAAAGAGGGCTTCTTAAGGAGGGGTCTCACCACCGCCTCTTTCAAGGCGGCAGGGAAAACCCCATCCAACAAAGAAGCGTTGATAATCCTCTGGAGCCAGCCTCGTGTCACCGCCTGAGTGGCCAGTACCAGCCAGGAAGGGCACGGGTCCAGTAAACATGTCGTGCCGTGAAGCCTCCCCAACAACCTGTCCACGTCCTCGGGAGCCACAGGGTCAAACTCATCCCAAATGTGCTCAACAAGACGTGCCTCCTCTCCCTCGCTTGGATCATCCCAAATTCGGTCCAGACCGTCCCTCAGCTGAGCGATTTTATCGTATAGATGAGATGAAAAGAAGGAAATGGAGAGCAAATGACAAAAGTTGCTTCTCTGGACCCTTTTCTTGAAATGTGATGAGGGAAGCAGATGGCCTTTAAGACATTTTTCAAAGAACCTTTTGCTTCTTTGCAGTATTATTTGAAGATGTGTATTTGTCTCCTCAGTCCAGCAATTTTTCACATACCCCTGCTGGAACACTTTTGAGAAAGGTAAGGACTTTGCTACTCAGCTTCATATATTACATTCTTTTTTCATCTTCCATTCATCTATTTCGGCTTGCGGAGTCTGAATTCCAGCTTTTTCCCACCTGGTGTTTTCCAGGGGCATGGAACTACAGATTCCATCATGCAACATGATGTGTAGTTCCTGGTATATGTGTTATTACTCTATTTGCTAGATTTATATCTTCCCTTTCACAGAAGAAGTCAAGGCAGTGAACAGGTAGTCCTCGACTTACAAACATTCATTCAGTGACTGTTCAAAGTTACAACACCACTGAAAAAAGTGACTTAGGGTCTTTTTTTCACACTTAACAACCGTTGCAGCATCCACATGGTCATGTGATCAAATTTTGGATGCTTGGCAACTGGTAGGGAAAGCTACATTTGCTTAACAACTGTGTGATTCACTTAACAACTGTGGCAGTTCGAAGAAGCAACTGTTGCTTTATCCCCTGCATAATCCCGAGACTTCTGACTTACGAACAGTCAAGTGTATAATATAGGTAGTCCTCAACTTACAACAATTCTTTCAATGACCAAAGTTACAAAGGCACTGAAAAGAGTATCTGATGACCGTTTTTCACACTTATGACCATTGCAGGATCCCAGTGGTCAGGCGATAAAAATTCAGACACTTGGCAACTGGCTCATATTTATGATGGTTTCGGTGTCCCAGGGTCACGTGATCCCTTTTTGTGACTTCTGACCAGCAAAGTCAATGGGGAAGGTAGGAAAGATGGTTGTTCACTTAACAACCATGTTTCCTACCTTAACAACTGCAGTGATTTACCTAATGACTGTGGCAAGAAAGGTCGTAAACTAGACCAAAACTCACTTAACCAATGACTCACTTAGCAATAGAAATTTTGGGCTCAATTGTGGTCGTAAGTCGAGGACTACCTTTACATAGTGTTCTTGCCTCCTGTTTTTCCCCACCACAATCACTGTGAAGCAGATTGAGTTGAGAGTGTGTGACTGACCCAAAGTCACGTAGTGAATTTCTGTAGGAATCTGTCCAGGAAGACTCTCAATCATTCAGGCAGTCGTTAAGTGAGGCTTCCCTGGTCTTAATCTTCCTAAGATTATGATGCAAGAGCAGCATAAAGTCTTCCTGAGGATTGATGGAAGAGCAGTATCCACCTAGGAGAAAGGATTTAGGACTCTTAAGAACTCGCTGCCTACTCATCTAACAAGCCTATTCAGAAGACCTATTTGGGGTCCCCCTAACCAACTTGCTCAGACTCTAGAAACTACTTGGATAAGCAGTGAAATGTTTCGAGCCAACAAGAAAAATCCAGTGGCCATGACTCAACTTCCAGTGAACTTCTGCAGCTGAGACTGGGCTTCCACTTGGGATTCCTGGCTTCTAGTCCGACACCTTCACTCTCCCCGTCCTGGCTCTCTGTATGGTTGTTCCAGATATAAATAGCCACCATTGAAAAAGGCAGCCTGGTCTGTTGTGTGTCCTTTCTACTTTGCTCCATCTGAGCTGGTTCTCACACACTTGCCCTTTGTAATTGATTGTTAATATCAAAGGTTGACTGGGGATTGTTAATGAATAACTGTGCAACACAATTTCCTATTGTTAGCTCACACGGGATATTTTTCAGTGGAGACTGGTTAACGTACATGGCTTGAGACTAATTGCATATACTTTATAATTGTCTAGCCCAAATATTTTTATGTACTTATGCAGTATATGCACTTGCCTGAAAAGCAGACTGAGAAGCCAACAATGGCTTAATGGTGGAGCAGAGGTTTTGCATTCAGAAGATCATCAGTGTCCTTATATCCTTGAGCTACAATGTAGGGTAGCTAATAATTCTCTGAAGACCTTGGAGAACTTGATCAGTTGCAGTCAATGGCATTGGATTATATCTGGAATATGCAGGTTTCTTTTAGGGTAAGGGCCATACTTTGCATCCAAATTGTGTGCCAGAGACACACACTCAACAGGGTAAAGAAATGAGAAGACATAGGGGTAAATTATTCTAGAACAGGAAAGAAAAATTGAACAGTTACTATGGCATTTCAGTAACAATTTTTAAAGTGTCTTTGGGAGCCCTGTGATTTTCTTAAGATCTACAATGTGTAATATCTTGGTCAACATGCAGTTCCTTCAATGGTCAAACTCCTTGGATCTTGCTGTGCCCAACGGCATGCTTATTCATTTTTATTTGAATAGCCTTTCTGAGTTTCAGTAAGCAACTCTTTGAGATTAAGACATTATCCCAGTTGTCAACAACTCTGCAAATCATGCACCGCTAAACTGATTTCAGTTTAAATGATAAGGAAACAAGATTGAATGGTATTTTAGACAGGATTTTGTATTGGTGACTGTTATATATACATGTATGTAAAATCTTACATTTGAAGCCTAATATTCTTTTCTATTCTTCTTTCCTTCCCCTGTCTTTGTTAGTTCAATTTACAATGCCATCCCTCTGATTTTTTCCTTCCTCTCTTGCAGTCAGCATTCACGCTGGATCACTGTTACCTTTCCTACAATGAAGCAGGTAAAACCGAGTCCAGCCCCATGTCAAGAGTGAATGAAATATTATCCTCGTGGAGCGAACAAATCCAAGAGGTGGGGAATGGATTGTGAGGAACGGAACTGGTAATTTGTGAGCCAGAGAAATCAGGTCATGGAATCTTCCAATGTCCTTATTAAGGCCTATATTTAAACTATATTTTTCTGTCCAAGAGGTAGTCACTGTAGTCTATATTGCTATGGCTTTAAAACAAAACAAAAGAGATTAATTGAGAAGCTATTAATACTGCAGCTGTAAATCAGTTGTACATTGGTTAAAGGCTCAGAGGCAGCACCCGGAGCTTGAACACCAGTGGTTAGAAACAATAGAAGCGGTCATTGTTCAGTCTTTTGATCACTTTTGATTCTTTATGATTCGATGGACATAATGTTTATGTCATTTTCTGTCTTACTGGAGATAGGTAGAATTCAGATAGGCTCAATTTCCTCCCATTTATTTTAGCAAGACTTTCACAAATCCTACTGACTTTTAATAAAACCTTCACATAAATACACACAGAAGAGAACGTTAAAATACCACAGAATAATGAAACTCTGAATCAAAACACGTGGTACCAAAAGTGTTGTAAGTTGGAAGGTTTTACATGCTTTTTAATGTTTATAGGCAGTTACGACACACATACCCAGCTGTACAAGAATTTTAAAAATGAGTTGTAAAAAGAACCCTGCTGGACGATCAGACCATAGGCCTATCCGTTCTACGGAGGTTTGGATTATGTTTTGTAATAATCTTACACGGTTTTCTTCATTGACTGACTACTATGAGTATCATCCACTCATTTGCATTAGTGTAAAATTTAAGCTATGTGGTTACTTGTTCATACTTCAAAGTGGTTTTGTGAGAAGAAGATGTTGATACTGTATAGAAATTGACATCCGAGATCATTACAATCCCGGATACTAGATCAGTGTATCTTTTACTCCTGTATCTTTTTACAGTATCATATTTCTCCATTAATTAAATTATTTCAAGTACAACTTATAGGTAGTCCTCAACTAACGATCACATTGAGCCCAAATATTTGTATATAGGTGTGTGTGTGTGTGTGTGTGTGTACACACACACATGTATTTATATATAAATTTATATTATATCTATATATATAAGTTATATACATATAGTCAGGCACATCGTGAGGTAAATCTAAAGAGCAATACAGAGCAAACCCAGAAGAAAAAAGGCGGGAAAAAAGGGACCCTCCCCCTTTACACCCAGCCACCAATCCCAGCATCGATCATCTCACGCAGGAGCCCGCCCTCTCCAGTCAATCAGCCCATCGTTACCCTTCCCAAACATTGCAGCCCCTGGATGAAATACCCTAAGATGGCCAAAGTCATCTTCCTGCTAGACCAAGTTCTGTTTTATTCCCCGGGCAATTCCCGGATCTCAGCTGCCATTTCCAGGCCTCTTTTCTGCGCCTTCCTCTTTCAGGGAGCACCCCCGGTGAGACCCGAAGGCCCCGGCTCCTCCAGCGAGGAGAACAGCGACAGCACCTGGACCCCCTGCCCGAGGGCCAAGGGTGCGCCAGGAGCCCCCCTGAGGAAGAAGAACAAGAAGAAGCAGAAGAAGACGACGGCGGGCAGGAGAGCCAGGCGCCCACCGGCAGGCGCCGAGAAACGCAGCAACGCCTCGTCCCCCCTGCAGCTGAAGAAGAAGTGCGTGAACGGCTTCATCATGTTTTGTCGCCTGAACCGCAAGCACTTTATCCGGTGAGAGCTGGGAGACGAAACCCCAGTGGACCCAGCCTTTTGCGACAATTAGGAGGCCGGCAGCGGTTTAGTTTTTCTCAAGATACAGCTAGTCCTCAACTTACGACCGCAGCAGAGCCCGACGTTTCTGTGGCTCAGTGAGACGTGTGTTAAGTGAAGCTTTGCCCCCTTTTACGACCTTTCTTGCCACATTTGTTAACTGCATCCCTGCAGTTGTTAAGTTAGTCACACTGTGGTTAAATGAATCTGGTTTCCCCATAGACTTGGCTTATCAGAAGGTCGCAAAAGGAGATAACGTGACCCGGGACAATGCAAGTGACATAAATATGAGTATCAGTTGCCAAGCGCCCAAAGGTATATCACGTGACCGTGGGGATGCATCTGAATGTAAATCATGTGATCACAGGGATGCTGCAATGGTCATAAGTCTGAAAAGTGGTCATAAGTCACTTTTTCCAGTGCTGTTGTAATCACTAAATTGAACAGTTGTAAGTCAAGGGCTACCTGTATATCATCACTTCTAGAGTAGGCCTGTAATGTCAGTTATTGTCCTTTCTTTCTGTTCTTATAGAATGGAAGTTGGGGCTAACTTATGTACAGTCCCAGTGAGCTCCTTGGTATGCTGAGATTTAACTAGGGACTTTTAAATTCAAAGCCAATAGTGATTTTGAAGCCTTATTATTACTATACTGCCATCAGGAAGCATTTAGGGAACATTTACAAAAATGGGCAAATAAATAAGGGAGCAAATCCTCAAAGACCAATCATTTTAGCAATAAAGCAACAACATATAATAAATACGTCAAAAAATACAAAAAAAATCACACAATTTACAGCCCTCTCTAAGCGGTTGACAGAGTCACCACATTGCCCCCAACAATCTGACCTCGGAAGGATGGAAGACCAAGTAAAACCTTGAGCTGGTCAAGATCAAATTCCTGGCAGTCAAATTCCTGGCTTGGGCAATGCTCACTACAGAAATATTGTTTTCTTGAAATCTTTGATGGATTTATGGACATTGACAGTATCTTGGCTGTTTTAATCTCTTCATAGCACTTGCCCAGGCATGGCTTCCACAGCAGCTACAAGGGAGCTGGCCCAGCTGTGGCGTATGATGACAAAGCAGGAGCGGAAGCCATATTGGTATGTTTGCTTTGGGCAACAATGGATAATCCTTTGGAGAATCAGTCAGCCATGTTGTAGAACAAGGGGGTTCAACCTTGGCAACCTTGTGGACTTCAACTCCCACAGTTCCCCAGCCAGCTAAACAGATAATTCGAACAGGGAAACCTTTGTTAGGCTCTAAACTTCCTTTTTATGCTCTTTCCCTCTCTCACAGCATGAAAGCTCGCCGATTCAGCCGCCTCAACAACCGAATTGTGAGAGACGACTTCTCCAGTGGTGATGAGGAACCAGAACCACCCAAACCTTTCCACTTGCTGCTTGCTGAGAAATCCATTCCTGGCACCCAGGCAGCGGGCAACGTCTCTTTGTTAGGCTGTATTCCATGATTCTTTCCCCCTGTGTTGGTAATGTATATCTGTTCAGTGGGCTCTGGAACCCTCTATCTGCCGACTCTGTTGGAACTTCCCTACCACGGTTCTGCGATAGAGTGTGTGCCTACTTCATTTTCAGCAAAATATCAAGCAATAGGAGCTTTACTCCTACTTGTTGACAGGGGGAATGTAGGGGGAATGTAGACAAGCAACAAGGAAGGAGGCCATTTACTCTGTTTCTCCCCAAAACATCAGCTTTCCCCATCTATTTTCCTTGCTTAGCCTCATCATATCCCATCACCAATGTTTCATCTGTCGTTATGCATTTTGGTTTCCTGAGCAGAACGAAGACATTGATCGATGGGATGGTTTTTTCCCCCAGATTTCCAGATGTTCCAGTCACTACAGTCCTATATATGCTGTTCTATCCTATCTGTGTCCAAAACTGATTTCTAGTGACCTTGAACAGGATCAACTGCAGGAAGAAAACAGCATGAGGAAGGGGAACCTCTAGCTCTAGATGATGGGACTATGTTGTTCTATTTGTGAGAACATGCCAGGTTTGAAATTTTATATTAACTTGTATCCTTGATCTAAAAGCACAAATGCATTTGAAAGGATCTACTTTTAAAAATAATTTTAATGGACTGGAGACAAAAATCTAAGATCTATATTTATTGTCTAAGCTTTTATCTGCCCTTCGTCTCCCACAGCTTTGTGCCATAGATGTTCTCAGATCCACCCCATCAGTTTAGTTTCCAGCAGTTTAGTTCCGTATTTGGCTAGTACAAATGGAATTTTTGAGGTCCATATAGACTTGCTTGCTCCACACCAAGTTTTTCAGGCTTTATTATATAGTAAATGGTTTCTAGATGTTTTAAACTTTTAACTGAGGCAAGTCCATTTCAGAGCTTGCTCTGGATGGCATTGAGTTCCCACTGACCCTGTTATGTGGGCCAGTTCCTCAAGATCCTAAGGAAGGAATAATTCTACAGGTTTGCTTTTGTTCCAGGAGAGTTAGGAAGTTTAAAAGAGGCAAAACGGGTTCTGAGCTCAGGAGGATTAATGCTTCATATTGAGAATTTTGTCTTTAGGAGGAGCTTAAATCAGATTCTTATATTTCTGGTTGGTTTGGATTTAGTTTTGGTGGAATGCTGAGTCATCCCTTACCTCTTTTGGACTGTGTCCTCTATACACAGATCAATTTGTGTTTGAAATACTGTTTTAAGCTTCAATGGATTTTTCCATTGTTTTTACCTATTTATATATTTATTGGTAGTTTCCCCCCTCCCCCAACGCTATTTATAATTAAAATAAAATATGGCAGTAAAATTAACTGATTGGGTGCCTCTGTGATCTGAGCGATTATGAAAGTGAAAGACAGCAGGGAGTAATCAGTATATATTTAGATAACTCTCATGTCATGTCGGCAGCAGAACTCCTAATCATGCCCTAACAGGTAGTAGTCCTCGACTTAACAACCATCCATTTAGCAACTGTTCAAAGTTATAATGACACTAAAAAAAGTAACTTTTGGGCATCCCTCACACTTATGACCATGGCAGCATCCCCATGGTCACATGATCACAATTCAGGTGTCTCTTGGCCATTGATTGGCATGTATTTAAGAAGGTTGCAGCATACCGGGATCATGGGATTGCCATTTGCGACCTTCCAGGCCAGCTTCTGATAAACAATCAATGGAGGAAATCAGATTCTCTTAACAAGCGCAGTGATTCGTTTAACAACTATGGCAAAAAATACCATAAAACAGAGCACAACCCACCTTGCCCTAGATAAAAAATTTTTTTCAATTTTACATTTATTTAAAAAATTGGCAGAAAAACATGATTTGGCTTTGATGGACTACTTGCACACGCCATTGGATTCCATTCAAGAAATCAGTCCCAAAAGGCCTAAATGCCCATCCTACACTTTTAAGAGGGATATTCTAAGGTTATCCCAATCCTATGAACTCTTGCTGGATCTCTCTGCAAAGAGAATCACCAGCAGAGGATCAATATTGGTTTTTTTCCACATCCTTCATTTCTTGGTTCCATTTGAAATCTGCTCAAATGCGGTTCTCTCTCCAAGTCATTAAGGTTCTTGGCACTGCGATATGCAAATCACATCTGTTCTCTCTAGGGGATAAGCGTTTGTATGTACTCAGCTGTCCAGGCCTAAATCCTAATTAATCTTAATTGGGTGCTTTCTACTTTAAACAGATGTTCCTGCTGCAGACACCCATCTTGACCTTAAGCTCGTGATTCTGTGCTGTTAGTTGCTTGTCTGCTCTTTTGCTTGGTTCTGTAGCTGTTTTTGCAGCTAAGAGACTTTCCTGCCATTGCTTTAGGGTGCAGAGAGTGCAGAAATCAAGAATTTGGCCAGTCAGGAAATGTACAGGTAGAAGAAATTTCAGATCGGAGAGCTTCAGCTTTTCTCACAGTTGGAAAAACACCTGACATTTTCCACCCCCGTGGGACATGGTTCGTTTTTGCTCGATATCAAATGTGATGATGATTCAGCATGGTTGTACCACAGTTTCCCACTTTTACAAAGAGACACAATGTGATGATCCTTGCAGTTGGAAACGGGAATATTTACATGCAGAGGGGCTAGAACGAAAAAACAACCTGCTGAGAACATGGCAGTGTCTTAATGGATTGTTTCAGGATCCCAGATTTACGAGAGTGGAAGTGAGGGACCCCAGGAGGCCATTGTGGAGGGGCTGGTTCTGCAGGTAATCCACCCGTGGGGCATTGTGAATGGAGGATCCCTCGGGAACTGAAAGCTGCAAGGCCGGGTAGAGCAGTGAGGGGCTGTCAATGGGGGAGCTTTCGTCCTCGGAGCTGGGGATCATGTGTCTGTCTCGGGGCAGCCCATGCCCTTCCTTCAGAATGCCGCCCTCGCCGTTCTCCCTGCAGCCAAAAAGAAAGAGATGATGCCCAAGTCCGTGTGATTCCGAAATTCAATTGCCAAAATGCCAACTAAATTGGTTGGTCTTAAAAAATAATCTAATCAGTGCATGTTAATAAATATTTCAGCCTTCTCTGATCTGGGATATTTCAGGGGTGCCTGCAGCGTACTGTCAGAAAAATCAAGCGGGTGGCCCCAATGGGGAGATTAAACCCTCTCCTGTTTTTAATCTGTGATTCATTAGATTTTTATTCTGTGTTTTTTTTTAACTTTAGAATTAACTCAAGACAGCAAACATACATAATACTCTTCCTTTCTCCCGTTTTATCTGTGTTTTAAATAAAAAGCAGGCAAAGTTTCAGTTGATCTGTCATGGCCAGAATTCTTGAATTCTGGGACCGGACCTTGCAAATATTTTTAAAATTCATTTATTAGCCATAACATATAGTTAAATCCACACATCTTAAAATGGCTGGGGTTGAGAAACGCTGCCTTAGTGGCAGAACCAGTGGAATGGAAGATGGAAAAGCAAGGGAGATCTTTCCCTCTGCTTCCCTTTCATCTGAGATTCCCCCAATGCTTCTGTTCTACATCTGCTCATGTCTCAGTCCTCCTTTCCTGGCTCATCCTAGCCATCATCTGCATGTCTAGTCCCAAGGCCACTTTTCTGCCCCAGGTGAGGTCCCAAAGGATTTTCTGTATGCTGCAGCTGTAAGAAATTTAATTTAAACAATAGATATATATTGTAAGCCTCCCAGACTTAACCATGTGGCAAGATGGGTAGCTAAATAAATAAATTCAGAATAGTTGGCTTGAATTTCCTGCTGGCAGAGAAGCCCCCTCACCTCTCTTTGGTCTCTGCCGCACGGTCCCTCTGGCGCCGGTTCTTGAACCAGTTGCTGACCTGAGTTGTGGTCAGCCCAGTAGCTTCTGCCAGCTCTCTTTTCTCACGAGGGGATGGGTAGGGGTTGTGGATGTACCATTCCCTTAACACACTCCGCGATTTTTCCTGTAGGAGAGTGGAAAGTCATTGAACTTAGCATTGCAGGTAGTAGAATGCTTCACTTATGGCAGTTCGTTTAACAATAGTTCAAAGTTACGACAAATTCCCACAAGCAAAGGCAATGGGGGAAGCCTGATTCACTTCACAGCAGTAAAAATGGTTGTAAAATTGGGTCCGGTCACACAGTGACACGCATAATGACCACATCATGTCACAACTTCTCCTCCAAGTTGTGGTCATATTGCAGGCAATATAAATTTTCCAAATAAATAAAATACCCCAAGACCCTTAATCCTCTTAAATCTTTTTCCCCCCTAAAATAGTGGCACTGAACTCTAACCTTTCCAGACAGAGACAGTAGTTCATTTTTCTGAGCGTTTTTATTGTTAATTTCTAAACATTTTCCTGGGGCAATCAAATCTATATTTGCTATCGATGTATTTAGTGGTCTTTAGCTCCTTTTGCAGGAATCCAGAATCAGTAACCTAACTGTAGTTTTCCTATGATTCCAAAATTCTTCTAAATTTGTTTTTTGAACCGCTGCAAGTACCTTGGTCTGCTTTTGCCATTAGACCAGCTTCAAAAGCAAACAGTATTGTTTAAGTGTAAATATTTCAAGGTCAGGTTAAATGTTATAATATAACCCATAGAGGGCAACATCATCGTTCTTTGATCTTGGTTGTCTTTCAAAAATGAGCACCCAATCCCATCCCCTTCTTTTATTTTTAATTCAAGGGTGAAATTTTGCGAAGCCTGAAGGTTTGGGCTGTTTCTGTAATTTAATGGCAAAGGAAAAACTTGCTTGACTGTAATAACAGAGCTAGGGCATGTATTATCTCCCTCAGCTGCCAAAGGCTGCATAAAATAAATGTATTTTGAAACTTTTCCAGAATTTCTTGGAGATGCATGATTAGGACCTCCCTCAGATGATTATTTCAGAATGTTTCTGGAGGAATTTAGAGGAAGTGGAAAATGGCATGAAAGACTGAAGCGGGCAAGAGACCCCCTCCCCAACTATTTCCCGATCTAAATTTTGCAGTAAAAAAGATGAATACAAAGGAAAGGGTAACAGGGAAAGAATGGCAGGAAAACTTGTATTATGTATGCAAGACGTTAAAAACTTTTGAGCAGTGATATAAAGTGAGACTCCTGAACCTTACACAACCCCTGAAAGTCTGCCATCCAGGGCTCCTTTAAAAGTGGCTACAACTTTTTCCTTTTTTCATAACCACAGCAACAACAAAGAAGGAAAGTGTAAACCCAAGAAGAGATCCTTATTCCTGTACAGTTCTTTAATTATTTAACAAATTAAATTAACCAGAATTAAATCAGGTAAACTTTTAATCTTCACCCAAGGAACATTTTTGTCTTGTCCCCTTTCTAGTTCCTGAAATAGAACCCCAGTTTCCAAAGACCAAGGGCAGTGCTCAGCCTGAAAAAGTTTTATGTCCCAATGATTAAAAGGACCTTAGGGCAGGTTTCTTTATCAAGCCAGTGTTATGGCGAGACTAGTAGGGAAAAAAAGTAGGATGGAAGGGTTGAAAAGAAACAAAGAGATGTGGGGGGGTCAACATGAGAGATTTCTTGGCAGGAGAAGAAAGTAGGAGTGTTAGATCCATGAAAGAGGAAACAGAGGCAGTGCAAGGGCTATTCGGTTAAAAGCTATTCCAGTGGAAATATAGTTACCCTAGAGTTGAATGTGGTAGAAATACCGAAGGATAATTAGAAGAATATAATAGATTTAGGCAAGAGAGGAAGTGGTTCATCCCAAATATAAATTTTTCAAAGAACAATTGATGGTTTTTGTGCTTGAAGAATTGAAATGTTTGGGTGTTGGAAACAGAGTTTTCTTTGTTAGGAGTGGGATGTCCGCGAAAGTTGAGAAATAGACAAACAAAACAAAACCCAATTCCAAGAAGACCTACCTTGAAACAGTAACTGGTTTCCTCCCCGTCCCAGATGGTCCGAGGCAAAGGGAATTTGCGACGCACCCGGTATTTCCCTACGGCTCCCAGCGGCCTTCCACGCAACTTCTCCGCTTCGGTGTAGTGAGCTTTGAGCCAGAGTTGCTGAAGTTTGGGGTGATTGTGTGGAGAGAACTGATAGCCCTCTAAGATCTTGTAGAGCTCTCGGAAATTGCCCCGATGGAAAGCCACCACCGCTTTGGCCTTTAGGACGCTCTCGTTCTTGTGCAGATGGTCACAAGCTGGCAGGGACCAGAGGAAACGTCCCAAGCGCTCGATGTTGCCCCCTTGTTGTAAGACTTCACACACGCAGGCCACTTGCTCTTGCGTGAAGCCAAAATTCATGGTTAAGTGGGAAGTAATGTGCTCTTTCCCACTCAAGTGGGGGCTCCAAAACTTGGTGGCTTTCAAAGGCAATTTACGGCGGCCCACCAGGGCCACCCAACATCTACCCTGTAGAAGGTCCTGCTGTCCTTGATGCAAAGAAGGGAAGGTAGTCGGTCCTCTGTGGCTGGAAGACCAAGTCAGCTTCCCTTACTAAGACAAGAGAGTCCAAGAGAAGTGGAAGGCCACCCTGGTGCCTTCCATGTTCCTCACTTTGGTGGCCATGTCTCTCCTCTCCTCTCCCTTCCAGGTCTCGGTGCTCCCAGGACTCCTTTCTCTTGTCTTCTGGCTCTAGAGACAGTTGCCCAGGGTAGATGTCTTGGGGGGGTATCGGTTACAGGCCCAGCCCACACAGGCTGCAGCTGTGGCCAGCCATTGGCCAACTCCGCAAGAAGAGCGAGAGAGACTTCTCCCACGTCACCCTCGGATGGTAAACCTTTCAGTGGAGGAGGATGTGGGGGGTATGGAAATGTGAGATGCCCCCTACAGAGGGGGGAGCAGGAGACCCACAGAAAAGGAAAGACTGGCAGATCTACTCAGAGGTCAGTCCGTTTATCCCAAATCAGAGCTTTTTGGGTTTTGGGCACCTTATGTCATGCTGGCTCCCGCGTGGCTATTGTTGATTATTGTTAAGTGACAAAGAGCTAAACAAGACACCGATGCTTCTGCACCCACTGCTCAACTACTGTCCCTAAGCTCCAAACTCATCATCAAATGTGCTCGTCTTCAAGGTTATCGTATCCGTTTTCAAGGGCTTCACGCCTCTCCTGGAAAAGGGAAAACTCGGGAAGGATAAGAAGAGCAAAGTTCTTCTTTCCAGAACAAACAGGTGTGGGTGGCTGGTTCCTCTGCCTCTTCCTGAGCAAAACAAGTGGGAGTTTTCATGGGGTGGCCTGGATCCCTTTGACAGGGGCTTTGCCTCCCTTTGTTCCTGGCCTCGCCAGGTGGTGACAGTGCAGGCAAAGAGCACGGTTGCTGCCTCTGCCCTTTCCTGCACTTCCCAGGCAGAGATCATGTTTCGGACTCAGCAGGCAGCTATTCGCAAGACAAATAACCTGTTGCAACTTGCAAAAAAACAAGAGGCTTTTTTGCAGCTGCAGGGAAAAGCCATATCCATTACCAGCCAGGGATGGCTGGAAGGCAAGGCTGCCGTTTGATTCATTGGCTCATGGTGGGATCTCTGCAGGATGTCAACTCTCCGCATGGGGGGATCCTTCCTTCCCCTACTGGGGCTTATGGGCTATCCTTGCTCCATGCACAGGTGGCACCCCCCCCCCCAGCATCGCTTGATGGGCTGCTTTCTTCTTCCTCATTCAACAAAACGAAAAGTAGTTACAACTTTTGTTTCTCCCTCATTTCCAGCACATAGAAGTTAATCTTTTTTAAAGATGGTTAAGGCGCCGAAGCATTCGGAGCGGGTGGATCAAAACCTAAAAAGAGAGTACCTGTAGCGATGTGATGAAGCTTGATTTTTTTTTTTGGACCATGTCTTGCAGACGCACTATCCAGTAGCTGTTTCTGGCACATCCCTCAAGCAGGAAGGATGAGTTGCCTTAGAATGAGGTACACTTTGAAAAATGAGGAATCGCAAAATCTAGCAATTTTTTCATATTTTTTTAAGGTAGCAGATTGCATTTTAATTACCTAGGCTGCCTTAAGTAGCTGAAAGCAAAGTGGGACATTCATCTAATGGAGTGTTTCTCATCCGTGTCAGCTTTCAAATGTGTGGACTTCAAGTCTAGAATTCCCCAGCCGACAAGCTACTGAAATTTAGTATACATTATATTCAATATTAATCTAATGCAGCTTTTCTCAACTTTCAGATGCATGGATGTCAACTCCCAGCATTCCTTGTTGGCTGGGGAATGCTGGGATTTGAAGTCCAAACATTAGATCAGTGGTTCTCAACCTTTATAGTGCTGCGACCCCTTTAATACAATTCCCCACGATGTGGTGACCCCAACCGTAAAATTATTTTAGTTTTGAATTTATCGCGCCTGAAGCCATATTGGCTAGCGATCTGAACTGCTTGCGATTGCCTTGAGGACGGAGGCATTGAAGCGGAGACTCCTCCCCTATTAAGTTTATGGCACCTGAAGCCAGATTAGGCTAGCAGTTGGGAGTGATTGCAGCTGGCTTGAGAGGGAGACATCAGAGCAAAGATTTCTCTCTTTTTTAATTCATCTCGCCTGAAGCCGAATTCGGCTAGCAATTTGAAGAGCCTGCAGCTGGCTTGTGGAGTCAACCATTGGAGCGCGATTCTTTGACTCGCAAGTATACTTCCCATATTTCCAATGGTCTTAGGCGACCCCTGGCAAATCGTCATTTGACCCCCAACGGGGTCGCGACCCACAGGTTGAGAACCGCTGCATTAGATGAATATTGAATACAATACATACTGAATATACTATATATTTTATACATCTATCGAATACAGATGAGTGTGAAGTTGCCAAGGTTGAAAAAAACCTGATCTATTGAATAAATCAAACTCACATGCCTAAATCTGACTGGTTTTGTTTTACTGCTTCATGCTGCTATTCCTTTGGTCTATTTTTCATCCTTCCAGCAATTTACAAGCTATTCTCCTTCCTGCATTTTTCATACCAGCGCAAGATTTAATCCCTGCAAAGGGTTAACCTCACCTGAGATTCTGTCTGGGACCCTCCAGCCCCCTCCCATGTTTTATCTTCCAATTCAAGGATCAGAAAAGCGCCCCCTGGCTCCCACCCAAGTCGGTATTACTTACACAGCCATCTGGGTAACACGATCCAACCTGGATTGCTTTACTTCTTCCCAGGGGGAAGAACTGGCTTTGTTCTGGGGTTGAAGTTGCCCCAGATTCACAAGCCCATTTTCCACAGGAAGCTCCCAAATGACCATCTGTTCAAATCTTTTGTGATTTACGGGAGGCAGGGGGTATCCACGGTGGTCGAAAAAGGCAAGAGGGTGACCCCGAGTGTACGTACACACTAGTAACTGTAGAGCCAGGGTCAAAAGTGGATCCAGGTATCACAGATTTCAATACCCATTAGGCCCAGCCAGCAAGAGCAATGCTACTAAGAGAGTGTGGGCTTTGTAGTTTCAGCAGTAAGAGAGCCAGGGACTTTAGCAGATGCAAACTTGAAAATGTGCAAATTTGAAAACGCAGTTATACAAACTTGAAAATGCAAACTTGAAAATGTGGTTTCAACATCGACAACTTAACATTCCCCAACTATGGAGACAAACTGTTTCATAAGCCAGCGTACAATCTGAATTCCCCGTAGAATGAACATAGGCACAGAGACAGATTTTTAGGATAAAATATATATATATATATATATTTATATATATAAAAGACACAAAAAGATGTAAAAAACAAACAAAGGAGAGATATAAAAATATCTTATAGAAATGATTGCTTCTCACAAGCGGTGGGAACAGATGAGTTTCTTTAGTACCTGACAGGAGAGAAGGCACATTTAGAGAAATTACAATGCTATATTTGCATAACCAAGAAGGCGGTAGTGTTGGAACACAACAATTGCTTCGCCGTACTAATGGGATTTTTCTCAACAGAATGAATTGTGAAGTTTCCCACCTTACAATATTTTGAACCGAGTGGACCTCAACTCAGTAAAAAACTTCACAGATTCCAAATAATTCAGAAGGAGAATGTTGCTTGCATGTATTTAAAAGGGGGGAAAAATCACTTGAGTTACACATTTTTGAACTAATTGCAATATTTCTTAGCATGGAGAAATAGATGCAATAGGTAGTCCTTGACTTATGACTGGTTAGTTAGTGACTGTTCAAACTTGGAACAGACCTACTTTGGGGTTACTTGTAACCCAGATTCAAAGTTCTGCCAGTCCCCCTCCCCGGTCATGTGACCAAGCTTCAGGTGCTTAGCAACACATATTTACACCAGTTTGCAGCATCCCATGTTTACATGACTGCATTTTTAGGAAATCTAATAATAACAACAACAAAGTTGGAAGGGACCTTGGAGGCTTTCTAGTCCAACCCCCCGCCCAGGCAGGAAACCCTACACCATTTCGTTTTATGACGGTTTTCCTGAAAATTGGCATTTACATCTGGGTTTCAGCAAAACCGCTCCTCTAGCAAAGTACTGGTTTGCTTAATGATCCCCCCCTCAAAAAAGTTGTACAATTAGGTCGGTTACATGATGGATCTGTTTTATGACTGTCACAACTAATAACCATGATGGGCAGGCTCCATTCTGGTCGTAAGTGGAAGGACTACCTGTCTTTAAAAAAGTCAGATCGGTCTGAGTCAGAACCTGGAATGGATAAGTGTGTGAAATATGCCTTTCAAAATACTGTAGTACCGTTTTGCAATTCCAAAGCGACCTGCCAAAATATGTAGCTGGGGGAAGAAAACGACACAAGAGAAAAAAGTATGCACAACATGTATTTTGCTATGGCAAAAATGCTTGCAAATGTGTGCCCTTTAGAAGTGGGCGCACAAATGGCAAATGTGCATACTTTCTTTCGTGTGAAACATGCAGAGCTGTCTGCACAGGTAGGTCCAAAAGGACGAGATGGCCGCCTCCTGTGATCAAAGTCCCGCCCCTTTACACCTATAAATGAGGCCGGCCTTTCATTGCATAGTTGCAGCCGCCATCTTGACTTTTTTTTTTTTTACCCTTTGCAAATTAGATATTCTGCAATTGATGTTGAAACTACTGAATAGAAAGTTCAGTCATTAAAGTGAGAATCGGATGGAAGCAAATCCTAGCAAGTCGTAAAGTGCAAGTAAACCGTAGTCCTTAACTTAGGACAACTGGGACGGGCAATTTGGTGGCAAATCGAGGCATGAATGATTGAAAGTGATTTTATGACCTTTTTGCCAGCAGTCGTTAAGTGAACATGATGCTCCCAAGTCCATTCATTTGAATGGGAATTTTTTGCCGGAAAACTATTATAAAATGTCACAAATTGTGGTCAACCAGTTGCCAAGTGCCCAAAATGCGGTCATACCACAGGCCATAAAGTAGCTGTACCTTGGTCACTGTAAATATGAATGGTCATGAAGCAACTTCTCGTAAGTCGAGGACTACCTGTAGAGCTCTGGGCTATCTAGTTTAGTTTAGTTCTGTTCATATTGACTAAAGGCAACTCCCCAGGGTTCCCTCAAGAATATTTCTGTTTCAGCTAGAAAAACCAGGATTTCCACCTGCAATTTTTCTCTACAAAAATTGTCTTTACAACAAAATATTTTTGCTTATACGGAACATGTTTTAATGCTTAAAAAAAGCATTAGTGTTTCTGAAGGACATGTAAACAGGTAGCCTATTAGGAATGTTTAATGCAAGATTATTCTATTACACTCCTGATTTTCAACCTGGGCTACTTGTAATATATATAGACTTCAACTTCCAGAATTCCCCAGCCAGCTGCATTAGGGAATCCTGGGAGCTGAAGTCCATACATCTTAAAAGTAGCCAAGGTTGAAAAACACCGTATTAAGGCTTGACTTTCTCCATGCTATATGTGGCATCTTCAATTGATAGTTCAATTCCAACTTCATTCATGACTAGGATTGCTTCCATTCTTAAAATCCATTCTCAAAAGTGACTCAATTTCCAAAAGGTTGTATGAATGTAGTGTGAATAAAATGCTACTTTCCCCCCCCCCCACCCCTTAAATCCACATGATAGAAACGCAAACATACAGGCAGCAGAACTGCATCTAATTTACACAAAGTATGGGGAGTTGTGTTTTTAGAAGGCCTGTCTTTTAGAAACAGATTTTATGCATATATTTTTTTTCAGCACTGGCTTTAGGATTTCAACGTGTTCAAAGAGAAGCAATCCATTTTGGGGTGGGGGTGGGATTGCTTGGGGAGGAACTCCATTTTGCAATAACGCAGAATTATTTCCCTCTCTCAAGCCGTTCTGTCCATCGCAGGTGGAAGTCACTATGGTGGACAGCTGCCTTTGGCTCTCAGTCCAAAAATATAAAGATGTTCTAGAACAGGGGTCTCCAACCTTGGCAACTTTAAGCCTGGCGGATTTCAACATCCAGAATTCTTGGAGTTGAAGTCCTCCAGGCTTAAAGTTGCCAAGGTTGGAGACCCCTGTTCTAGAGTAACTCAACATTATTGTGGCTTAAGAAGCTCATTCTGTATATAGAATCTAGGTACCATGTAACTGTAGGACCAACCTGTGTAGAATCCATACCATTTTTGCATTGTCCATGGATAGGATAGTCATGGTTAGCCTGACCTTTTCTTAGTCCTCTTTATCTTCAGATTCAAAACGTCTGCTCCACCAACAAGGCACGTGTGCAGATTTCTTGGAGGGACATCCAAGCTGCCCTTTTCTGCTTTGAAGGACAAGATCTATCTCAAAACAAGGCTATTCGGAATCAGATTGCACCCTTGTCACCCAGAACGGCCTTCTCCAACTTATCCATCAGGACTGCTCCAGGTGCGCTCAATTTCTTCCCCTTCATTATCTCCATCCTTCCAGAGGTGATCTTTTTCAGGGATGACAGGCTGTCCTCAACGCCACCGGAAAGACGCCCAAGAACGAAAGCATGGAAATGGGATCATTTTCCTGCCTCTCCAATTTGGGGATGTGGGATCATCCCTAGCACCATGGATGAGAGGCCAGGAAACATTTCTTTACATCATAAAATTTCCCTGGATTGAGTGAGACATTCCCAGCTTCCCAAGATGTAGTGTGACTTTGAAAATTAGAGAGGCGTATCTAGTAGAAAGGAAGTTCAAAGGGGAAACGGAAGGAAATGTCTCACCTTCACAATGAGGAATGGAAGCAGCTCTTCCTTTGCTGTGTGAAGCATTTCTTGAGACTTAGGACCACCATTGCGACTGGAATTTCAATTGTCAGTTGTTGAGGTCGTAAATCAAGGCAGCGCATGACTGGACTTGATTTTAAGACCATTTTTTTTTTACAGCAGCTGTAAAGTGAATCACCACAGTTGTTAAGCAAAACACGTGGCCATTAAGCAAATCCATTCTTCTGGAAAACGTTTTCAAAGAAACATTTGAAAAACATGATGGAAACCTACAAAAATGCAGCAAATTGCGATCACAAGGCTGCAGGGCCCCTGCAACCGGTTGTAAATGCGAGTTGGCTGTTAGGTACCCGAAATGCGATCACATGACCCCAAAGAAGGGGGAAACGCCATGGTCATAACTTTGAGGAAAGGTCATAAGTAGCTTTCCAAATGTCCGTCGTAACTTTCCATGATCATTCAACGACCTGTATATTGTAGTGTTTGCTTATTCTGACAACCACCAAGGGACGCCCTGGTTGGCTGCACCAGCAGTGGTTTGTTGTGGTCAGCTTGAACGGCCATGTGGAGAACCTTGTAGTGTGACACTGTTCCTGTGCAAAGATGGGACCGCAGAGACAGCCAGGGAAGCGTCTTCTCTGATCAAGGCACTTTGAGTACTCCCAAACACAGTTATTCTGGGAAAGATCAGGAGGTCCGAATTCTTAGTTTGAAGGTTGCCGGGAAGGTGACAACTCACCAACTGTGAGCCTTACAGGTCCAGGGGCTCTTCCACTGGGACTGACTGCAGCTGAGTCAGCACTTTTTCATCCGAGTCCAGAGCTTCGGGACCCAGGGGGTCCCCCCCAGCAGCAGCCAGCAAAAGACCCTCACCCTCGGGCAGCCGAAGCGCCTCCATTGACCCCTTCTCCATCTCAAAGAGCCCCTCGGAGTTGTTCCCCTGCAGGTCCATGCTCACCGGATTGGACCACACGACCTGCGGCTGGGACATGGACAAGCTCTCTGGCTGGGAGAAGCTGGAAAGGAGAGCGCCTTGGCCGGCGTCCGGTCCGAAGGCCACGCTGGCAGCACCGTTGGAGGATGAAAGAGGGGAGACTTCAGAAGGCAGCACCGAGGGGACTCCCGCAAGCAACCCACCGTTGCCTTCAGTGGCTCCCAGAGCTGCCGGTGTGGCCACTGCCACCTCCTGCTTGATGGGAAGAGTCAAGGTTGAGGCTGCCGGAGCGGAGAGCACGAAGGTCATCAACATGCTAGCCGGGAAGGTGGCGGTGAGGTTCAGTTTGCCTTGCTGTACAGCCATGCCGGTGACAATGGTGCTATTGCCGGTGGCTGGGTTGGCCAGCAGGAGGTTACCTGGAGGAGAAGGACAACAGAGGAGTCACTTCAGACAAGATCTCTAACATTCTGGCTCCCCATCGCTCAACCCCGGTGTCTGCCTCCTCTCCAGATTCGGGAGATGGCCTTGGGAAGGAAGGAGAGAACGGTTGAGGGAGGAGAAACCGCAGCTTGGAGAACAGGGAACACGCGACAGAGGAATTCACAATAACCCCACCTGGATTTTGCCAGTTATAAAGTGACCAGAGAGGAATTCTTGAGACGTTCAAAAATGGACCACCACAAGGATTCCAGGAATGTATGTGTGTGGATGCAGGTGCCTACATGCTTATGCAGGTGTCCCTTTGAAAACAACCAAGTTCAGAGAGCGCCAACCCTGACCTACAAATATTCTCCTCTATTGGTACGGGGAACCCCCTTCCGATTCTGGACTGTGCACCGTTGATTTTTCCGGGGAACACCTAGCCTTCCTACAATGTTCAGAGAGCTCCCCAGTTTTGGCTGGACAAGGCTCAGCCACCTCTGAAGCCGGGGTAGAGAGATACCTTGTGCGGTGCCTGGAAGCTGCAGTGCGGTGACGCCAACGCCGGTGTTGAGGAGATGGACGTTGTTCTGGCCGAGGCCTCCGGCGACCCCTGTGCCTTGTGGGGACCCAGCCACAGGGCCCACCTTGATGGGGGCGGCACTTGTCAGGATCTGGATGGGACCGCCCATGCCCGGTTGCAGTGTCACCACCTGAGAGCTGGGCACTACTTGGGGCAAGGAGATGATCTGGGAGCCCTGCGCCACCTGAGGAATGGAGACCAGCTGAGGTGCCGGAGCCCCATGGGACATGGTGTAGATCTGGGTGGGAGACACAGGAACCATCTGAGGTGGGGACAGCAGCTGGGCCCCGGGAACCGTCTGGGACAGAGGGACCACCTGGGAAGGGGGCGATACCTGGGTGAGCGGGAGAAGGGATGGGGCAGAAACGTGGAGGACGGTGGCCTGGGCTGTAGAGGACCCAGGGACAGAGAGGTGGGGGCTGGCAGTGACGGCAGGAGATGCCACCACTGTGGACCCCTGCCCACCACCCACTGGCCCTGTTCCCTGGGAAGTGGCCAGAGCTTGACTGACGGGGACCAGTTTAGCAAGAGGCACAATCTGCGGACTTTGGGGCGCTGCCGGTTGAGGGGCTACAGGCAACAGGGGGATTGTGGGGCTTTCTTCATTGGAAGGGACCACTTGGGGGGGGACCGCAGCCAACAGTGCCCCCTTGTGCTCGGAGAGGAGCGGGGAGGTCTCTGGGAGAGACAGGAGGGGAGGGAGAGCTGCCCCCTGCCCATCCTCCGACTTCATTTCCACCCCGAACGCCAGCGGGTCGATGTTCTCCGACTTCACCTCTCCCTGGAGAGCCGCCGGGTTGAGGATGACCGTGGCTGGGGAGAGGGTTTCCAGTGGGGCTTTGCCCATCTCCTCCATCTTGGGGGTCCTAGGGCTCAGCAGGCTGGCAGAGCCATTGAGGAGGATGGGCGGGCTGGGAGCTGCCACGGGGCTGAGCGTGATGGTCTGGTTGTCTCCTAGAGTCAGCCCGTTGAGGATGACCCCTCCGGTGGGGGTCTGGATGACCGAGCCCCCGTTCAAGAGCATGGCAGGGGGAGAGCTGGCAGTGATGAAGTTCCCGTTCAGAAGGATGGAAGAGGCGCTGGTGCAGGCCCCGGGAAGGAACAGGCTTCCAGGGGCCGCGATTCCCTCATGGCTGGCCGACAGGCCTCCAATGGCTTCGGTTTCTTCTGGACCACGGCTGGACTCGTCCTCTGTGCTGGGGTTGCCATCGGATTCACTGCAGGAGAGAACAGACGGTAAACTCCGTAATGCAGGTAATCCTCGGCTTATAACCATTTGTTTAATGACTGTTAGAAATTACAAAGGGACTGAAAAAGTGACGTAAGACCATTCATCACACTTTATAACTGTGGTACCACGCCCTAAGTTTACGTGATCAAAGTTCAAATAAATTCGTATTTATGACGGTTCCAGTGTCCTGGAATCACGCGATCCCCTTTTGTGACTTTCTGACAAGCAAAGTCAACGGGGGAGCCAGATTTGCTGAACGACCGTGTTGCTAATTGAATAACTTCAGTGATTCACTTAACAACCGTGGCATGAAAGGTTGTAAAATGGGGCAAAGCTGACTTAACAATTGTCTTGATTAGCAATAGAAATCTGGGGCTCAATTGTGGTTGTAAGTCGAGGACCGGCTGAGATGCTGGGGTACAGGCTGCTCCACCAAGGCAGTCCTTAAGAAGAAACAGTCTTCAACCTCTCTGCAGCTCCCCAAATTCCTGCCACCGCTTAGAACCTCAGCTAAGCAACCTCCTTTAGGGATCCCTGTTTCTTTGGGCCGGAACAAGCTACTCACTTTCTTCCTACAATTTTTCTTTAGGAGGTGAAGATGACCTGCACCAGGGAGCTCCATCTGATCCAGCGGTCAACTTCCACCCTGGAGTCAATCACTTCTCTTTGCCAAGCTCAGAAGAAATTTCTGGGAATTTCTAGACACCAGGAGACGGTGAGTTCTAGCCCCGCTTTAGGCATGAAAGCCAGCTGGGTGACTTTGGGCCAATCACCAGGAGGCTGGGAGTTCTAGTCCTGCCATAGGCATGAAAGCCAGCTAGGTGACTTCCCGCTCAGCCCAAACCACCTCACAGGATTGTTGTGGGGGAAATAGGAGGAGGAAGGGATATTAAATATGTTCGCTGCCTTGAGTTGTTTAGTAAAAAATAATAAAGGCGGGACATCAACCACTAAACAAAAAAACATGGTGATCCAATTTCCTTGGATACTAGCTGGCTGGTACAAGGGAGCAGTTCAGTTCTTTTGTCTTTGGCTAAAAACAATAACCCCATATTTCAGGCCCCATTCTCAGAAAAGTGCTGAGATAGGCAGCATATAAATTTAATACACAAACAAATAAACTTAAGCTGCAGGGGTTGAAGTAGTAATGCAGATGCAGTATGGGAATTTCAGGCCCCCCTTTTCGATGTGTGAAGTCCAAACCCTGGTTGAATAAACCACCTTTCTATTTTCCTAGAGCAGGGGTCTCTCAACTTGGCAAATTGTGGGCTTCAACTCCCAGAATTTCCCACCCAGCATGTCTTCCAAGTTGTCAGGGTTGGTTGGACACACCTGGCCTAGGAAAATAGATAAGTTTTATGGACTGGCTGAGGAATTCTGGGAATTGAAGTCCACAAGTTTTAAAACGGCCAAGGTTGGAGACCCCTTGGCGCCCCAAAATGTATAATTCGATGGCTTCCTGTGTGGGTCCCACCCTCAACCTATCAGACTCATGGCTATGTTCAACCACAGCCTAGCCAGGTTCCTTCAGGCTTACTCTAGAGAGGTTCCAACCCGGCCAGCCCAGCCCGTGTCTGTAAGCATTCCCAATCTTTGAGGAAGAGGTGGAGCTCCGTCAACCAGCTCTCTGGAGGAGGAGGTGGAGATGGTTCTGGGTCCCCACCCTTGCCCTGGGAAGGGAGGAGGAAAAAGGCCCAGCGAAATTCAACGCCTGGGATTCAGATTTCACAACAAAGGAGAGCTGGTCCTCCACGTTGTGTGAGCCGAAGAAGAGAATGGAGGCAGGGCTTCAGCTGGGGAAAAAGGAGGACCTGGGGAAGCAGGGAAAGAGCTGCAGGAATATCTGGGCTGGATGGCGGCTCCCTTGAATGGTGGGCAGGGAAGTTCTCCCAGTTGAGGTTCTTCTAAGCTGTCCCAAGACCCAGAAGAGATTATCAGCTGCCTGGAGGAGTGCTTCCCAACCTTGGTCCCTTTCAGAAGTGCGGACTTCAGTTGCGGTCCACACGTCTGAAAGGGACCAAGATTGAGAAACAATGGCCTAGAGAGTTTCGTGGCTTGGTGGAGAAAGGAGGAGGAAGACTGGGGGCTCCTTGGTGCTCTCTGAGCTTGGTGGTTTCCTTGCAATGGCCCAACTAGGTAACATCACCAGGGCTACTAATGCCGATCTACTGAGCAGTGAGCTGGGTCATCAAATGTCTGCAAGAAACCCACCCTCAGACAGGACCAAGGACCCCTCATTTCAACCCTGAGCTACAAATATTCTCTCCTGCTGGTAGGTTCTCCACCTCCTCTGCTTTTTTTTTTTGCATGTTCAGAAGGTTCTGCTAATCCAAAGAAAGTGGAAGCCAGCTCCCACACTCGTCTCCAGCACCCCAGGATTGGTCCAGGAACCCAAGGAATTGAAATGGGTGGGGTGGGAGGCAGACTGGGGGTCGTGGTGGTGAGGGGTCTCTTTTGTTGGAACATGTGCCAGCTCCGGACAGGGTCAAAGCGAGGGAGGGCCAGAAGGGAGCTCAGCTATCCCTGCTGGTTGTGCGGCCTTTGGGGTTGCTGGAAACCTGCACCTGGGCCATTTGGGGAGGTGGGCAAGCCCTCCCAGCAACCCTTTTGCAAAAACCTCCCCCTTGCATTCCCCAGATTCCACGGCTGTCTCCTCCCCATCCCCCAGAAGGATCCGGTTTAAGTTTCATCCCGGTTTGTGGCTTGCTTGCAGAATTGGGGGGGGGGGCTGTTTAGGATCCAGACGTGCTGGAGCTGGAGACCCCCCCAACTCTTAGAGCTGCACCACCCCCCATCCCATTGTGGGGTGGACTCGGCCAGGCTTCCAACCCCGACCTCGCCGGGGGTTATGGGGACCGACCGACCTCCCACTTCCTTCGTAACCCTCCGCATCCAAGGCTTTGGCAAGTGGCTGGATAGCCTGCGCAGGGCCCTGGAGGCTCGACCTTCTGCCCATGCCCAGAGGGCCGCCTTCCCCTTACCTCTTGCTGGGTGTTCCTCCACCTCCTCCAGCCGCTCCGCCGCCGCCTCCTCCTCCTCCTCCTCCTCCTCGGTCGCGCTGCCGCCGGTTCTTGAACCAGTTGCTGACCTGGGTGAGCGAGAGGCCGGTGTCGCGGGCCAGGCGGCGCTTCTGCTCGGGGCTCGGGTAGCGGCTGCGGCCGTAGGAGTCGCGCAGGGCGGCCCGGGAGCGGCGCTTGAAGCAGTAGACCGTCTCCTCGCCGTCCCAGATGGTGGCCGGCAGCGGGAACTTCTTGCGCAGCCGGTACTTGTCGACGGCGCCCAGCGCCCGGCCCCGCGCCGCCTCCGCCTCCCGGTAGCGCGCCCGCAGGTAGAGGTCCTGCAGGAACGGGTGGTGGGGCGCCCCGAAGGGCCGGCTCTGCACCAGCCGGTACAGCTCGCCGAAGTCGCCCCGCTCGAAGGCCAGCAGCGCCCGCGCCTTGGCCAGGCTCTCGCCCGAGCCCGACGCCTCCAGCCGCGACGCCTCCTCGGCCGGCAGCGAGCCCAGGAAGCGGCCCAGCCGGCCCGGGTCGCCCGCCTGCAGCAGCGCCTCGCACACGCACGAGACCTGCTCGGCCGAGAAGCGCGGCAGGCCGGCGGCCGGGGCAGAAGCGGGAGCAGCCGCCGCAGGAGGAGAAGGAGAAGCCGCCGCTGCTGCTGCTGCGGGAGGAGCCGCGCCGGGCTCAGCGCCGGACGGGGCGGGCGGCGAAGTTGGCAAAAGTTTGCGCGGCTCTGCTCCGCCGCTGCCCGCGGACGGGACGGGCGGCGGGGCTGCGGGTGGGCCGCGGCCGGGAGGCTCGGCGGGGAAGGAGGCCATGTTCGGGCGCGGGAGTCCGGCCCCCCTCGCCTGCCCTGCCGCCTCCCTCCGGCCCGGTCCCCTCCCCGTCCGGCCCCCTCGCGCCCCTAGCCTCCCCCCGCCCGCATTCTCCCCTCCCGCCCCGCCGCTGCCCCACGCCCGCAGCCCCTCCCGATCCGCCCGGCCCTCCCTCCAACTTCGCTTTCTCCTCCTCCTCCTCCTCCTCGGGGCGGGACTGCTCCTCCTCCTGCGGCCAGGCGCTCTCCCGCTCCGCCAAGGCTGCGCCCGGCCCCGAACTCCCATCCACCTCGATCGGCGTCTCGCGCCCCGCCAAACTCCAAAGAAAGCTCTGGACTCGCCCCGATGGGTCCTTTCCAAGCAAAGTTGCTTCCCCACCCCGTCCCCTCCCTCCCTCCAGAAGGGGGAAACCTGTTAGGCCCCTGGGAGACCCTCCCACGCTCACCCCCCCCCAAATGGGGTCCTCCATCGCTGGAGGTTTGCAAGAAAAGATTGGACAACCTTTTGTCCTGGATGGGATGAGGGTTGAGCATGGGGTGGACTAGTAGATCTCCCGGGTCCCTTCCAGCACTAGGATTCAAAGAAAGCCAGGATGGACTTGAATGAGCGTTTGCCCCATCCTGGACTTCAAATTCCATAAAGCTCAGCCAGGATGGGGGGAAGCTGGGACTGAGAGGGGCTGGCAGGAGAAGCTGCCCTGCTCTGTTCATCATCTGCCCACCAATCACTTGTGCCCCGTTTGGGGTGGGTCTGTTGCCCCCTTGAGTGTCTCTGTGGTCAGAAGCCCCCCATCCTGGTTAGTGTTTAACCCTGGTTCAACTTCTCTTCCATCAGTGGGTGTCCAACCCTGTCAACTTTTAAGATTTATCAACTTCAACTCCCAAAATTCCCCAGCCAGTTTTGTCCTTGTGGCTTCGTCCACAAATCTTAACATGGCCAAGGTTGAACATCCCTGTCTTAGACAATCTCACCCACCCACCCACTCTGTGCACCTGGAAGGTTGCTGTGAAAAGCAGGTCCTTGCTGACTTCCAGGTGTAATTTGGAGAGGCAACCATGGAGGGTCAAAGTTGCAGGACCACAATCTTTTATTCAGAGCCTGTGTTGCCTGATCTGGCCACGAACCCCCTCCGTGGGGCAGCAAGTGCAGTAGGGGCAGCCAGGGCATTCGCCACTCGGTAGAGGCCCAGCTGCTGGTGCCATCTGTTGTCAGGAACAGCTGCCCTGCCACAAATTCTCTTTATCACAGTTTTACTGTTCTCCACCTTCCCTTTCTTTATGGCGGCTGCTTGAGAGTTTATACAAAGTTATAAATAAAGTTATAAAGCAATATAACAACACAATAATACTGTACAGGGAGGTGACTTTAGAGCTTACAGGAAACCTCTGATCAGAGCCTAAAAGCACGTCGTGGAACTGAGCCTCTAATAGTGAATGAATTTGAATGAAACTCCCACGACCCCTGTGAGTGGAGGCATCAATATGTATTTATTTATTTATTTATTCGTCTGTCTGTCTGTCTCTCTGTGTGTGTCTCTCTCTTTATCATCTGTCTATATCTATTCACCCACTCTCTCTCTTGTCTCTCTCTCTCTCTCTCTCTCTCACCTATCACATCTGTCTCTATCTCTGTGTCTATATATATTCATCCGCTCTATCACTCTATAGTGACTATATTCATTCTCTCTCTCTAACTCGTATATCTATCACATCTCTATTTCTGTATCTATCTAGATATATTCATCCACTCTTATCTATTTATTCACTCTGTTCATTTATTTATCATTCTGTTGTTCTATCATTCCATCTGTGATCTGTTTATCACATTTAGAAACCAAAACGTCACCGATAGCAAATTTTAAATTGTAGATTGCAATGGATGAACCTAGACAGGCAAAGCAAAGCTATAGTATAGGGTGAATGTTAGATGAATTGCCCTCCCCAAAGAAGTCCTGGGCTGGTTTGAGTTCATCTTCCACTGGGCACACAGTTAAACCACCAAGCTAAAACCAGGAGACTGTGATTCCGACTCTTTCTTTGGGCAGGAAATTAACTGGGGTGACCTTGAGCCAGCCACTCTCTCTTAGCTCTAGAACGGTGGCAATGGCAAACTACGACGGAGCTGCAGGGACTAATCCAGGTAGTCTCCAGGAATCAAGGCTGACTCGAAGACACAAAAAACAGACACGCACACCTACACAGTCCTCTCTCAATTGCCTCCTCTGGCCAAGTTTGAGACTTTTCTTTGTCACGGAACCATTTTAGCACATCGGTCTGGTTGCCACCAAATGCGATTCCCATGTTCATAACGAAGGACTTCTGGTGAATTTTGCTTGTTCTTCTACACCTCGTGGCCTGCCTTCCCCGTAAAGTAAGGTTTCTCAATTCTGATAATTTTCAGATGTGTGGACCCTCAACTCCCTCACAGCATGGCTGGCCGGGGAATTCTGGGAGCTGAAGCCTGCAAAGTTGCCAAGGTTGAAAAACTCTGCTTTCAAGAGATAAAAGCCCTGGTTTCTCTTCCACTGCCCCTGTCTCTCATCCCCTTGCTATCTCAGTCCTCCCACAGTTACACTTTTCCTCGCCTTGCTTGATGAAGACTAGTGAGAAACTTGGAAATCTGCCATAAGTTGGTCTAATTAACCTATGAAGAGAGAATTCTAGGATCACCTGCTGGACAGCAGGCTGGACACCAGGGGACGCTGTTGGCTATGCACGTTTGTTAATGATGGAGAATTCTAAGGCTGGTTACTTAGAAAGGGGGGGGGGAACAGAGACAAAACGACTTAATATCTATAGGTAATAAGTCCTGTGTGCAGATAAGAAATTGCAGTGGTATGTTGGACATCCAGGAGTGGGATTAAAAACAGGGCAGGGAGGCCGAATCTGTTTTAAAATCCGGAATCCGGAAGCACCTTTTCCGACTAACCAATTTCAGTAGAAAGTTTTGTGAACTGCCTTTTGATAAAAATCACATTTTATTAAATCTACTTTAAAAAAAAATAAAAATAAAACATGAACATGAACGCCCAGATTCCTAACCTTAACCCTGGCACTTGGATCACAGGGAAGCCATTTTGACTTTTCTGACCCTATAGGGCCCCGCTGCTCCTAACTTTGCTCCCGAGGAAACTAAAGAGAAAACCAGCTGTGAAATCTTTGCAATTTGACTTTTGCCACCTGCAAAAGGCAGCCTGGAGGGTCCCTGCTGACGAGGGACAGTGTGCGTGTCTCTAACCCAAAGCCCCAAACATTCATAGGGGCAGGAGGATGAAAAGGAGAGGCTGAGGACCCTTGCAAACCATTCCCAGCCAGCTCCCCCCCACCCAAAAATGCTGGCTGCTCCATGGTTCCATTTAGGCTGCAGGAATGTTTCTGTTCTAAACTTAGCTTAGTGGAGCCTGGCCAGAAACAGCTCGTGAGGAGGGTGGGTGTGGGTAGGATGCTTTCGAGCGAGCTGACTGGGGGCCCCTATCACAGCAAGGAGGTGGGGGGGACTCAAGCAGAAATAAACCCCCTCCTCAAATGTCCTCACGGCCTGGATGGATGGAGAGAATCCCCCCCCCACCAATCGTATTCCCTGTTTACCTCCTTATCGCTCCTGTGAACATAAATGGGTATTTATGAGTTTTGCACTGAAGGCTTCTGTCTATCCGCTTTGCAAATGAACATTCTGGTCTTTCCAGGCTGCTCCAACCATCTATCCCTATGCTATCCCGTTTGCTGACTTCACCTACCCTAAGGCAAGGTGTAGTTTTCTCCATAGGGAGGGAGAAGGAAGTCATTGGTAGAAAATGCCCTGGTTGGATCAGGTCAGAGTATCAATGTGTGAATGAGTTATGCCAGCAAGGAAGGGTTTGCACGGGATCTGTTGGAAGGCTGGTCCTTCAGGATCCTAGTGAGTGCGGGGAGCAAGTGGGAGTGGTTTTTTAATTAAGGTGGTGCCAATCAATCAGAATAGAGCTGGAAGGGATATGAAGGTCTTCTAGTGCAACCCCTGGCTCAAGCAGGAGACCCTCTACCACTTCAGATAAGTAGCTTGTCTAGTCTCTTCTTAAAAACCTCCAGTGATGGAGCACCCACAACTTCTGGAGGCAGGTAGTTCCACTGGTTAATGGTCCTCACTTTTGGAAAGTTTCTCCTTAGTTCTAGGCAGGGGTGAAATCCAGCAGGTTCTGACGAACCAGCAGTGGAAATTTGAGTAGTTTGGAGAACTGGCAAATACCACTTCTGGCTGGTCCCAGAGTAGGGAGGGAATGGGGATTTTGCAGTATCCTTTCCCTGCCACGCCCACCAAGCCACGCTCACAGAACCGGTAGTAAAAAAATTTGAATTTCCCCACTAATTCTAGGTTGCTTCTCTCCTTGTTGAGTTTCATCCATTGCTTCTTGTCTTGCTTTCTGGTGCTTTGGAGAATAGGTTGACCCCCTCCTCTCTGTGGCAGCCCCTCAAATAACTGGAAGACAGTTATATCACCCCTCGTCCTTCTCTTCACTAGAGAGCCGAGCAACACATCAGGAGCAAACAATGTTCCAGACCCACCCACCCAAAGTCGACAGAATAACTGTGATTTTGCTGGAAGGATTTTTAAACCCCCTGCCAGAAGCTTTCAGGACTTATAAGAAACATGACCAGCCAGCTGGGATGTGTTTAGACCCCAGGCAGGGAAGGGTTAAAAGGAGGAGAGGATCCTCTTGGCCTGAGACTCCATTCCTGAGACCTTTAAATGGGCACCTCTGCCTGTTTGCTCCTGCGCAGGCCTTGGCACCAGATGCCAACCAGGCTGGATTGGGCAGGATGGTGCAGGAGGGCAAGGTGTGGCTTCCCAGGGTCAGGGGGTGGGCTGGGGTGGGGCTGAGCCCGGGAGGGGGGCAGAAAGAGGGCTGGTGCTTTTCTCCCCACCCTCACCCCACCCCGCAGAGGGGCCCCGGGGGGGGGATGTTTTGGGCGCCTGGAACTCGGCAGAAGAGCCAGAGAAGGCCAGCCACAGGGTGTGCCAAGCACGGGCAGCCAGTGACGGACAGACGGACGGAGGGACGGGGTGTGGGGAGGGAGCGTGCAAGACCCGGAGAGGGAGCCTATTTTGGCTTGAAAGGCAGCACACTTGGGACACTGGGAAAGGCGTGGAAAGCTGGCGTGTTGCGTGTTTGTGTGCTCCGGGAGGGAAAAAGAACCTCAGCGCTTCCACTCTGGGTGGCCACAAGGCAGGCAGGAGAGCCAGGCCGGGAAGAGGGGGGGGGCTCTGTGTGTGTGTTTGTGTTGGGGGTCGTGGTGGGGATGGGAAGACCCTGAGTGTGCACCAGGAAGGGAGGAAAAGCTAAAACTGGAGTGTGCAAGAAAGAGAAATCTCTTGCGTGCGACAGGAGTTGTGAAGAAGCCATCCAGCTTTCTTTTGGTGGGACACAGAGCATTTCCGTGCAGGACATCCCTTCCAAGAAACAGGTGAATTAAAGAACTCGTGCGGCCACCCAGGAAGGAGATGGTCGGCCGGGAGGGTGCCCGCTCGACGTAGCCCCTTCCACCGCTGTGCAGCCGGAGACCTCGCAATCAGTGTATCTAACCTGGGGTGTCCGCAGCAACCGGCCAAGCTGGCCCCATGGCAGCAGAGGTCCGACTGAAGAAACTGGAGGAGCTGGTACTTGACCGCAGCGTGGTGGGCTTGGAGACGCTGGTGGACCTCCTGCTCTGCGTGCATCATGAGCTGAGCACTTCGCCCCTGGCCCAGGAGAAATACATCACAGAGTTCCTGCAGTGGGGTGAGTCCTGTTGGCAGCTCTTATGGGGGGCCGGGAAGAACTTGAGGGTTGATGTGCTGCCCTAAAGAGGGCAGTGAGGAGAAGTGGGGTGGAGGGTTGCGCTACAGATTTCCAGGGAGTTTGTGGCTTTGGGGCAGAGCTGCCCAGAGTTGTTTTGCAAGTGAGATGGGCGGCATACCTGGTTGGATCTAGGGGTGAAGGCACCAAGATAGGAACTGGGAGACGATGAGTTCTAGTCCCTTCATGGACCTGAAAGTCAGTTGGGTGACTTTGGGCCAATCGCTAGGAGATAAGAGAGTTCTAGCAGCTCCTTAGGTATGAAAGCCAGTCAGGTGAGTTTGGCCCAGTCTCCAGGTGATGAATTTTAGTCCTGTTTTAGGATTATGAAAGCTGGCTAGGTGACTTTGGACCAGTCCTTCCCTCTCAGCCCAACTTACTTCACAAGGTGGTGGTTGGGAAAAACAGGTGGAGGAAGTATTGTGTGCGTTGGTTGCCTTGAGTTATTTATAAATCAATACAAAGTAAACACACACACACACACACAGAGTGAATAATTAAATAAAACACCTTCAATTCTATTTTACCACTTACTTAGACTTGAGTTAGTCTGAAACTTGGGAAAAAGATTCAATTGTAATCGGTGTGCTTTTGGGGTGTTGAAAGCGACACCCACCAACCTTTCATAAATTAAGCTGTGAGTGCCTGACTGTGGGTTGTGGGTCACACTTCTGGGAATTTGTTCCCAAGAAAAGTCTAAAGTGACAGAGAGGAATGGATGCAATTTAACCTGTTCTTCGACAGTCACCATTTACCTTGATGAGTTGTATTTATTATTGAGATCATCCGGGAACTTGGAAGCCTGGATTTGTGGCTGTGGGGTTTAAGTTACTTTTGAATTAGCACTTCCTTATTTCCCTCTGACTGGAGGCAGGACCAAACTTTGAATCTCTTCACACAACGTTGTTGCTCCCTCATCTTTTAAGCCCGGTCTCCTTCGTGGAAGTGAGAGCTGGGGGGGGGGGGTTGAGTAGAGGAGACTGCCTGGTTTCTCCAATAAGTACCGACTCCTGCATTGGACTGGAGGTTGGTCTGGAAGACCTCTTAAGGTCCCTTCTAGCCCTAGGAGTCCATGATTCTTTGTGGTTTACTCATGAGAAAGTAAGGTCTTTTTTTGTTTTGTTTTTTGCAAGAGCAACTAAGAAGATTAAAGGCCTGGAGACAAAAACACATGAAGAACGGGCGCAGAAACTGGGTATGTCTAGTCTAGAGAAAAGAAAAATTAGGGGTGACATGATAGGAGTCGTCCAATATTTGAGAGGCTGCCACAAAGAAGAGGGAGGGGGTCAATTTATTTTCCAAAGCACCAGAAGGCAGGACAAGAAACAATGGATGGAAACTAAGCAAGGAGAAAGGAGAGACTTCCTAAGAGTGAAGACAATTAACCAGTGGAACAGCTTGCCACCAGAAGTCGTGGGTGCTCCATCACTCGAGGCTTTTAAGAAGAGGCTGGACAGCCACTTGTCTGGAACTGTATAGGATCTCCTGCTTGAAGAAGGGGGGCTGGACTAGAAGACTAGAAGGTCCCTTCCAGCTCTATTCTGATGGATTGAAGATCTGAGTCTTAACAGGACTTGCTTGGTCCGGCCTTGGTGAAGACCAAGGGGTGCCCAACCTTGGTAGTATGGAGACCTGTGGACTTGGGCCCCCAGAATGCTGGATGGGGAATTCTGGGAATCGAAGTCCACAAGTCTTCCAGTGGCCAAAGTTGGACATCCCTGATGAAGACCAAGATCGCTTCTGTTTTTATAACCCTCGATTCTGGGCGAGGCGTCATCTGGGAGATCAGTGGGGCAGAGCAGAGCGTGGCGCTTCTGGGCCTCCTGTGAGGAGTTTCTCGGCTGCTGTAACTTTGGAAAATGCCATAAAAGGCCTCCTGCGTAGGGCAGGCTGGGCTCTTTTCTTGCTCTCTTCTCCGTTGCTCTTGATTCCTGGGAAGAAACTGCTGGGTTCTCCTTGCTTTTTCCTTGCAAACGTGGCCCTGCAGGGACTGGAGCAGGCCTGCCGAGGGATGGGGTGAAGTGGGGCAGGGAGAAGTTTTCAAAGCAAGGCTGCGAAGGGCAGGAGACGGCCTGGATTTAGCCGTTAACCATTTGCGGCTTCCTCCAGGGCTCAAAATTAAGAGGTTCCGACAGACAGAAGAGGCTTCGGACGTCCTTAACCTGAAAGGAAAAATGGGTTCTCCACCCATTTATGGCCACAAATGGACCCAGAATTTCACTGCTAAGCAAGTTAAGTCAGTTGTGCCTGATGTTGTGTTTTTTGGGAAAGTTTCTTAAGTGAAACGTTGCCGTTGTTAAGCAAATCATATGGTTGTTAAATGAATCCGCTTCTGCTGTTGAGTTTTCTGGGCAAACGCCAGCGAGAAGGTTGCAAGTGGCGATTCCGTGACTCCGAAAGGCAGTGACTCTCGTGAATGCGCCCCACTCGCCAAGGGCTCCAATTTTGATCTCGTGACCGTGGGGATGCGGCGATCGTTATAAGTGCGAGGAACGGTTGTAAGTCACTTTCCCCCTTGCTGTTGTAACTTTGGACGGCCACTAAACAGATGTACCGTATATCTGTCCAAGCTTCAAAGGAAAGGTCAAAGATCCTCTCCTCTGTTTGGTGACATAGGGATGCTGCAAAAGTTTCCTGAAGCAGGGCTCTCCAACCTTGGCAACTTTAAGACTTGTGGACTTTGCTGGCTGAGGGACTCTGGGAGTTGAAGTCCACAAGTCTTAAAGGGACCAAGGTTGGAGACCCCTGGACTAGATGACCTCCAAGCTTTGCTGGCTGAGGGACTCTGGGAGTTGAAGTCCACAAGTCTTAAAGGGACCAAGGTTGGAGACCCCTGGACTAGATGATCTCCAGGCTTTGCTGGCTGAGGGACTCTGGGAGTTGAAGTCCACAAGTCTTAAAGGGACCAAGGTTGGAGACCCCTGGACTAGATGACCTCCAAGCTTTGCTGGCTGAGGGACTCTGGGAGTTGAAGTCCACAAGTCTTAAAGGGACCAAGGTTGGAGACCCCTGGACTAGATGATCTCCAGGCTTTGCTGGCTGAGGGACTCTGGAAGTTGAAGTCTACGAGTCTTAAAGGGACCAAGGTTGGAGACCCCTGTCATGAAGTACAGCTAGCCCTCAACTTACAACAGTTCATTTAGTGACTGTTCAAAATTACAGCCGGATTGGGGGGAAATGACTGATGGGCATTGTATCATCACGTGGCCAAGGTTCAAATGCTTGGCAACTGACTCCTCTTTATGACGGTCGCAGTGTCCCAGGGTCACGTGATCCCCTTTTGCGACCTCCTGACAAGCCAAATCAATGAGGGAGCCAGATTCGCTTAACTGTCATGTTACTAATTGAACCACTGCAGCAATTCACTTAACAACTGTGGCGAGAAAGGTCAGAAAATGGGACAAAATAAATGTTTCACTTAACACCAGACAATGTTGGGCTCCGTTGCGGTTGTAAATCGAGGACTACCCGTATGTGTGGAATTTCACCCTCAGCTTCAGGCCTCACCTGGAGACTAGCTGCACCGTGGTGAGAAGCACTCTGCATATGCTCCAAAGCCCTTTGCTCTTGATAGGGACTGCAAAAATCACTTTTTTTGAGACCAAACCTGGCTGAGTCTGGATAAAAGCTGCACCTTTGGACTTTTGACAGTGTGTTTACTGCATAAAAGTTTCCATGGGCAGGAATGCTCCACGCCCCCTTCCCCCCCCATCCCCAGCCGTGAGCAGCTAGTCTCCCAGGGCCCAGCTGGAATCTGAGAATTGTTGCAAGCCCAGATTCCCAACCCGGCCGGTGCCCGAAATAGGCACCCAACGGCGCAGCTTCTCTCCCTGTGTCTGGCAAGGCTTTTGGCTCGGCTGGGGAGGGAGGCTGACCCCCCCACCCCCGACCCTGCTCTTGGCTGGAGGGTTGTGTATCTGTTGGAAGAGGCCAAAAATAACCCCTGGTCTCCAGGAACCCAAGATACCTCCTGGCCTGCTGGACTCCTTGCAAGAACTGAGCATCTCTGCAGGTGACGGGTAACTGCAATCAAGCAGGCAGAAGTGGACGGATGAGAGGGAGAGTGGAGGGATGGAGGGATGGATGGTAGGTAGGTAGATAAAATAAGAGAGATGGATGGATGGATGGTAGGTAGGTAGGTAGATAATATAGGAGAGAAAGAGATGAGAGAGAGTGGATGGATGGATGGATGGATGGACACAGATGGATGGATGGACACGGATGGATGGACAGATGGTAGGTAGATAACATAGGTGAGAGATGGATGGATGGATGGATAGATGAAAGATAGATGAATGAATAAATGAATAGATAGATGAGAGAGGGAATGGATGGATGGTAGGTAGGTAGGTAAATAACATAGGTGAGAGATGGATGGATGGATGGACGGACGGACAGACAGATAGATAGATAGATGGATAGATGGATGAATGAATAAATAGATGAGAGAGTGGATGGATGGATGGTAAATAACAGGTGATAGATAGATAGATAGATAGATAGATAGATAGATAGATAGATAGATAGATAGATAGATAGATAGATAGATGGATGAAGGCTAGATGGATGGATGCTTGGATGCATGGATGCATGGATGGAAAATAATATAGGTGATAGATAGATAGATAGATGGATGAGAGAGTGGGTGGACGGTAGATGAGATAGACAGACAGATGGGATTTCCAAAGCCAGTCTGAGAAGCCCCAGATAAACTGGGATACTCCGTATTTTCAAAATTTTGCAAATAACTCTTTTAAAGTGTTTGATCTCTATGGCTACTGAAGTTGACTCCAAATGGATCTAGGCTGTACAACAGCATTTGTTCTCTGATAATGCCCAGAATCGTAATATTTGTGTGCCTTATAATAATTAATACTAATTATTTTTAAATTCTTCCTGAAAATTACACCCAATTGCCCAATGTTGCTGTGTCGGAAATTTAAGAAATATGAGAATGGGAAAAAAAAAACCTGCTTGTTTCCCTTCTGCCCTTGGAATTTGGTCCTATTTCGGTCCTTTCTTGGTGGGTGCCAAGCATCAGCTGCTGCCAGCCAGCTGTTTTCTCTCTTCCCCTCGGAGAAGGAAGCAGGAAGGGGCTTCTTAGCAGGTCTGCCTCCAGTTCTCAGCTGCCGCTGGGAGATTCTTGGGGAAGGAGGCTCCTTGCAGGCCTTCTGTCCAAATTTGTCCCTTCATGTTTAATGCCCCTCCTTTTAAAAAAAATGAGTTGACTTAAGGTACTGGTAACAAGATGATTCTCTACCTGGAGAATTTATTCATTTATTAAGAACAGGTTTCCTTATACCACCCGTATCCCCAGATTCTGAGTGGTATATAAAAACACAGGAACACTCCATCTCTCCCTCTGTTCTTGTGTTCCTTCTTTCCTTCCTTCCCTCCTTCATTCCTTTCCCTTCCTTCCTTCCCTATCTTTCCTTCCCTCCCTCCCTCCATTCTTTCTTTCTTTCTTTCTTTCCTTCCTTCCTTCCTTCCTTCTCTCCCTCATTCCTTTCCTTCCTTCCTTCCTTCCTTCCTTCCTTCCTTCCTTCCTTCCTTCCTTCCTTTCTTCCTTCCTTCCTTCCTTCCTTCCTCCTTCCTTCCTTCCTTCCTTTCATCCATCCGTTCTCTCTCTCCCTTCTCACTTCCTTCCCTCCCTCTCTCTTGCAAAGATGCAGTCCAAGACAACTTTGCTGCCACAGGGACCGCAATGCCACCTAAACCAGAGGGAGCCAGAAGTGTGCTGGAGGGTGGTCAGTACTTTTGCTGGACTGCCTCAGGCCCTCCTCCCGCAGCCTTTGAGGACCCTTGCCCAAGGTGCCTATTGGAAATGATGAGCCTGGCCTCCCCCTTCCCATCCATGGCGCCAGTCGGGGACTTTTCCTCCTCCGCCACCTTGTGCTGTTTGCGTAGCCTCTGGGCGCCTTGCTCCCCTCCCTGAATGCGTCCCATTCCAGCTGCCTTGATCACATCCTGCAGTTATTTTTATTTTTACGCTGCTTCTTTGCCAGCCGGTTTAGCTGTTCTCCTGCCAACACCCCGTCCCCACCCCCACCCGGCTCCTCCTGGATCTCTTTGCTTGATCTCTGGGTCGCCATGTGAGGAAGTTGTTTGAGATCCTTGAAGACCTTATTATTCCTCTTCTCCGCTGCCAAATCTGGCTATCTGGGCAGGCTGGCAGCTGAGTCACCCGGGGAGGTTAAATTTGATGGCCACCTGACCTCTTCCTGGTTGCAGGTCACGTGGATTCTTGCCCCCACCTCCGCTTAATTTTTTCCACCCACCCATTTATTTTTAAGGCGTGCAGCTCAGTCCTTGCGGCTAGCTGAGTCACAGGTCCAGGATGGCTGTGGCGGGATGCCCATCCTCTGCGTGGCTATTAATATTTGGGGACGAGAGATTGGCTGGGGCCAGGGGGCTTAAAGGGCCAGGCCACTGCAAGCAAGGAAAAAAAATTATTGATTGGTTGATTAAATGTATGTGCCACCCATTTCACTGACAAATGACTCTTGCCTTTTCACTGAGCCAAATCACCATCAACGTTTGTTTGTTTACATACCACCTTTACAAATAATTCAAGGCAGCAAACATATCCAGCACACCTTCCTCCTATTTTCCCCACAACAACAACCCTGTGAGGTGGGTTGGGCTGAGAGAGAGGGCCTGGCGGAAAGCCACCCAGCCAGCATTCACACCTAAAGGTATGAAAGGGACTAGAACTCACCATCTCCTGGTGATCGGCTCAAAGTCTCCCAGCTGGCTTTCATGCCCTAACCCAGGGGTCAGCAACCTTCAACAGTCAAATAGCCACAAAGCTCCTAACCGGAAGCCCTCCATTCAATTCTGGAGCTGACTGGAAGTCCAGTTCCTCCACCATAAAGACTCCTCCCAGTGCGGTGTCCTTTTTCCTCTACCTGCCCTAACCGAAAGCCCTATAGATTGTGGAGCCAACCAGTGACGGAGCCGCAGCAGAGGGATGAAAGAGCCACATGTGGCTCCAGAGCTGCAGGTGGCTGACTCCTGCTCTAACCCTAAGGCAGGACCAGAACATAGTGAGATGGTGTCTCGCATCTCCTCCTTTAACCCCTGCAGTTTAGGGTTCCTGGATATTTAATTTAATTAACCCAAAGTGGGCATTATATGAGGAGCCCCAATAATGTCCTTCTCCTTCTTCTCCTTTTCTCCAGCGGAGCCGGTAACCTCCAGACTAAAACAGCTCCGGCTGCAGCGAGATGACTTTGAGATCCTAAAAGTGATCGGCCGAGGAGCTTTAAGCGAGGTGAGGAAGAGAGACGGGCCAATACTAGAGGGTAGCTTTAGACAACCCCAAAGGGAGGCCCTTGCTAGTAAAAACCAGCCTTTGGAGATGCCTCTGTCATAGCAAAAGTGGATGGAACAGTATGAAATGAAACTGTCTTTATATTTTAGGATTTTTTTCCAAAGATTTTAGACAAGTCTGGGGTGGTGGGAAGGAGGTTTGGAATGATGCACCTAGTCCGTCATAATGGGCTGAAGGAATAACCTTGAGGAGCAGAAGAAGATCCGTAACTAAGACAAGGGATAAAAGGAATCTGAGTCCCAGGGCAGAAAGGTAATCTGAGAACGCATCTCAGACTTGACCCTCCCTGGTTCTCATGAACCTAAAGGGAAGGAGGGGAGACTCGCATTCAGACCGGCAAGATTGATGCCAGCCTTCCCAGGCAGACCAAATTGGGAATCCAACGATGCGTAAGCTAATAGAGGTGTCAGACTTGCCACAAACCTCTAGAATAGAAATGATCCTTGGCTCCATTTGTTGAGGAATGTATCGTTTTATTAGCCATCAAGCATATAGCAAAGCTAGAACTGAGAACCACGTGCCAAAATCCCCAAGTTCTCCTCCCCCCACCCACCCCCTTAACTATCTCTTGCTGCCCTGCCCAGTTTCTCCAATCAGGTTCAGGCCAGATGCTTTCCTAAGGGACAGTTCAAGTGTAGTTTGGTATGCGGTTCCCACGTTCTTCCAGCTGGGTGACCTTGAGGCAGCTTCTCAAGGAGATGCACCACTTACTTTCGCTTCCCCACGCATCCCCCCCTCCCCGACTTACATTCTTTCTCCCCACAATTCATGGCAGTCTGTCTCCACATAGCAGCGAAGCACAAGCGAGCAAAAGGTAGCAGCTGACAACAGGACTTTCATTGTTCGTTTAATCTTGCATGTGTCTCTCTTGACTGTTTTATTTATTTTTTATTTATTTATTTATTTATAATTGAATTTGTTTTACCTGCGCAGGTGGCAGTGGTGAAGCAGAAGAGGACCTCCCAGGTATATGCCATGAAAATAATGAACAAATGGGACATGTTGAAACGGGGAGAGGTAAGACTAGAGGCAGAACAACTGCCAAGCCATCATGGCTACCTAGGCAGGATTTCCATCAGTGCTGGGTCTGATCCAGGTTGGCATAAGTCCCTTCAGCCGGATTCCTTTATCACTTTGCCGCTCAAGAAACCAAGAAAAATTGCCTTGATTTCTTTTTTCAATGCAGATTTTCTTAAGACATGTTGTTTGGTCTCCCAACTTTTCCGCAATTCAGACTGGAATTTCCATGGCTATTCAAGATATCAAGCCCGATTTTTACGAGCTTTTTTTGCCACGGCTGTTAAGCGAATCACTGCAGTCGTTAAGTAAATTGGGCAGACCCCGGGATGTATCGTAAATACAACTTGGTGACCAAGTGCCCAAATTTTGATCATGTGACCATGGGGATGCTGCAACAGTTGTAAGTGTGAAAATCGGTGATTGTAACTTCAAATGGTCACTAAACAAATGCTTATAAGTCAAGGACTGCCTGTATAGAACTCAGCCGCCTTTGACATGACCTGAGTTTAACTCATAGAATCATCTGTTACAATGTCCTTCCTGTCGAAGACTACTTCAGCTTCAATCACAACAATACACGCGCACACAATAGATTTAAGCTTAAGGTGAACCGTTCCAATCTTGATTGCAGAAAATATGACTTCAGTAACAGAGTTGTTAATGCCTGGAATGCACTACCAGACTCTGTGGTCTCTTCCCAAAATCCCCAAAGCTTTAACCAAAAACTGTCTACAATTGACCTCACCCATTTCTAAGAGGTCTGTAAGGGGCGTGCATAAGAGCACCAGCGTGCCTACCGTTCCTGTCCTAATGTTCCCTTTGATTATATCCAATTCTTATGGTTATTTGATGCTTCTGCTTATATATATGCTTATATATCATATAGTAATTTCATGCTTACGCTTTTATATACTGTTGTGACAAATAAATAAATAAAATAAAAATAAATAAAGTATTTCCTACATCGATGGCAGAAAGTGTTTTTTTGACAATAGGTGGCCTGAGACCAACTGGTCTCAGCAGGGAGGGGGCAGGGGACTCCAACCATGGCAACTTTAAGACTTGTGGACTTCAACTCCCAGAATTCCTCAGCCAGCTTTGCTTTGCTGGCTGAGGGATTCTGGGTATTGAAGTCCACAAGTCTTAAAGTTGCCATGGTTGGAGACCTCTGAACAAGAGAACTGTAGATAGAGCCTCATCCACTCATGCCCGTCACTATACGAAGCAGCAGGTTTGCCCAGGGATCTCCATCTCTTTGAAATCTCATCTCTGCTCCTCCAGGTTTCCTGCTTCAGGGAGGAGAGGGACGTCCTGGTCAATGGAGACAAACGCTGGATTACGCAGCTGCATTTTGCCTTCCAGGATGAGAATTACCTGGTGAGCCCCACCCTAGCCGATGGGAGCATCATTGGTTTTAGCATTTAGGTGGCTGGGGCCGACCTCAGTTTATGTAGACCTCTGAGTCGCCTTACAGAGGAGATGGGTGGCATCAAAATTTGAAATATTATAATACTACGCTGTACTATATACTGTCCACTATATACTAACTACAGAGCGTGTAGTATGTAGCACGCGGTATATAGTGCATAGCATAGCACATAGTATAGTATAGAGCAGGGGTGTCAAACTCAAGGCCCGGGGGGGGGGCGGATCCGGCCAGTGGGGTGCTTAGATCTGGCCTGAGGGGCCACCCTGGAAACAGTGAAGGGGACTGGAAACCGCGGGGTCTCTACCAGTGAAAACACCGCTTGGAACCTCCATTTTCACTGCCAGAGGGTTGCAGGAGGACATTGCAGCCCAAAACTGAGCTCGGGAGCCTGTTTTTCCTGGCAGAGCGCTTGGGCCTCCACAGGCGCCCCTGACATGAATGACGTTGAGCTGGCCACGCCCTCTCCCCCCCCCCCCGTGCCCCCCTGAGGTCAACCACAGCCAAAGAAATCGGGTTTGACACCCCTGGTATAGAGCAGTGGTCTCCAACCTTGTCAACTTTAAGCCTGGCGGACTTCAACTCCCAGAATCCCCCAGCCAGCAAAGCTGGCTGGGGAATTCTGGGAGTTGAAGTCCTCCAGGCTTAAAGTTGACAAGGTTGGAGACCCCTGGTATCGAGTATATAGCATAGAATAAACTATATCCTATAATCTCCCCTCCCCTCCCTGCAGTCATATAACTCTAGTATTACACCATACTAGACTTGAGTCTGTGCTGTGATGGAGATGGCATGGCCCCTCCTCCCGAGTCCTTCTCTTTCTGCCTTCCTCTAGTACCTGGTGATGGACTACTACGTCGGGGGCGACCTCCTGACTCTGCTGAGCAAATTTGGCGACCGCATCCCTCTGGAGATGGCCCGGTTCTACTTGGCTGAGATGGTGATGGCCATTGACTCCATCCACACCCTGGGTTACGTGCACAGGTACGTAGGCCGGGGGTGGGGTGGGGGAGGGTCTGAGGAAGCAGAGGCTGCTCCGCCAGATGTTTGCAATCTCTTCTCATGCACAGGTAATCCTCAACTTACAACCCCCTGGTTTAGTGACCCCCGTTCAAAGTTACAGCAGCACTCAGAAAAGGGACTTAGGACCAGTTTCCACACGGCCCTTGCAGCATCCCAAGAGTCAGGTGATGAAAATTCGAACGCTTGGCGACTGGTTCATATTTATGACGGTTGCAGGGGTCACGTGATCCCCTTATGCGACCTTCTGACAGGCAAAGTCGATGGGGAAGATGGAGTCACTTAACTTCGTCACCAGCTTAGGAACTGCAGGGATTCCCTTGAGGTCATAAAATGAGGCAAAACTCACTTACCAAATGCCTTGCTTAGCAACATGAATTTGGGGCCCTAAGTCGAGGATTATCGGCATGTCCTGAGTTCACTTGTGCCCATCCTCCTTGCCAATCGTATCCGCTCTCTGCCTGTCAGGGACATCAAACCCGACAACATCCTTCTCGATCGGTGTGGCCACATCCGGCTGGGGGATTTCGGATCCTGCCTCAAGCTTCGAGAAGACGGGACGGTGAGGCTTCCGACCGAGTGGGGCGGGCAACTCTTAAGAGCGTGGATTTTAGGAGGAAAATAACCATCATGGCTTAATGGTGGCCAAGGGGGCTTGGTTTGGACCCACAGACCTTTCTGATTTTCTATCAAAGCTACACACAAACTACGGATTGCCAGTGGAGGGTCTGTGCTTCAAGGCAGTCTGGGAGGGACAGCTGAGGGGGATCCCACTCTCTGCCCCCTGCTCGTGGGCTTTCCAAAGACCCCCCCCCAACCCCACCTGGGCCGTATCATGGGGCAGTTGGGACGCTGGTTCCGAGGTTCTCATCCCCATTCTCACGGTGGCAGGTCTGTTCCACAGTGGCAGTGGGCACCCCAGATTACCTCTCCCCGGAGATCTTGCGAGCAGTGGAAGATGGGCTTCATTCCTACGGCACAGAATGCGACTGGTGGTCTCTGGGCATTTTTGCCTACGAGATGTTCTTTGGGCACACCCCCTTCTTTGCCGACTCCGTCGTGGAGACCTATGGCAAGATTCTGCACTTCAAGGTTGGTGGCCGGAGGGATTGGGAGGGGTGGGTTAACGTGCCCCATTGCTGGACCGAGATTTATTTATTTATTTATTTATTTATTAAATTTTTATACCGCCCTTCTCCCGAGGGACTCAGGGCGGTTTACAACCAAAATAAAAACGACAGCAATATACACATAAAACCATGAATTAAAAAACTTATTACACAAATGGCCGAATTAAAACATTTAGAATAAAACCCCATAAATTTTAAAATATTAAAACATTAAAACTAATTAAAATCCTATGCCAGTCCTGCGCGAACAAACAAATAGGTCTTCAGCTCGTGGCGGAAAGTCCGAAGGTCCAGCAGTTGCCGAAGTCCAGGGGGAAGTTCGTTTCAGAGGGTGGGAGCCCCCACAGAGAAGGCCCTCCCCCTGGGGGCAGCCAGCCGACATTGCTTGGCGGACGGCACCCTAAGGAGTCCCTCTCTGTGCGAGCGTACAGGTCAGTGGGAGGAATTCGGTAACAGCAGGCGGTCCCGTAAGTACCCTGGCCCTAAGCCATGAAGCGCTTTAAAGATAGTCACCAACACCTTGAAGTGCACCCAAAAGACCACAGGTAGCCAGTGCAGACTGCGCAGGAGTGGTGTTACATGGGAGCAACGTGAGGCTCCCACTATCACCCGCGCAGCTGCATTCTGAACCAACTGGAGCCTCCCGGTGCTCTTCAAGGGCAGCCCCATGTAGAGAGCATTGCAGTAATCCAAGCGAGAGGTAACCAGAGCATGAGTGACCGTGCATAAGGCATCCCAGTCAAGGAAGGGATGCAACTGGTGAACCAGGCGAACCTGGTAAAAAGCCCTCCTGGCGACGGTCGTCAGATGATCTTCGAAAGACAACCGTCCATCCAGGAGGAGGCCCAAGTTGCACACCCTTTCCATTGGGGCCAATGATTCGCCCCCAACAGTCAGCCACGGCTGCAGCTGACTGTACTGGGGTGCCGGCATCCACAGCCACATCGTCTTGGAGGGATTGAGTTTGAGCCTGTTTCTCCCCATCCAGACCCATACAGCTTCCAGACACCGGGACAGCACTTTGATAGCTTCGTTGGGATGGCCTGGGGTGGAAAAGTACAGTTGCGTATCATCAGCGTACAGTTGGTGCCTCACCCCAAAACCACCCAGATCTCACCCAGTGGCTTCATATAGATGTTGAACAGGAGAGGCGAGAGAATCGACCCCTGCGGCACCCCACATGTGAGGGGCCTCGCGGTCGATCTCTGCCCTCCTGCCAACACCGTCTGCGACCGGTCAGAGAGATAGGAGGAGAACCACCGATAAACGGTGCCTCCCACTCCCAAACTCCCTAACCGGTGCAGCAGGATACCATGGTCGATGGTATCAAAAGCCGCTGAGAGGTCTAATAGGACCAGGGCAGAGATGTGCAGTTGTTGACAGTATCCTCTTCTACTGTCAGAGGAGAATCTTTGTAGGGTTGAACTGTGGGGTCCTTGGTGGTCTCTGAGCTAGGTGGTTGTTCTGTCCCCACAGCTCAGTCCGGGAGACACGTGAACTGACTCAATTAGCCAGCAATTTAGTCCACGGCAGCTATCAGCTCTGGCAGCAAACCAGCAATCATCTGCCAAGGTTTTCTTTATCTTCCCTGATGCCAGCGTCACAGAAGCTCGTTACCGGAGCAACCAGGAAGTCAGAAAACAAACAGCAATCCAGGCCAAATGCTCAGTCAAATAGTTCAGCTCAAGTTTTCTCCAGTTTGTTTTGTCCGTCACGAAGTAGTAGAGCAGCCCCTCCTGCTTTTATACCCTGTGGGGTGTGGCTCCGTGACTCAGCACTCTCTAGGCCTGCCCCACCCCTTCTTTTGTTGTTCCCACCTCTCTTGTCTACGAAACCTGGGATCTAACCAGAACTGATTGTCCACAGCTGGGTCTGGAAGCATTGCCAGGGCGGGGGGGAGATACAGGAGACAGAGGCCTCATCACCTCCTCCACCTGGCCTGCCTCTGGCTCCTAGAGCTGAGCCAGAGAGGCCGGCCCTACAGAGGGGAGCCCTGATGGCCCTTCCCCCTCACTGGGGGTGTGGGCTGGGGCCACAACAGTGGTTTTCCTGCAGGTGTTTCATGACCTATCTAGGTAACATAATCAGTGCTAAAGGGGAATGTGATTTGTGGAGAGGAGAAGGAGATATGCATGGTCCTTGGTGTGCTCTGAGTTTTCTTGCAGACGTTTCATGACATAACTAGGTAACATCATCAGCGCTAGAAAGGAGGGATGGTTTGTGGAGGAGGAGGAGGAGGAGGAGGACTATGAGATTCTTGGTGCTTTCTGAACTTGCGGGATTTCTTGCAGACGTCTCATTACCAAACTAGCTAACGTCATCAATGCAATACCCCAAACCCTGTTCTGCTTTCACTTACTTGTTGCTTCCTCCTTTCTCCCAACGTTCATTTTTCCAAGGAGCATTTCCGCTTTCCCCTCTCGGCCCCGGAGATCCCTCCGGAAGCTCAGGCCTTGATCGAGGGGCTGATCTGTCCTCGGGAGACGCGCCTGGGACGTAACGGAGTTCAGGACTTCAAGGACCACCCGTTCTTCGTTGGCATCGACTGGCAGGGACTGCGGGACTGCAGCCCGTCTTTTGTGCCCGAGTTTGCCAACGCCACCGACACGTCCAACTTCGACGTGGTAGACGACTGTCTCACCGACATGGTGAGAGGGGGAGGGGTACGTGATCTCTTATTTTTCTCCCCTTTTCCTTCCTCTCTGCGGCACCCGGGGCTGTCGGGCTGGGCTGAGTTTTACAGGTAGTCCTCGACTTACAACCGTTCATTTAGTGACCATTCAAAGTTAACCACGGCACTGAAAAATGTGACTTAAGACCGTTTCTCACACAACCGTTGTTGCAGCCTCCCCTCGGTCATGTGACAGCAGACAGCTGACTCATACTTATGACGGTTGCGGTGTCCCGGGGTCATGTGATCCCCTTTCGTGACCTTCTGATGAGCAGAATCAGAGGGGAAGCCGGATTCACTTAAAAACCATGTGATTGACTTCATAAACGCAGGGATTTGCTTAACCATTGTTGGCAAGAAAGGTCGCAAAAATGGGGCGAAACTCACTTAACAACTGCCTCGGTTAGCCGCAGAAATTTGGGGCTGAATTGCGGTCGTGAGTTGAGGACTACCTGTAATAGAGGTCGAAGGGACATTGGAGGTCATCTAGTCCAACCCCCTGCTCGAGCAGGAGACCCTAGACCAGGGGTGTGCAACCTTTGAACTTTAAGACTTGTGGACTTCAACTCCCAGAATGCTATGCTGGCTGGGGGATTCTGGGAGTTGAAGTCCACAAGTCTTAAAAAGTTGGACGCTTTTCCCTTACACCATTTCAGAAAAACGGTGTGAGATTTTTCAAGAATCTCTTGTTCAAAAAAAAAAAAAAAAGTAAAATAAAAGAACGTTAAGCAAAGCCCGATGGTTTCAACAGCTTGATATCTAGAAAAACTCTTCCTCCCCCTCCCTAAAAAGAAGACACCCCCCCCCCACAACCTCTTATATCAGGGAAGTTGCCTTCCGTTCTGGTTCTCTCTGCTAAAGGCTGAGCTCCTGTCTGCTCTGATTGGAAACGTCCCTCCCTCCCTGCCTGTCTTTTCCAGGAGACCCTGTGGGACGTCATTGAGACCTCTCCCCTCGGAGTGCAGCTGCCCTTCGTGGGGTACTCCTACACTTACACGGCTGTGAAGTAAGAAGCGTTTTTGGCACCCTTTTGTACTTGGCAAAGATTGTGTAAAAGGCTGGGCTGGAGCTTGCAACCTGAAGGTTTCTTTCTGGTATCGATTTCCACAACGGTTCTGGATCCAGAGATGGTTCTCAGCCTTGCCTCCTTGTTTCTCAATCTCAGCATCTTTTAAGATGGGTGGACTTCAACTCCCAGAATTCCCCAGCTTTGTGGCATTGGGGGAGTGGGGGGGAAAGTCCTCACCTCCATCAGCTTTCCAGGGAAACGCAGAAGGGCACAAAGTTCTGGTTTTGGTCCCAAGAGCTGGGCCAGGAGTTTAAACAGGTCCAGTATCAGAGGTGGGTTTCAGCAGGTTCTGACCAGTTCTGGAGAACCGGTAGTGGAAATTTTGAGTAGTTCAGAGAACCAGGAGTAAAAATTCTGACCGGCCCCGCCCTCCCATCTATTCTCTGCCTCCCGAGTCCCAGCTGATCAGAAAGAAATGGGGATTGTACAGTAACCTTCCCCTGCCACGCCCACCAAGCCACGCCCACCAAGCCACGCCCTGCCCACCAAGCCACACCCACAGAACCGGTAGTAAAAAAAATTTGAAACCCACCACTGTCCAGTATGGTTGGTGGGTTGGTTTTGTCATACAGCACCTCTGCTATTGTGTGATGGATATTTTAATTTGATTTTTTTTCCCCTAGAGGTTTTATGACAATTGTTTTCTTAGGAGTTGTTGTTAGCCACCGGGAGTTACGTAGTATGGCAAGCAGCCACAGATCTGTTCTCCATAAATAAATAAAATAAACCCAGCCACGGAGAGGCAAAAAGGACCAGCTGGAGATACAGGGAGTCCTCGACTTACAACCACAATCATGCCTAAAAGTTCCACTGTTAAACGAGACAGATGTTAACTCAATTTTGCCCCCGTTTGCAACCTTACTTGGCACAGCTGTTCAGTGAACCACTGCAGCTGTTAAGTTGGTCACACGGTCATTAAGCAAATCCATTAACTTTGCTGGTCAGGTCATCGCAAAAGTGGGTCACGTGACCCCGGGATACTGCAACCGTCATAAATACACGCCAGTTGCCAAGCGTCCAAATTTTGATCACGTGACCACAGGGATTCTGCAACCATGATAACTTGAAGAACGGTTGTAAGTCCCTTTTTTTCAGTGCCGTTATAAGTCCAAACGGTCACTGCAGGGGTGGTTGTAAGTCGAGGATTCCCTGTATATAGATGCCGTGGGTTGAGAGACGCTGTTCGTGAGAATCTCCCTTTCTCTCAGACAGAAAGACCCCAAGGAAAGAGACCCCAGTCCCATCGCCATGGAGGTGGATCCTGCTGGGAAGAGGCTGTCGGAAGAAGCCCAGGAAAGGCCTCCGGAGGAGCTGGTGAGTAGACAAAGCGGAATTCTCTACCTCCTCTCACGGCAGGCAGCTTGGTGGCCATTGCTTGTTGATTATTTGAGAGAGATAGGGGCAAATAAGTGAAAGAAATTTAAAACTTTCAAAAAAGAAAATTAAGAGGCACTTCAAAGACCTGTGTGCAAAAATAAAATAGAGAAGAGGGGAAAGGAGAAAAAAGAAGAGAGGAGAGGAGAGAAGAGGAGAGAAGAAAAGGAGAAAAGGAGAGGAGAGGAAAAGAGAAAAGAGAAGAGGAAGGGAGAAAGGAAAAAGTGGAGAGAAGGGGGAGAAGGGAAGAGAACAAGAGGAAAGAAGAGAAGAAGGGAGAAAGAGAGAAGATTGCCTAACACTTAAATGCAGGGCTGGGCTTTATTAGCAGGATCTGGAGCTGCAGCGGAAGCCACACGGATGGCCAGAGGCTCCATGCTGTTACACAGAACCGCCGCTTGTGTTTCCCGCTAGGCCTGTAAACTGCCCGATGGGCAGAAACTGGACCAGTCCATGTTTCTCGAACTGCAGGCGGCCTTCGAGGAGGAACTGAAGAGCCGGGAGATGTTGTGTCAAGAGCTCAGCGTGGTCAAGGTGGCCAACCAGAATTTTGCCAGGTGAGTTGAAGAGGCGGGGAGCTCCGTGGTCCAAAGGAGTCCAGCTTTCATCATGCCTGGCCATCCATTGCCTTGACTGGATTTTTCATCAGCCCCTCTTGAGGCATCCGGGAGGGGGTCTAGGAGAGACTTCATCCTGGTCCCTCCGGAACTTCACCAGGTTCTCCAGGGGAACCGCGAGGCGTAGAAGTCAACCAAACACAGATCATTTGGTTCAGGCCAGGGGTCTCCAACCTGGGCAATTTTTAAGACTTGTGGACTTCATCTCCCAGAATTCCTCTGCTGGCTGAGGAATTCTGGGAGTTGAAGTCCACAAGCCTTAGAGTTGCCCAGGTTGGAGAGCCCTGCTCTAAAAGACCCCAACTTTCTGATGACAGTCTGTTTTTTTCCCCCCCTTCCCACCCAGCCAGCTAAAGGACGCCGAGAGCCGAAATGTGGAACTGGAAGCTCAGATCCAGCGCTTGAAAGAGCAGATCGAAGACATGAAAGCAGCAACTGAGGAGGGCAAGTCCGGTCTTCCCCTGTAGACTCTTTCCCATCCTGATCAGCTCTGGCCTTACTTCCTTCCCCCTCCCCCAAGAAGTACAGGGAGTCCTCAGCTGATGGGTTTAGTGGCCATTCGAAGTTACAACAGCACTGGAGAGAGAGACTTAGGACTGGGTTTCTCACTTATGACCGTTGCCGCATCCCTGTGGTCACATAATCAAATTAAAATGCTCGGCAACTGGCATGTATGAATGACGGTTGCACTTTCCCAGGGTCATATGCTCGTTAGCATAGCGGTGAAGCTAATTGCCTCCTGTTCGGAAGGTTGAGAGTTCTATCCTAGGTAGCAGCAGATATTTCTCTCCCCGGGCGCAAAGAAAAAAATATCTGCTGTGAACTCCACGTTGGTGTCAGGAAGGGCATCTGGTCAGTAAATGCTCAGCTCTATCCAGTCACCCTGACTCTACCCGGAATTAGTTACGGGATGAGAGTCGCTAAAGGGAGTATATGATCATCATTTCTAACTTTCCCAGCCAAGGAAAGTCAATGGGGGAAGCCAGATTTGCTTAACGACTGCATGACTCACTTAACAACTGCAGTGATTTGCTTAACAACGGTGGCAAAAAGGTCATAACCGGGGAGAAAATTCACTCAACAATGCGAAGAGGATCCCTAGCATGGAAGAAACGATGCTTGGCACTTTGGAGTGCAGCGGTTCTCGCCCGATGCAGCTGCTCGCATGCCCGACGCATTTGAGCATGGATGCGTGTCCCGGCCCCCTGCCGAGAGGCCCTCGGCCCCACATTTTTCTTTTCCTTCTAGCTGCTTTAGGCTGGAGCCCATCCCGGCCCCCCAACCTCAGCCGGCCTTTCTTGCACTGCGTGGAACGGCCAGCCCACGTAAGACTCTACGGAGAGGAAAAACAGGGGTCTGGGGGGAAGGGGCTTTGTCCAGCCGACCAAGCTTTGCTGGGGTTTTTTTTGGGGGGGTTGTGCACCTCTTTCCTGGACTCTGATATCTCCCTTCCCCCATTTGAACATTTTGTCTCTTTTAAAGAGCCATCGGCTCTGTTAAGAACAGGAGAAAAATGGCACTGAAGGGTTTCCTTTTCAAGAGGACTAGGAACTTGGTTTTGGGAACATTCTGTAGGTGCTACACAAGGAACAGAGGCCACTAGGCGGGGGGTTCCCCCCACGCCCCTTCCCTGCCCGTCGGTGGACGCTGCGCCCTGCTGACGTCGACCTCTGCTTTCTCTTTTCAGCAAAGTGGCCCCGTGGCATCCCAGCTCTGTGAATACCCGCTTGTGGTACCTCTGTACCGGCACTTGCTGCTCTTTTCGAGGGTACGTCGGCTGCTCTCTTAGGGCGCACGGCGCTTCCTTTTCTTGCTCCGAGCACTCCCCCCACTGCATGCCTCCCGCCAGTTGTGGGTCTGTGTGTGTTTTCTACACCCCCCTTTCCTTCCTTCATGGGGACAGAGTCTGGGGGCACCACCAGAACCTGGAAGCCCATCATCGGCCTGTGTCCCTGAGAACCAAGCCCCCCCGCCCCCCCCATTTGAACCCGGGGAGGCTGGCCGTTCTGTCTCTGCTCGGCTGCCTTCTCCCTCAGGAGAATCACTGCAGCTTTGTTCCAGCCTCGAAGAATCTGGAGTCAAAAAAAATCGAGGCATTGAAAGACTGGACCAGTTCAGAATGCTTGACTCCCACTGGCGTTTCCTGGTCTCAGAATAACCAGGTTGGAAGGGACCTTGGAGGTCTTCTAGTCCAACCCCCTGCTCAAGCCAGGAGACCCTATACTGTTTTCAGACAAATGGTAGTCCGGTCTCTTTCGAAAGTCTTCCTAGATCAGAGGTCTCCAACCTTGGTCCCTTGAAGACTTGTGGACTTCAACTCCCAGAGTTCCTCAGTTAGCTTTGCTGGCTGAGGAACTCTGGGAGCTGAAGTCCACAAGTCTTAAAGGGACCAAGGTTGGAGACCCCTGTCCTAGATGGGGGTTAAAAAGCCCCCTCCATCCATCATTCTCTCCCTGCCCTTGTACCAATATTCCACGCCCCACCTCCCCCCCCCACACTCAGAACCTTATAACCTCTGACCCCGGAAGGAACGGAACGTATTTAAGCAAGCTGATTTTGAAGCTGTTTGTTTGTGATCATCTCCGTGTCTTGCAGAACTATTTCCTACCCATAAACGGTTTTCTCCTGGCTCCGGGGCTTTTCCACCACCAAAATTTCTCTCTCCCTGTAGTTTCACAAGCCTCTTTTCTCTGTGTTCCTCCCCCCCAGCCCCCCCCTCTTCCTTCCCAAACTAAAAACTCTCCTGACGTTTGCAAGTTCTTCTTTTTCAGAACGTGGCTGGGGTGGATTATTGGCGGTGGCTCTTCTAGGTTATTTTGGCCAGCTTGAGGAGACCTTTTGTTTTAAGCCTCCGACACCCATGGCTCAAACTGGGCATTTGCAACCGTTGAAACAGGGGTATTCCTCCCTGTTTTAATTCCGATGAAAGTGTGTTTCAGCCACCAGGAGCCTTAAGAGGTGGAGCTCAGGTCTTTCAGCTGGAGACCGCTCCTGCCGTTCTCTGCCCAGGAGGGGGTGGGATGAGGGCTCTACAATCCAATTACTTTCGGCCACCCCTCCCTCTTGGGGGGCCTGGCATCTTGACCAGTCTGCGTTCCCTTTCCAGGTACGTAGGCCCTGCATCGTCCACGTGGGATACCTGCTCTTGTGCACCGGTGGGCACGGATTGGAGGCCTTCAACCGGGGCCGAGCGGAAACAGTTTGAACCCTGGCCGGGGCAAGGAAGAGTCGGGCACACCGGCCGCTTACAGCTGCCCCAGCAAGCCTAGAAACGGGGACAACCCCCTTTGGTGGAGGACTGGCTTGGGTCACGTCCCGGACGTCCAGCCGCCCCCCTCTGGTTGTTTCCCAGGCGCTTCCTTTGCTTCGAGACCACCGGCCCCATGGAGGAAGCAGCAGGAGCGGAGGACACAACCCAGGGACCCTGTTTTTCAAAGCATCTTTGCACTCTCTGTACAGACTCCCCCCGCCCCCCCCAGCCGAATGGAAACGCACACCGTTCCCCAAGGGAGCTCCTCCCAAGAGCCGAGACGAAGCCACCGTGCCCAGAAGGCTTCGCCCAGGACGCTGCCAAGAATTTTGAGATTTTTCCCGTGACTTTTTGCCGTTCTGGTCACAAGGGTCGTTTCTGCACCTGATGCCCCTTTGGGAGATGAGGGTCAGAAGCGACAACCCCCCCACGAGGAGGAGGAAGGGGAAGGTGCCCGTCCCGGGGAGCTAGCAGAGCCGGACTCGAAAGGATTAGCCAAACGAGGGTGCACTCGGCCAGCTGTAATCGGTGCCTTCTGGTTGTGCTTTGAAGGCCACCAACCATCCACACACACACCCCTCCCTGGCAGGGCCTTATGGTGCCCATGGACTCTGCAGGGGGATGCTAGTTTTAAACTGCCAGACACTCTTTTTATCTGCACTTCTCCACGTTTGAAAGCAGCTGGCAACCTCCGCTCTGCAGCCCTCCACAGTTTCACCCACCCACCCTTTTGTAAGTCATTTCGAATGTGATGGGGACGTGGCAGCCCTTCCTGCCTCAAAGCGGGAGACCCAAGTCTCTAGTCCCTATGTTTGGAAGAGTTGTGTGCATGTTTATCTAAAACGAAAGTGCATGGAAGCAAAAACTGAGCTTGCCGGGGGGGAGAGGAGGGGGGCGCATACCGCTAGTTTTAGGGTTTTTCCACTTAAGCCCCTTTGGGTGCCTCTCGCCTTCCACGCCCCAAATGTTTATTATTCCTCCTCTGTGTAACGCCGTGCACGGACTGCGCGCATGAGGGCACTCTCTACATTCTGCCACTCGGCCGTTGAGGAGGGAGACTCTCTTGGTTTCCCCGTAGGAATAAAGCCGGATTATTTCCTGGTCTTTGTGGGAGGAAATCCTTTAGGATTTTGCAGCCGGCATCGAATGCAAAACAGAAGATGGGGTGGGAGTGACTCGTGGGTGTGAGAGTGCACAGATGCACACCCACCCACCCACCCGCAGGAGGAATCAAATGCAAGCAGTTGTGTTCCCACAATCCCCTCCCATCTCACCCTTTGCGGGGAGTCTTCTACTTACAAGAGCTCATTTAGTGACTTCAAATTTACAGCAGCCCTGTAAACTTAGGACCTGTTTTCACTCTTACGACCGTAGCAGCAACCCCCGTGGTCACACGGATCAAAATTCAGAAGCTGGGCAACAGACTCACGTTTATGACGGTCACACGATCCCCTTTTGCCACAAGCAAAAGTCAACGGGGGAAGCCAGATTCACTTAACAACCGTGGGAAGGAAAATCATAAAACGGGGCAAAAATTCACTTTCGACAACTCGCTCAGCAAGAGAAATTCGGGGCCGAGTTGCAGGAGTCGTAAGTCGAGGACTGCTTCTCCATTATTATTTTTGGGGGGCAGGCCTGCCCTCCCGCCCGCTCCCCCTTCGTGCCCCGCTCCCCTGCTGTCAATCAACAGTCCTCGGGTGAGTCTGAGCTGTGAAAACGGTCTCTTTAGTATAAATAGGCATTCACGATTTCTATAATTTAAACGCTTTTTCAGACACGACAGTAACAAACGTTTAGAGCAGGTAGTAGAGTAACAAAAGGCACCGGGGGAGAGGGACAGCGTTGTTGTTGGCAGCTTCCAGATGTGTTTTCAGGAGGGGATGAAGGCAAAAGGATGGGTTGGGGAGAACTTGGCTGCCAGACACCAGCTGGCTTCTTACAGAGGTCACGGGGGGGGGGGGGGGCACAGACATGCATGGGGATGGGGGGAGGGCCAGGGGAAGAGGAAGGAAAAGCAAATTAATACTGTTTTTCTGAGGTCCGTCCATCTCGCGGCAAAGAATCCAAGCGGATCTGATGGGAAATATAGGTTCTCCCTTCCTTCGCTTCGGGATGAAGCCGGGGTTCCGTGGTTGTAGACCGGTATGGCTTTTTAATCCTGGGGGAGAGGAGTCACTCCTGGGTTAGGTCCTCCGTTCGCGTGGGGGGTGGGGTCTTCGATGCGCTGGGCTGAATTTTGCAACCTGGAAAGATGGACTGAACGAAGCCGATGGTGCAGACGACGATCCCTCGTCGGTATGGAAGTGTGTGGACGAGGGTTCACACAGCCGACGGGACAAACCCGGGTCAACTCGATGAACGAACGAATGAACAAATGCAGGTTTTACAGCTTCGGCCCAAGATGAGCAAGGAAATTGCGAGCGATGAAGTCGTTCTCCCACGTGGGGTATACACGTGGCAGCCGGGATTAGAACTCGCCGACCCACAAAACATTCCCAGGATCTCAAGGAAACCCACGTTGATCTTAACTAGCTTTTAGTAATCGGTTTGTAGAAGGCAGCTTTCCCTACGGCTTCATCAAAATGTGTTTGTTTTTTTTTAACCCAAACGGCTGCCTCAGCTACCAGCACAATCAGATGGAGCATGTTTGAATGTGCCAAGGTGCAGCTCGGACTGCACATAACCTACAAAGACGACGGAGGAGGCAATCTGTAGAGAGACCAAGTCTCTTCCCACAGAGACTGACGGGACCCTCTGGTGCAGTGTTTCTCAACCTTGGTTACTTGAAGACGGGTAGACTTCAACTCCCAGGATCCCCCTGCTAGCTAAGCTTCAATTCAATTCAAGAACTGAAGTCCATGCGTCTTCAAGTAACCAAGGTAGAGAAATACTGTTCTAATGGACATCCAACAGAAGAAAACAACTCAATGGGGCATCTGTAGAAATGCTATTCATTTATACCTCACTGCTATCTTATAGAGCCACTAAACGTAAGCCAAACTCTTAATTATTTTTTTTTTCACTGATCAAGTCCACTGGGAAGCTAAACTGGTTTAAAATCTGCACCGCTGCAACCAACCACCAATTCAAAGCTAACCAAAATGTGCGTCTTTTAAAGGAAAGACAGTTGCCGAAAACAACCTACATATTTTGACATTTATAATTATCCCTCATACAATTCCCTCAACTCTTTTCTCTCTCTCTCTGTGTATAAATAAAAAGATGCCAAGACTATCCTTAATTGTCCACAGGCCCAAAGCATAGTTAGGATATTTTCGAGACTCTATGCTAAATTTAAAACGCTTTTAAAAAATGTTTTGGTTGGCTCCGAATCTGTTTTTGGAGCAGCTGGTTGTGAAACCTCGCTCTTCGGCTTGTTCGCCTTATGCAACCCGAACCTTAAATCGGGCTGAAGCCGAGCAACCAAAGAGACACCGAGAATTCAAAATCTCATCCTGTCATTTCCTTGGCAACTTCGAGATGTTTAGACTCTCAACTCCTAGAAAGTATCCCGAGGCTGGGGAAAATTCTGGAGTTGAAAGTCCACCCATCTTTAAAGTTGCTGAGATTGGGAAACGCGGCTGTTCTACTGACTTAAAATAACCAACCCAGGAACATGACCACATAACAATAAAGGAGAATATTTCTAGCTCAGGGTTGAGATGAGGGGTCCTTGGTGCTCTCTGAGCTTGGTGGGTTTTTTGCAGACGTTTCATGACCCAGCTAGGTAACATCATCACTAGCTGGTAAGGAGGGAGGTTTGCTCACCAAACCTCACTCCTTACTAGCACTGATGTTGTTATCTAGTTTGGGTCATGAAACGTCTTCAAGAAAAAACCAAGCTCAGAGAGCACCAAGGACCCGTGGTTTCACTGCAAGACCAACTAAAAAACCAAGCTTATTTGATTTAGTCTGGCAGATCAAGATGGAGAACCGCAGCTCCAGAATCTAGGATTTGTATCCCAGATATTTACTTTTTGTGACCAAAAACCCAACTTCCTCTGGAGGTGAATCTCTGAGCCTAAGCTAAACGAACTAAGCAATTGACCGGACAAGCGTCAGATGCCACAGCTACATAATCTAGAACGCTGTGTGTCTTGGACCTCAGCAACGTATTAAGATTCGTGGACTCCCTTTTCCATCATGGCTGGCTGGGGAATTCTGGGGGAGTTGAAGTCCACGCCTCTTCAAGTGGCTGAGGATGAGAAGCAACGGCCTGGATGCAGATGGGGTTTGTTTAAAGACTTTGGAACGAGTTCTCTGCAAAATCAACAGGGCGGATGTGCTTCACTTCATTGGCAGAACGGGCAGCAACGACCCCCCCCCCCAAAAAAAAGTGTCGGAGAGAAAGGATCAAATCTGGCCAGAAATAGCCAGCCCAAACTTGAGACCCCATTCAGAGGGGTGGGTGGGTTGGAGAAAGGAACTGATGGCTGGATGAAACGTCCTTGAGAAACTCCGGGTAGCAGCCAACGGCTGTCGAGTAGTTACAACGACCAACCGATGGTGAAGAAAACCCATTTTGCTTTGAGACGCCCCTTCTGAGATGAAGCCGGGCGGATGCGGGAAACCGAAGCAGAGGTCCACAACACAACAAAAAACGTCGGAAACAACGGATGGCAAGAATTCCCTGGCAGTATCGTGCTGGATCTCAAAAACATTTTTAAGCGCCGTCCCTAGGAGAGTCCGTCGGCTGAACGGGGAGGAGGACGACACGGAGTGGGCTGTCCGCGGCGAAAGTCAAGAGAGAACTTATCTGCCGGACAGAGGTACGACTGCTACCTCCGGTCAACAGAAATACTGGAACTTTCTGTGCAAAAATGGGATTAAAGCAAAGGGGAGGGGGAGGGAAGGGGGAAGAAAAGGACTGTTACAGGCGGCAGGGAATTATTGTTATCTCCCCTGTACAAAACTGACTCCTTCCAAGCAACCAGGAAGATGGAGTTAGGGATAGGCTGGGCTGGGTCAGAGCAACCAGAATTTCTGTCTGGATGGATGGGGGGAGGGGGGGCAGAGGAGGGAGGGGGGGTAGCTCAGTTCACCATTGTGCAAAATCAGCCCCTCCAAGCACCCTGTGCTCAAACCTTAACCTTAAATAAAAAGAGTTTGTTAATTAATACTTTTAAATAGCGGAGAGGCGCCGTTCGTCCTGCACTAGGTCGTTGGTCTCGAGAGGTTAACGGTTAGGATTCCAAATGGCCACACAAGTCAGCTTTCACAGGCGAGGGATGGGGAGACACAACCTGCACACACGTTGAAAACGTCGGAAAACTTTCCCGTCTTGGTCAAGTTTGCTCCGCGGGGCAAAGGAACCGGAAACCTTTCCACTCCGGTTCCAAACCGGAGAGCAAGCCGAGCGCGAGTTAGTGCCGATTACACGATTGTGCCACTGGGAGAGGCCCTGTTCTGTGAATTCAGGATCTGAAAAAATCAAACGTTGGGGACAAAGTTTAAATATCAACTTGGCTAGTTAGTCCTGTGGGGTGAATCCGCAGAGGTGAAATTAGTCTGAGCTGCTTGTCGGCGCTTCCCAGCTACTAATTAATCATGTCACGTCTTCTTTCTAGCGTGCGATTCTGGGCATTTGCAGCTAAGCAAGCCATTGTCCTCTGCTTTTCCACCTGGATCTGCCCCGGGCGGGACAGGCTTATGGGATCTAGTGATCACCAGACCCACCAGCAGGATAAGGCAGATTGGATCTTTCGCTGGGGAATAAAGGCTAAATAAGCCCAGTTATGCTGCTAGAAATAAATAAAGAGAACTCAGATTTGCACAGGAAGGAACCTCAAGAGCATCTTAAAGCAGCAGGAACCAAGCGCAGAGAGGAGAGAATATTTCTAGATCAGGGTTGAACGTGGCATCAGGGCCCTGATGGCGTTACCTAGGTTGGTCATAAAACGTCTAAAAGAACACAGGCTCAGAGAGCACTAAAAGCCCCACAGCCGTCCTCCTCCTCCCTTTTCTCGTCCTCCTTATGGAATCTCAAATTCCAGGTAGTCCTTTACTTACAACTGTTCATTTAGTGACCACATGAAGTTACAACAGCACTGAGAAACTTATGACACAACCGTTGATGGCCAGGTGATCAACATTTTTGATGCTTGGCAATTGGCATGTATTATTTATGACGGCTGCGCTGTCCCGCGGGTCGTGTGATCACCATTTGTAACCCTTCCCAGTCGTCGTTCGAAAAGCAAAGTCAATGAGTGGAAACTGGATTCACTTAACGACTGTGGCCAGAAAGGCCGTAAAGAGGCACAGCTCGCTCAACAATTCCCTTGCTTAGCAATGGAAACGTTGAACTCAATTGTGGTCGTAAATCTAGGGCTACCTAAAACAAGTCCCAGCCTAACCTGCTGAAGCGTTCTGGCTCATCCTGGCTCAAACACTGAATAGTCCTTAGACTTACATACCGCTTAACGGTGCTTTAGAGCAGGGGTCTCCAACCTTGGCAACTTTAAGCCTGGAGGACTTCAACTCCCAGAATTCCCCAGCCAGCAAAGCTGGCTGGGGAATTCTGGGAGTTGAAGTCCTCCAGGCTTAAAGTTGCCAAGGTTGGAGACCCCTGCTTTAGCGCCTTCTCTAAGTGGTTTACAGAGTCAGCACACTGCCCCCAACAATCCAGGTCCTCCTTTTACCGGATTTGGAAGGATGGAAGGCTGAGTCAAACCGTGAGCTGGTCAGGATCGAACCCCTGGCAGTGGGCAGAGTTTGCCTACAGTGCTGCATTCTAACCCCTGCGGCCACCAGGGCTCTTCCGTCTCGTGAAGGAGACCTCTAAGCGGTATAACCGAGCCAGAGAGAGCCGCGAGATCCACTTACCGCCTTGCCTGGCCTGGCCCAGGTGCAGATCAGCCCTTCCTGGCAGGCGGTGATGATAGAGTCCTCCAGGAAAAGCAAGACGGTCAGCCGTTCGTGGGCAATCTTCTTGCACACCAGGGGCTCCAGCAGGGGCACTTCGTGGATGCGGGGGCACAGGGCCGTGCCCAAGACCTTGGCCGTGTCCAGCTTGCTCTTGGGCACCACGTTCAGCTTGTCGCTGCTCTTGCTGATGTTGCCCAGGCTGTGGTAACGTTTGTGCTCTTTCTCCGCGTTTTTGTCCCTCCGCTCCTGCAAGGTGAGGGTGGCGAATTTGCCGATGCTGAAGGGCACCGCCCCGTCCACTGCGTGGCTTTTGGCGGCGCTGGTGACGGTCGGGTGCGGCAGGCTGTTGGAGCGCGAGAGGGAGCGGGGGAGCGGCCCTCCGCCCGACTCGGCGGCCAGGTTGCTGCCCCCGCTGCCCGAAGGAGGGATGCCGGTGCCGAAGGTGTTGGTGAGCGTTCGGGTGCGGGGCAGCAGGTGGTGGGGGTACAGGACGTCTTCGGTCAGGTCCCAGAGGCAGAACTGGGTGTCCTGCCCGGCAGAGCCAAATCGGTAGGTGACCGAAGGGGTGCTTTTGGCGCTGTGCTTGGACAGGTGGGAGAGAGTGCTGCTGGTCCTCACCCGCCGGAACTCGGACGAATCCTGGAGGTCCTCATCGCTGCCGCTCAGCTCCCCACTCTCCTCGTCCTCCGTGCTGGTGGTGTAGGGGTCGAAAGCCACCGCGTTGACCCAGGACTTGTGTCCATGGCCCCGGGCGATCACCCGGCCCTCTGCAAAGGACCAAACCGTGACCAGATCGTCCTCACCCCCTGTGACGATGTAGCGTCCGTCGGGGCTCCAGCAGACGCACAGCAGCCCCCCAAAGTAGCTCTTCATCATGCCCTGCAGCAGCATGGAGTCGAAATGGAAAACCCGCAGGCAGCCGTCTTGGCCGACACACGCCAGGTAGCGGCCGTCGGGTGAGAAGGCAAACTCGTTCAGGGCCCCTTCGCCCACCGCCCACTTCAGCAGCGGGTTCCGGCCGTTCTTGCTCTTACAGGCGTAAACCGTGAAGCCCTCGCCTTGCTTGAGGAGGGTGTACTGGGGGGCGGCCGAGACGCAGGGCTGCTCCACGTTGTACAGGTACAGGTGACCGCTGGCATGGGAGGCCAGGAAGAGGCTCTCCGACTCAGGGATCCACTTCACAAAGGTGACCTTTGACTTGTCGATGAGCCTCTGAGGGAAATCAGGTGGAGGGCCAAGGGCCAGAAACAAAGATGAAAAAAGACCCTCAGGATTCCAAGAGCCCCCACCCCCCAAATACCCCTCCCGCAGGCAAATTCTGAGCAGGCCCCCCCAAGTCCCCCCCATTCCATGTTTCTGAAAGGGACCCCGATTGCTAGAGATCATTTAGAATTATCATTATTTGTTCCCTTTTTGTAGCCGTCCATCCCGGTGAATAACTCTGGGCAGCTTACAATTCAAAGAAGACATTACAAATTAAGAACATTTCAAAACAATAAAAAACGGCAAAAGCACGAAAAATATCCCGATTGTTCTGAATGCCTACTTCGTGTGGGGAGTTTTGTACAGCTAAGCCAGAATCATCAGAAAACGCCTCCTGGATGCTTCCCTGGAAACCGCTTAGCGCAGGAGAAGGCAATCCCGTCTCAGTCTCAGAAGAGCCAGGAGATTGCAAGGCAGGATGCAAATTTGAGGGTTAATTGCTGCTTCTCCAGGGCCCGGTTCTACCGCGATGGATCTGCTAAAGCTTTGAGTCATCTTTCTGTCAAAGCTCCAAAGCTACTGCAATAAAGCTGCAGCTTGATTAATCTGCCGATTAGAATAGGTAATGAGGGAAGTCATGAAGTAGGGACAGAAAACAGGAGGGAGTGTTTTCCAGATGTTCTGCTCTAGAACGGTCATAAATCACGCCCTCGTCATTTCCCGACTGGACTATTGCAATGCTCTCTACATGGGGCTCCCCTTGAAGAGCACCCGGAGGCTCCAGTTAGTCCAGAATGCGGCTGCGCGGGTGATAGAGGGAACCCCTCGTGGCTCCCATGTGACACCTCTCCTGCGCGGCCTACACTGGCTACCGGTAGTCTTTCGGGTGCAATTCAAGGTTTTGGTTATCACCTTTAAAGCGCTCCATGGCTTAGGACCGGGATACCTTTGAGACCGCCTTCTGCCGCCGATTGCCTCCCAACGACCTGTGCGCTCCCACAGAGTGGCCCTCCTCAGGGTGCCGTCGACCAAACAATGCAGGTTGGCGACCCCCAGGGGGAGGGCCTTCTCTGTGGCGGCACCGGCCCTGTGGAACGAGCTTCCTCCAGGATTACGACAACTCCCCGACCTCTGGACCTTCAGACGTGAACTGAAGATTTTATTATTTCAACGCGCTGGACTAGACTAAGAATAAAATGTTTTAGCTAAATTTTAACAGGTTTTTAACTGGTTTTGTACTGTTTTTAGTGATCAGGCCATGATAATATTTAGTTTTAATTGGGTTTTAATGTTTATTTATTATACTGTCTTTTAATATGCCTGTGAACCGCCCTGAGTCCTACGGGAGATGGTGCGGTATAAAAGTATGATTAATAAAATAAATAAATAAAATCCCAGCAAGCAGCAGCCAGAAATGTGGGGAACAGCAGCAGCTTATTCTGATACCTAGAAGCTATTAGCTGCCGGTTCCCACTTAATGGAGCCAGGCTGAGCTGAAAGTCCCTGCAGCGATTCCTCTGAGGTTGGTGGTTTTCTTGCAGACATTTCACGATCCAGCTAGGTAATATCATCAGTGTTAGAAGGGTTTGCTCTCTTCCTTATTTACAGTGGCTTGCCCTGAAAGTGTTGGTGGAAATGTTTTCTTGGTAGTTTCCTTGATTAGCCTGTGTTTACTGTTTGTTTGAGTTGATAGTTCTTTGATTGAGATATTATTTACTGCTTGATTGTTGGTCTAGTTCAGGGGTCGGCAACCTTAAATACTCAAGGAGCCATCTGGACCCGTTTCCCACAGAAAATACCGGGAGCCACAAAACCTGGGTGGGCGTGGCCAAATCAATGCCACTCACTTCCACCAATCACATGAGCCCCCTAACCACGCCTACCCAGTTGGTTATTAAGGCAGAGAACCAGTTGTTAAAAAACACCGGGAACCACAAAACCCTTTTGACATCTCTCTCTCCCCTCCCTCCCTCCCTCCCTCTCTGTATCTCTCTATGTTTCTCTATGTCCCACTCTCTATATCTCTGTCTCTGCCCTGGCCGCTTCTCCATCCCCCATTGCTGCCCTTACCTTCTCAGGCCAGGTGAGGTGACTGCGAGGGGCGGGGCCAGCCAATGGCGGGATCACCTGACAGGGAGCCACAGCAGAGGGCCCAAAGAGCTGCATGCGGCTCTGGAGCCACAGGTCGCTGACCCCTGGTTTAGTGTTAACTCTGGTGTTAATCCCTGCTTAACTAAGTGTTTATAAACATCAACCGTTACCAACAAGAGTAAGCCATAGCTTAATCAAGGAACCACGAAGAACACTCGCAGCAATACTGACCGAGCAAGGCGCTGTATAAAGATACAGATAAAGAGATCAAACCACACTCCTTTCTACCACTGCTGATGTTACCCAGTTGGGTCACAAAACACCTGCAAGGAAACCCCCAAGCTCAGAGAGCACCAAGGACCCCACGGTTCAACCCTGAGCTACAAAGATTGGTAAACGAGGCTGCCCTGGACTCACCTCCTCATTAAATAGCTTACTGGTATCTTTCTTGATCAGATCCAAGTATTGCACTTGCCCAGCCGAGAAGCCAACCAAAAGGGAGATGCTTTCGGAAGCCGCCGTGAACTGGTTGAAGTCATGGCAGGTGGGCTGCGTCCCCTTATAGATCCGCTTGTCAATGGGTTTCTTCAGATCGATGGACTGGGGAGATCACAACGACAGAAAAAGCCACAGGCAAGGACTTCACACAAAGCAATCTAAAGCTGGAAAGGAAGGCGCACCACAAAGTGCCGCTCGCTTCCTCTGGCTAGTCCTTTTTATAACAGCCACGAATAATTCACGCTTGCCCATTGCCGGTCAAAACATTTAGATTCACTATTTTGACGGATTTCCTTATTAGCCAAAAGGCTCACGCTGGATGTTCCGATTTGGGGGAAGCTTCCTTGCTCCGGGGGTCTCTGGAGATTCTCGCCTGGTGCTTTTCCTCCAAAAGGAGGAAACTTGGACTTTCTTGGGGTTTTTTTTCCCCCCTTTGAAAACGTTTCGCTTCTCATCCAAGAAGCTTCTTCAGTTCTAATCTTCAGTCAGAAGCTTCATGGATGAGAAGCGAAACGTTTTCAACAAAACCCACCCCCCACCAAAAAATAAAATAAAAATCCAGGTGCCTTTTGGGGGGGAAAAAAGCACCTTTTCCTGGCTTCCCTGCCAGGAAACGTTTGGAGGAGCCACATCAAGACAGTCCCCACCGGAGGGTGGGGGGAATTCTGCTTTGGCTCTTCACTGCCCATCATCCACAGCTGCTCTCCCTTCCTGGGACTCTCCAGACCCTCCTGGCAGCCCCTTGTCAGGTGACCCCTCCAGTGCCCATTCCCCCCCCCCACTGCTGTCTCCCCCCCGCCCCCCCCAGGCAATTCTGCTTTGCCTCTTCTTGGCCCATCACCCACTCGGAGCCTCCGCCCCCGCTCTCCCAAATCCTCCTGACCCCTCCCATTTGGCCGCCTCCTCTCCAGCCCGCTCCGACGGCTGCCCCCAAATCCTCCTGATGCCTCCCCCCCAGTGCCCCCTCCCTCCCTCCCTCCCCGGGGCTCACCCTCCGTCCCCGCCCGGCGGCGCCCGAGTAGAAGTAGAGCTCCCGGCCCAGGTTGAAGCAGACGCGGCTCCGCTCTGCGCCCCGGCCGCCCGCCTCCGTCAGCGCAGGCCCCGCCGCCTCCCCCTCCTCCGCCGCCGCCGCCCCCGCCCAGCCCCAGGCGGACCAGCGAGAGGCGCACGGGCGGCAGCGACGGGGCGGGCGGCGCGGGGGCTCCGGCGGGCGGCAGGGGGGGCGGCGGCGGGGCCGGAGGGGCGCTGGCGGCGGGTCGGGCGCGCGGCTCGGGGCCGCCCAGCAGCCGGTAGGAGCCCTCGCGGGTGCGGAACTGGCTCTTGATCTCGTGCGGGGGGGCCTGCGGGGGCGGGGGCGGCGGCGGCGGGGGCGCTCCTTCCGGGGCCGGCGCCGGGGGAGCCAGCGCCGCCGCCATCTTCCCGCCCGGCCGCCGCCTCCCGGAAGTCGCCGCCCCTCGCTCGCCTCCGCACGCCGGAAGTCGCGCGGAGGAGGCGGGCCCTGGCGGGAGTGGGACGTTGCCCGGGCAACGGCGCGCGAGACTCACTCCGGCTGGGCTCGGCCCCCTCCCGACCCCGACGGTCGCCTTGGCAACCAGTTAAAGGCGCTGGAGGCTGGGCGGGGCTCTCTCTGCGCAGGCGCCGCCCACACAGCAGGGGGTCTCAGGGCTTGGATGCTCCCCCCCCCCCCCGCTTCTGGATTTTGGGCTCAGGTTCCAGCTGGAAGGGACCCCGGAGGTCTTCTAGTCCAGCCCTCTGCTCAAACAGGAGGCCCGAATACCATTCCAGACCAGTCTCTTCTTAAAAGCCTCTAGTGTTGGAGAGCCCACGAGGTCTGGTGGCAAGCAGTTCCTCTGGTGAATTGCTCTGTCGGGAAATGTGTCAGTTCTCCCGGGGTTTCTTGTCCTGCCTTCTGGTGCTTCGGAAAACCGCCTCCTCTTTGGGGCAGCCCCTCAAATACTGGAAGCCTGCTGTCATGTCCCCTCCCTCCCCTCCTCCCTCCCTGGGCTCACCTCCGTCCCGCCCGGCGGCGCCTGAGTAGAAGTAGAGCTCCCGGCCCAGGTTGAAGCAGACGCGGCTCCGCTCGGCGCCCGGGCCGCCCGCCTCCGTCAGCGCAGGGCTCGCCGCCTCCTCCTCCGCCGCCGCCGCCCCGGCCAGCCCCAGGCGGACCAGCGAGGCGCACGGGCGGCAGCGACGGGGCGGCGGCGCGGGGCTCCGGCGGGCGGCAGGGGGCGGCGGCGGCGGCGGGGCCGGAGGGGCGCTGGCGGCGGGTCGGGCGCGGCTCGGGGCCGCCCAGCAGCCGGTAGGAGCCCTCGCGGGTGCGGAACTGGCTCTTGATCTCGTGCGGGGGCCTGCGGGGCGGGGCGGCGGCGGCGGGGGCGCCTCCTTCCGGGGCCGGCGCCGGGGAGCCAGCGCCGCCGCCATCTTCCCGCCCGGCCGCCGCCTCCCGGAAGTCGCCGCCTCGCTCGCCTCCGCACGCCGGAAGTCGCGCGGAGGAGGCGGGCCCTGGCGGGAGTGGGACGTTGCCCGGGCAACGGCGCGCGAGACTCACTCCGGCTGGGCTCGGCCCCCTCCCGACCCCGACGGTCGCCTTGGCAACCAGGTAAAGGCGCTGGAGGCTGGGCGGGGCTCTCTGCGCAGGCGCCGCCCACACAGCAGGGGTCTCAGGGCTTGGATGCTTTCCCCGCTTCTGGATTTTGGGCTCAGGTTCCAGCTGGAAGGGACCCCGGAGGTCTTCTAGTCCAGCCCTCTGCTCAAACAGGAGGCCCGAATACCATTCCAGACCAGTCTCTTCTTAAAAGCCTCTAGTGTTGGAGAGCCCACGAGGTCTGGTGGCAAGCAGTTCCTCTGGTGAATTGCTCTGTCGGGAAATGTGTCAGTTCTCCCGGGGTTTCTTGTCCTGCCTTCTGGTGCTTCGAAAACCGCCTCTTTGGGGCAGCCCTCAAATACTGGAAGCCTGCTATCATGTCCCCTCCCCTCCCCTCCTCCTCCCCTCCCGGGGCTCACCTCCGTCCCTGCCCGGCGGCGCCTGAGTAGAAGTAGAGCTCCCGGCCCAGGTTGAAGCAGACGCGGCTCCGCTCGGCGCCCGGCCGCCGCCTCCGTCAGCGCAGGGCTCGCCGCCTCCTCCGCCGCCGCCCCGGCCAGCCCCAGGCGGACCAGCGAGGCGCACGGGCGGCAGCGACGGGGCGGCGGCGCGGGGCTCCGGCGGGCGGCAGGGGGCGGCGGCGGCGGCGGGGCCGGAGGGGCGCTGGCGGCGGGTCGGGCGCGCGGCTCGGGGCCGCCCAGCAGCCGGTAGGAGCCCTCGCGGGTGCGGAACTGGCTCTTGATCTCGTGCGGGGGCCTGCGGGGCGGGGGCGGCGGCGGGGGCGCCTCCTTCCGGGGCCGGCGCCGGGGAGCCAGCGCCGCCATCTTCCCGCCCGGCCGCCGCCTCCCGGAAGTCGCCGCCCCTCGCTCGCCTCCGCACGCCGGAAGTCGCGCGGAGGAGGCGGGCCCTGGCGGGAGTGGGACGTTGCCCGGGCAACGGCGCGCGAGACTCACTCCGGCTGGGCTCGGCCCCCTCCCGACCCCGACGGTCGCCTTGGCAACCAGTTAAAGGCGCTGGAGGCTGGGCGGGGCTCTCTCTGCGCAGGCGCCGCCCACACAGCAGGGGGTCTCAGGGCTTGGATGCTTTCCCCCCCCCCCCCCCCGCTTCTGGATTTTGGGCTCAGGTTCCAGCTGGAAGGGACCCTGGAGGTCTTCTAGTCCAGCCCTCTGCTCAAACAAGAGGCCCGAATACCATTCCAGACCAGTCTCTTCTTAAAAGCCTCTAGTGTTGGAGAGCCCACGAGGTCTGGTGGCAAGCAGTTCCTCTGGTGAATTGCTCTGTCGGGAAATGTGTCAGTTCTCCCGGGGTTTCTTGTCCTGCCTTCTGGTGCTTCGGAAAACCGCCTCCTCTTTGGGGCAGCCCCTCAAATACTGGAAGCCTGCTGTCATGTCCCCTCCCCCCCTCCCCTTTTTTCTTCAAAGTAGCCAACCCCGAATCCTGCACCTGGTCATGGTTTTGTCTCCAGGCCTTGAATCATTTTGGTTGCTCTTCTCTGCACTTTCCTTCTTTATATTGTGACCAAAACCGGGTGCAGGATTCCAGGTGTGGCCTTACTAAGGTTTTATAAAGCTGCGTTAAGTACTTTACGTGATTTGGATTCTGTGCTTCTGTTTATACCAGGGGCCTCCAACCTTGGTCCCTTTAAGACTTGTGGAGCTTTGCTGGCTGAGGGACTCTGGGAGTTGAAGTCCGCAAGTCTTCAAGGGACCAAGGTTGGAGACCCCTGGTTTATACAGCCAAGGATTGTATTCGCTTTTTGGGTGGGGGGGCTGCTGCACACGGCTGGCTGGTGTTTAAGGGATCGTCCACTCACTGGAACTCCGAGATCCCCCTCAGCCGTTTACTGTTTTTGAGCCAGGTTTCACCTAACCTCTTGTACCTTTGGCTTTCCCTGCCTAGGTGTGAAACCTTTCTCCACATGAAGTTTCGCGTTGTTGGACGGGGCCCGTGGTTCAAGTCTGTCAAGATTTCAATTCACAGCTGGGTGAGGAATTCTGGGAGTTGAAGTCCACACAAGTCATAAAGTGGTCCAAAAGCATGAATCCCACCCCCTCGGCCTTCCCCGTGGCTAGTAGAAAAGTGGCGGAACTCCTTTGGGGCTTCCCTCTGCAGAAAGCGGACCAGGACCAGGACGGATAGGTGAGAGGCTTTATTGAGAAAGCAGAGACCCCCTATTCCCCCTTCTCCCACCCGGCCCTCCCCCGCATCAGCTCTCCATCTTCTCCTCTTCCTCAGGGCCAGACTTGGATGGCGCTGCCGGTGCTGCCGAGGGCTCCTCCGAAGGGCTGGCTGAGCCGGCCTCTGGTGCTTGGCTGTCCTTGGCCGGTTCTTCTGGGGCGGGGCTGGGCTGGGCAGGGGCAGGGGTCTTGCTGGAGGACCCCTCATCTGAGCTGCTGTTGCCACCGCCTCCTTCCTTGCTGAGCAGCTCCTGCGGGAAAGTGACACGACGACACCCGTCAGACCGGACATGGGGAAAAACCACTGGAAGCCACGTGGAGAATTTTAGACAAATGTGGTTTTTTTAACTGAACCGGATTTCGAGGAAGGAACCTGGTTTTTGGCTGGGAAAGATTGCAATGACGGCATCCAGAATTGGAGTCAATGGGGCAATTGTTTTCACTCAGGACATCAAGCATCCAATATATTCCATTAAAAGAGCCAGCTTGATCTAGTGATTAAGGCATCAGACCAGACAGCAGGAGTGGTGAGTTGTAGTCTTGACTGAGCCATGGAAGCCGGCTGGGTGACTTTAGGCCAATCGCCAGGAGGCTGGGAGTTCCAGTCCCGCCTTAGGCACCAAAGCTGGCTTTGGGCCAATCGCCAGGAGACGGTGAGTTCTAGTCCCCGCCTTAGGCCTGAATGCGGGCTGGGCGATGTGGGGCCAATCTCTCCCAGCCCAACCCTCCTCACAGGGTGGTCGTTGTGGCGAAAAGAGGAGGTGAAAGAGGTGTTGGCTGTGCCTGATTTATTGGTGAAAATAACAAAAGGCAGGACAGGAACTAAAATAAATAAATAAATAAGTTCAAAGAGAGGGGTACCTTGGTGGGCCAGGGTCCCTCCAAACTGGAATCCAGCAGGGAGCTCTCCCCTCCAAAACTCTCCTCCTCCTCTTGCATGCTGATGAAGATGGTGGGGGTCTCAGTTTCGGGCACATCTTCTGGGAGGTCGACCATTTCTTCAGCAGGGGGAGGGGTGGGGGGGCCAGCAGGGCGAGCCTGTTGCTGCTGCTGCTGCTGCTGCTTGAGTTTCTGCTCCTCTTCCAGCTGCCGCTTCAGGGCCTTCTCCTGGGCCAGGCGCAGGGCGATCATGTCCTGGGACACCCGAGGCAGCAGAGGCTGGGGCTCCGCTTCTTCCTGTAGATCCAGCAGATTTGGGTTTAGGATCCGCTAAAGCAGCTCTTCCGAGAATCCAGCTGGCCTGAACCATTCGGGTAGTTTAAGAGCCCTGGTGGCTAGTTAGAATGGAACTATAGGTAGTCCTCAACTTAACAGTTCTTTTAGTGACCGTTTAAAGTCATAGAGGCACTGAAAAAAGTGACTTATGGCCGTTTTTCACACTTAATGACCATTGCAGCAGCCCCATGATCAAAACTCGGGTGCTTGGCAACCGGTTCGCATTTATGATAGTTGCAGCGTCCCGAGGGTCACGTGATCTGCTTTTGCAACCTGGGAAAGCCCGACTCACTTAACAACCATGTGACTAATTTGATAACTGTGATGGTTTGCTTAACAACCGAGGCAAGAAAGGTGGTAAAACGGGGCAAAACTCAATTAGCAAATGTCTCACTTAGCAACACAAATTTGGAGTTCAACTACGGTTGTTAAGTCAAGGACTGACTGTATTGCAGACTAATTCTGCCCACCGCCAGCAGTTCAATTCTGATCGGCTCAACGTCGACTCAGCCTTCCATCCTTCCGAGGCGGGTCAAATGAGGACCCAGATTGTTGGGGGGGCAAGAGGCTGACTCTGTAAACCGCTTAGAGGGCTGTAAAAGCACTGTAAAGCGGTATATAAGTAAGTGCTATTGCTCTTCCTTCCTTCCTTCCATCCATCCATCCATAGTTTGCAGTGGTTAGAATGCAGTATTGCAGGCTGACTCTACCCGCTGCCAGCAGTTCAGTTCTGACCAGCTCAAGATTGACTCAGCCTTCCATCCTTCTAAGGTCAGTAAAATGAGGACCCAGATTGTTGGGGACAAGAGGCTGATTCTGTAAACTGCTTAGAGAGGGCTGTAAAAGCACTATGAAGTGGTATATATGTCTATTGCCCCTCCTTCCTTCCTTCCTTCTTTCCTTCCTTCCTTCCATCCATCCATCCATCCATCCATCCATCCATCCATAGTTTACAGTGGTTAGAATGCAGTTATTGCAGGCTGACTCTGCTCACCGCCAGCAGTTCAATTCTGATCGGCTCAAGGTTGACTCAGCCTTCCATCCTTCCGAGGTGGGTCAAATGAAGACCCAGATCGTTGGAGGGCAAGAGGCCGACTCTGTAAACCGCTTAGAGAGGGGCTGTAAAAGCACTGGGAAGCGGTATATAAATCTAAGTGTTATTGCTAGTTTAATACCAGCTGCATCTCGGGAGCACGTCCCATGCTCGGCCCTCACTTCTCTCTAGTACAAGGGTCTCCAAACTTGGCAACGTTAAGATTTGTGGACTTCAACTCCCAGAATTCCCCACCCAGCAAGCCAACCATTCCACAAGTCTTAAGGTTGCCAGGTTTGGGAGAACCCTGCTCTCGTGTGATCGCTGCTTTCATCTGAAAAACATCCCCAAATGTGTACATTTAACAACAGGAAAGAACCGCATCAAACTGCAGGCCGACAGGTCTCTGTGAGCCTATCCAGCACACCCAAGTCAATGGAATTAAATGTACAAAAAACCGAGATGTGCAAAGAAACGTTTAGGATCATGAAAAAAAAAATGGCTGAAATGGCAGGAAAACATAGAGAACAGAAATTGGATTTCAGTGGTAAGAAACCCTTTTCTAAGACTGTTCTGGTAATTCTTTAGCTCATGTGGACAGAGTCCTTTAAGGCAGAGATCTCCAACCTTGGCAACTTTAAAACTTGTGGACTTCAACTGCCAGGGTTGGGAGTTGGAGTCCACAAGTCTTAAAGTTGCCAAGGTTGGAGAGCCCTGCTTTAAGGTCCAGAAAGCGAAATCCTTTTTTAAAAGAGATTTGGCTTCTGTCCTTTGCCAAACTTTGGCTTTCAAACCAAAACTGAAAAGCAAAACCAAAAAAGAATTTTCTTTTCTTGTGGCAGTTTTCCCACAATCCCCTCTTCCCTTCCTGCCCTCCTAATGCCAAACTCTTGCCCTCGGCTGCTGCCATTCAGTGCAATCCACGTGTGTCCAGTACAACCCCTTCCCCCCCATCCGCTCTCGCAGTGCTGACCTCCCTCTCTCTTCTCAGGGCCTTCGTCCTGGCCGGAGCAGGGCCCCTCCCTTCTTCCAGGGGCTGGAGTTCTTTGCCTTCCGTTTCCTGTTTGTTGGTGGCTTCCAGGATGGCCATGGTGGAATTGGGGACGTGGGCTTGCTGGGGGTAAGAAGGACACCGGGTCAACTGGCCGGACTTAAGGCAGCCAAAGGAAGGTTAGTTACGTATCAAAGACTCCGAAACACAAATGCAAGGTTATTCTGGGTTCAGCTTTTAAATTAACATCTCGGCATAGATCCACTTCTGTTGAATGCCTAATTCCTACATCACTGTCTTATGTCTAAAGGTATTTACCCATATAGTAGGGGGTAATTATTACTACTATCCTTGTCATCTTTCCTATTATCTTTTCCTATCCGTATCTATCACTTTGTTGTTTTGCATGTACCGAGAGCTTCTGCACCAGAAACAAATTTCTTGTGTGTCCATTCACACTTGGCCAATGAAGAATAATTCTAATTAATTCTAACTCTCCCTCTAACTCTGATCCAGTTCTGTCCCAGCAACTGCATTTGGGAATATATATTTTGAGGCAAACGGGCTCCCAGGTGCCGAGGGATATATTTTGGATTTTTATTCGGTCTTTATCAAATACACGATGCCCCTACCTGATGTGGGGTGAAGGAGCGGACATGAGCCAGCAGAGGCTCTCTCAGCTCTGGGCACTTTTCAAAGACAGCACTGAGCTGCTGTGGGGGTAACTGGAGGATGACCTGGAAGGACTGGGGCTTCGTACGCTGGCAGCACTTGATGAAGCCCTCCCAGACTTTGGGGTACTTCCACACCTGGAGAGGAAGCAGAGTTCAAAAATGTGGCTGAGCAACTTGAGTCATCCATCCCATCCATCCATCCCTCCATCCCTCCAATGTGTTGCCGCCCATCTTATCACAGGGTTACTCTGGGTGGCTTACAATATTAAAAAATAAAACTATATAAATAGTGCAAAACTATAAAAATGCAAAACTCGATAGCTAAAAGATGGGGTGGGAGGGAATAAGACGAGTGGAGGGGAGGTGGGATCTGATATTAATCTATAAGCTACCTCCAACCTGAAGCCCCTCCTTTGGCGCCCTGAGATCTTTAGGCTCTTACAGAATGCCTGGAGGGTTGGAGTGGACCTTACTGGGGTGGGGAGGGGGAACCCCCACCCAATTCAATCCAATGGACTCTGGGTGGGGAACAATACCGCAATTAAAACCATAATTGGGCTTCAGGAAAATAATGGCCTTTTGCCCTACAGGCCATCCTTGGCTTTCAACCGTCGGTTTACTGACCTTAAAGCTGCAACAGCACTGAAAAAGAAAGTGACTTATGTCCAGTTCTCACGCTTATGACCACTGCAGCATCCCCATGCTCACGGGGGCAGATTCTGGGGGTTTGGCAATCCATGCTCACAATGGTTGCCCATATCCTGGGATTGCTCTCTACAGCCCACCTGGGGAGCTCCTGACAAGCCAAATCAAGTCATTTAAGGGTGGCGATTTGCTTAACCGTGGCCAAAAACCACTTTGCAAAACGAGACACAATTCACTTCAGGACTGCCTCGCTTGGAAGTTTTAGGCTCCGTGGCGGTTGTAAGTCAAGGACTCACCTGTGTGGTTGAAATCCAGCTTCTTAAGGACCCCAGGCTCTCTTCCCTGCCCCCCCCCCAAACTCACCTGCTTCAAGATGAGGCGCGAAAGGATATTCATGACAAAGCCGCCCAGGCGGGGGTACATGGTCAGTGACTGGATGACCGTCCGCATGAGGAGCATGGGCAGAGGGTTCTGCTCCATCAGCTGCTGCATCACCACAGCCAGCACCTCCGAGGTGTAGACGTTGTGCTCAGCGAAGCACAGGTTGGTCGCTGCGCACAGGGAAATCAAGGAACGTGAGAAAAGGAACTGCTCCGAAAAAAATAGGAGAAGGATGCAAAAGGGGACCACGCGGGTCAGAAACTGTCAGTCCTTTGATGGGCCTCCAAGAAACAGGAGCCCCAACCCGGATGTTAAATAATCTTTAGATAATTCTGATCCCTGTCAAGGGTAGGAACTCAGAAACCCGGACAAATGAATATAAAGGTTTATTGCTAGGGAGAAGAATCTGAATGGCCCAAGCAAAATTGATGTAAGTAAAAGCCCAAGGAATTCAAGGTAGACTGAACAACAGATTCAGGGCTGATGACATGTTTGAGTCTTCCCTCCCTCGGGCTCAGCCTGCTCATCTACAGTACCATTCCCCAAATCTTCAATTGGGATAACTTCCAGACTTGGGATAATAAGTCCAGCCTCTTCAATTGTGATAGCTTTCTCTGTGGTTTCCTGCCTGAGCAGGGGATTGGACTAGAAGACCTCCAAGGTCCCTTCCAGCTCTGTTATTCTGGTTGGTTGGTTGGTTGGATGCACGGCAAGACAAGAGGTGAGAGACGTTTGTGTATTTCCTTGAGAGGCCAGCAGCCAAAAACCTAGAGCTACAACAATGCGAGAATTCCAAGGGTCGACCGACTCTGTACGCTACTGGATATAAGGGTGGCCTTGGAACCTTCCTTCCAATCCAGCTTCGAGTAAATCGGGACACTTCAGTCAATACGGCCTTTGGAGTTCTGGGAGTTGTAGTACCCACCCAGGTGCCCCTTGAAGGGAACTGTGTACCCCTCTGTGATGAGTTCAACTGATCTAGTGGAAGGGGAGCAGAAGCCCAGAGGCAGCCAACCTTTGATGATGGACTTCATGTCACACTTGGTGGAGTCGATGTTGTGCAGGGCGATCAACAGCTCCCCAGGATTGAGGGGGGAAACCGTCGAATTTCCTTCACCTGTTGAAACGACAGCAAAGAGAAATTAGCCAACGGAGGTTCTCCAGAACCCCAGGGAGCAGCCCATGACCAACCAGTCCGGGGATCTCCAACCTTGGTCCCTTTAAGACTTGTGGACTTCAACTCCCAGAGTCCCTCAGCCAGAAGTCTTAAAGGGACCAAGGTTGGAGACCCCTGAACCAGACGACGAAGCTACTGGGGTCACTTGTTCGGTTTGACACCTTGAGTCCTCCTCCGTCACTCCCTTTCCCGACCGTGGCAACACAAACTCAAGATCGGGAGTTTGCTGTCGGGAGGGGTTCCTACCGTGTTGTGTTCCCAGGAGCCGGTTAAACACTTCCTTCACCACGATGGGATTCAGCTTGATGAGTTTGGGCAAAGCCTGGATCACCTCTTTCTAGAAAGGGACGGGGGGAGGGGGAGGGGAGGAGAGAGAGAGAGGGAGGGAGGGAGGGAGAGAGCAAATGGGCCGTGGTTAGCTCTCCCTTTTTCCTCTTCTTCTGTATGTCTTCAGAGGGCGTTGGCTTCTCTGCTATGGCCTCACGGGACAGAGAAGTCCCGGTCCTGCAGGCCAAGGGGCCCCGATCCCCTATTCAGTGAAGTAAGACGCTAACAGAGAATACAGGGAGTCCTCGACTTGCAACCGTTCATTTAGTGACCGTTCGAAGTTACAACGGCACTTAGAAAAGCGACTTAGGACTGTTTTTCAGACTTAAGACCGTTGCAGCCTCCCTGTGGTCACGTGATCAAATTCGGAGGCTTGGCGACTGACTCCTATTTAGGACGGAGGCAGCGTCCCGGAGTCGCCTTCTGCGACCTTCTGACAAGCCAAGTCAATGCGGAAGGCGGATTCGCTTAAGGACCGTGTGAGACTCACTTCACAAGGGCAGTCATTCCCCTAACAACCGTGGCACAAAGGGTCGTAAAGCGGGGCAAAATTAATTGAACAAATCTTTCACTTGGCCGCAAAAATCTGGGGCGCGATCGTGGCCTTAAGTCGAGGACCCCCAGTGATGCCCCTTAAGGTGGCCTCACGTAAGAACGCAAAGGGCGCAACAAAAAAGCCAAAAGCTGTGATTTGATGCTAATGCCTTATTTTACTGCAAGAGAGCAAGTCGGAAGTCGATGTTTCTGTTTCTTTTCTTTTCTTTTCCTTATCCTCCGTCACTTCTCTTCCTCCCCACCGTTTTCCTCTTTAACTTTTGTATCTTATTTTATCTCACAATTCAATAAAAGTGTTAAGCCAGGAAGAACGCAAAGGCTACCTTTTCCAAGCCGTTGAGAACCGGGATGAGGAATCGGACATCCGGGAGCCTCTTGTTGTAGAGATCTCGAACTCGTTTCACGAGCTCTGGAGAGGGAGGAACTGCAGGGGGAGAAACCGCGTGGCCTTGAGTAGCCGCCGGAGAGCCCAAATGGCCTGGGTCAAGTGGTCGGGAGTCCCCACCTAAAGACCACCTGGCAAAGGCGTACCTTTATCGGTCAGACTATGGAGGCAACGGGTCACCAGAGTCTCGGCTCCTTTGGGGCAGTTCTTCACCAGCTTCAGCAGCTCCTGAGAGTTCATGCCCATCCCACGGATCTGGAAATCGGGGAGAGTAAGCAACGGGGAAGGAGAAGGGAAGGCGAGAGGGTGGACCTCTGCTGACTCACCGGCTGCTCGATCACTCTGAGGATGGTGCGCTTGATGTCTGCAATGGCTTCCGTGTAGACGGAGGCCAACTCGTGGATCAGCTTGTGGTTTTGAGGAAGGAGGGCCAAGTAGAGGTAGAGGCAATGCTTGATGGTCTCCTCGGTCCAGGGGGCGGCCACCTCTGCAAGGGAAAGGAAGGTTGAAAAGGAAGAGGCTAGGTAGCCATGAGGGAGGAGACAAAGGGAGGGAGGGAGGGCGACTGTTGGGAAACACCTGCAAGAGAAAAGCAGGCAGAGCTGGGGGAGGCAGTCTCAAATGCATCGTAAGCCTAGAATTGTCACGTTCCCACAAATGGTCTAAATCAGGGGTTTCCAACCTAGGCAACTTGAAGCCTGGCGGACTTCAACTCCCAGATTTCTGGGAGTTGAAGTCCGCCAGGCTCCAAGTTGCCAAGGTTGGAGACCCCTGGTCTAAATCCAATCCTTCTTGAATTCCGTTGATCTGTATTTGGCCCCATTTGGCCCCAATTTAGGGTCAACAGAATTGAATAGGGGTTGAATTTAAAAACCGTTCACGGGATGTAATGATTCTAGGCTCATGACATGCTTAACTCTGCCCCCAGCTCTGCCTGGTTTTCTCCTACAACACCCAGCCAAGTAGAGGGCAGGCCGCAAGTGGGGAATTAGCCCCGAGTCCATGCGCAGCTGCAAGATGGTCCAGAACTGACCACCTCCTTACGTTCCATAGAACCTGATCGATCTGTCTGAAGGCTGACAGTGTGGGGAGATTCCTGTATAATAGGTAGAATGTAATCAAGTAGCAAGCTTGAACTTTACAGGTGTAGATCTGGTTATTTGTGCCTGAAGGCGACCAAGGCCCACTGGAAGATCTCCTCGTTGGGACTCGTTACCTGTATCTTTATCGGCACCAAAGAGAACAGAAGGGGGGTTGGGGTGGACCAGCAGCTGCAGGTAATTCAGGGCAAATTTCTCCACATATTCCCGCAGGTGGTCCTTCTCGTACATCCGCTTAATGAAGAGGAGAGCCTGCTGACGAACCTGAGACGGAAGCACAGCCAGTCCTGATAGGGTCATTTTCAAATCCAACAAGAAACATCAAGGTCATTTTATTTCTTCTACTTATCTTATTTATATCTCGCTTTTATTTTATTTTTACAAATAACTCAAGGCGGTGAACGTATCCCACACGCCTTCCCGTTTTCTCCACAACAGCAACCCTGTGAGGTTGTTGTGAGTTTTGCCCCCCCCCCACATTTTAGAACCTTACTCGTCCGTTGTTCAGTGAATGACTGCAATTGTTAAATTAGTAACGTGGCCGTTAAGTGAATTCTGGCTTCCCCACTGACTTTTGCTGGCCAGAAGTTCATAAAAGGGGATCACGTGACCCAGGGACACTGCAACCGTCATAAATGCAAGTCAGTTGCCAAGCATCTGAATTTTGATCACATGACCATGGGCACACTGCAACGGTCATAAGTGTGAATAATGGCCCTAAATCTTTTTTCAGTGCTGCTGTAACTGAATGGTCAGTAAATGAACTGTTGTTAGGTCGTGGGCTACCTGTATTGGAAAATTTAGCATTGAAATTGTTAAGAGCTGTACCTGAGATATTTTGGCCCAGGGCAGGAGACTCACCTTGTCCTTCTCGTGGGAGCTGAGGTCCAATAGAACGTGCAGGTATTCAAACTGCCTGGACGGGCGCTTGAAGATCAGATCGCGGAGGGTCGACATGCCCAAATATGTCCGGCTCTGCAAAGCAGCCCAGAAGAAACCAGCAGGATGTGTTCCGATCCAAAGGTGGAAGGAAAAAAAAATCTCATGAATATTGTTACTAGGTTCAAAAATATTAATTTTCCCAACTTATTCTTTTCTTAGGGCCATAAATATTTAGGTGTCTCATTCCAGACTATTGAAGTCTGTGGACTTCAACTCCTGGCTGGCTGGCTGAGGAATTCTGGGAGTTGAAGTCCTTAGGTCGTAAAGGGGCCATAGTTGCCCACCCTTGATGTAGCGAAATGGTGAGAGATAAGAATATACGACAGGTAGTAGTCCTTGACGTACAACAGTTCATTTCGTGACCAAAGTTACAACAATGCTGAAAAAAGTGACATGATCATTTTTCAGAGTTACGACTTTTGAAGCATCTCCAATGATCACGTAATCAAAATTCAGATTCTTGGCAACTGGTTCATATTTATGACTGTTGCTGTGTCCTCTTTTTGTGACCTTCAGACAAGCAGAGCCAATGGGGAAGCCATATTCACTTAACAACGGTGGCAAGAAAGGTCATAAAATGGGATGAAAGTCACCGAACAGCAGAACTTTTGGGCTCAGTTGTGGTCGTAAGTCGAGGACTACCTGTATCGACTCATGTATTATTTCTTTATCCTACATAAGGAATTTCCCTTCAATTTTTCTAATGTAAGATTTTTCATTACATCCGTTAGAAGAAAAATTATTCCATTCTTCCAAATCTTTCTATGAAAGATTTATTCTTCTGGAATGCCTGAAGAAACATGTTAATTTCCCCCCCAAAATGATGGGTTTGAGTCTTTTTTTTTTAAATCCTAGATTTAAAATGATTAATTTTTTAAATTAAAGTAATTTCTCAAATTAAATTAGGTTTTCAAGAGGCTGGACAGGCATTTGTCTGGAATAGTATAGGGCCATGACAGGTGGCACACAGGTAGCATGCAGAGCCCTCTCTATGGGCAGGTGCGCCGTCGCCAGCTGCTCTTCTGGTTACCGGCATGCATGTCAGCTGGTCTTCGCGGACAGGGCTTCCCTCTGCACGACCTTCCTCTCTGGTTCCGCTCCAGGTTCCAGAGGCAGGCCAGGTGGAGGAGGAGGAGCTGACACGGCCTCTTTCCTCCGACCCCTCCTTCTCCCTGGCAACGCCCCAAGAGCCAGCTAAGGAGGATCAATCTTGGCTAGATGCAAGGCAGCGACGCCAAGGGAAATGTGCGTAGCAAAGGAAAGGGAGGGGCCAGCCCAGGGAGTGCTGAGTCACGGAGCCATACAGGGTATAAAAGTGGGTGGAGCTGCCATTGGGCTTCGTGATGGACAAAAACTGACTTTTGGAAACTTTGGCTGCTTTATTGCGAGACTAGGGAATTGGCTTCTGGATTTCTGAACTCTGGGTTCCTCCAGCAACGGACTGCAGTTGCACTGAAGAGATAGGAGGACTTCGTTGCCAAAACTGATATCTATAGTAGGAATAAATTGCTGGCAAATATAGTCAGCTCGCGTGTCTTTTGGGTTGTGGTTGAGGGGGACAGAACAAGCAGGTTCTGGAGAACCGGGAACAGAAATTTTGAGTAGTTCTGAGAACCAGTGAATGCCACCTCTGACTGGCCCCAAAAGTGGGGTGGGAATGGAGATTTTGCAGTATCCTTCCCCTGCCACGCCCACCAAGCCACACCACGCCCAGCAAGCCACACCCACAGAACCGGTAGTAAAAAAAATTGGATTTCACCACTGGGTGGCTGGGTTACGGTCTTGGAGACACACCTCATCTTCACAATACTTGCGTATGACCTCCAGGGCACTCTCCGTGATCAGGGGGGCTTCGAGAACCACCTTGGTGAAGATCCTACAAGAGAGATGATGGAAGCAAACCCAGAGAGAGTCGAGAATTTAGAGCGAACGATCAGGAGAAGATGAAAATAAGCCATTCTTCCATGGTAACAAATGAGCTGCACCATTTCAGCCAGCAAAACTTCTCGATTAAAACAGAGGCCGCCGGAAACGGGGCTTTTAAATTATCCATGTACATGGATATCATTCTGACTAGGAGCCCTTTCAAATTCATTTCCAAAAGACATTTTATCTTCCAACAATTCTTGCCCCTCCAAAATAATTCTAAGACTAGGAGGAAAAAGCCAATTTAGTCTTGTGGTGGAAGCACCAAGCTAGAAACTGGAAGACGGCGAGTTCTAGTCCCACCTTAGGCGTGAAAGCCAGCTGGATAATATTGGATCAAAGACCAGGAGACTGGGAGTTCTAGTCCCACCTTATGGGTGGCTTTGGGCCAGTCTGCCTCTCTCAGCTCAAATCACGTCACAGGGTGGTTGTTGTGGGGAAAACAGGAGGAGGAGGAGGGTGTGTTGTATATGTTGAGTTATTTATAAAAATAATAAAGGCGGGATACCAATAACCAAATCCAGCTGTTTCTTGTGCCAGTTTCCAAATCTTCCAACACCTTCAACCTGAGAGATTTCCTAAAGCTTGGTGGCAGCTCTAATTTAAGAATCCTGCTGGTAAGATAAAGATAAAGATAAAATGGAGGGGCCCCCATCGCCGTTTCCATCCAGCTTGCTGGCTCTGCAGGGCCAAAGACTCACCCATCCTTCTGGTCGGGCTTCTCCTGCAGGCCGGACAGGAGACCGATGAGACACTCGTCGTAGTTGTTGAGGGAGCCGGTGGGATATTGGCTCAGGTAAGCATTGTACTCCTGATAGAGCCAGGCAAAGGCCAGGTCCAGCCGGTTACGGATGTCATCCAGAATGAAGGCCAAGATCTCCTGCTTCAGAGGGACCTCAAACTGGGTCACCAAGGAGGAAAGGATCTTCACCCGGGCCTGGAGGAGGGAAGGCCGGGCTGAGGCCAGGAGAGTCCACCACTGGGGTTGCCCCCTCGACTGACCTCAGCGGGCCCAAACCTTTCCTGCATGGGCGTGTGTGTGTGTGTGTGTGGCAGGTGTGTGTGCACAGCTCCACGTGTACAAGCGGCAGGTGCCCTCACCTTCCCCTCGTTCAAATGGAGCTTTGCACGCAGGCAGGATGCTTGTGCTGGCACGCGAGGCTCCTCTCGCACGAGCGGCAGGCTCTTTCGGGCACATTTGCAAAGCTCCGCTTGTCCGAGCGGAGGGCCCTTGTGCTTGCGCACGAAGCTCTGTTCGCGCAAATACAGCCTCCCACACAAGAGCAAGTGCCCTCCTCTCGTCTGAGCGGAGCTTCAAACATCTGCGCCTGCTTGTGTGCCGCTCGTGCAAGTGGAACTTCACAGACGTGTGCTTGCCCATCTCCCCTGCGGCCCGGGTTCAAACCCGTGGGTTGGGGACCCCTGACGTACGTGGGCCGCCCCACTGTAAGCCACAGCCTTCTCAGAGCGCAGGATCCGCTTGACAGCTGCCAGTTTGAGCTTCTCCTTCTGGGCGTCCGCGAGAGGCTTGATCACGTCGCTCAGGCGGAAGATCTTCTTGCGGCCACTGGCCCCTGCCAGCCTGGAACACAAGCACAGGAAGGCCGGCGTTTGAGATGGGGCAGGGAGGAGGAGGAGGAGGGGGCTTCTCCCAAAGGCAGGGGGGTCGCGTTAGGAGTTGCCATAAGGGTAGTTGTACAACTGTCCGTTTAGTGAATCGTTTGAAGTTACAATGCCACTGAAACAAGTGACTTAGGACCATTTCTCACACTTACGACCGTTACAGCATCCCCCATGGTCACGTGATCAAAATTCAGATGCTTGGCAACTGATCCATATTTATGACGGTCAGTATTCCCTGGGGTCACGTGATCCCCTTTTGTGACCTTCTGACAGGCAAAGTCAATGGGGAAGCCAGATTAAATTAAACTAATTTAACTATTGCAGTGATTCACTTAACAACTGTGGCAAGAAGGGTTGTAAAATGAGGCAAGATTCACTTAACAAATTTCTCTTAACAACAGGAATTTTGGGCTCAGTTGTGGTCGTAAGTCGAGGACTACTTGTTTTGGTAAAAATCCCATCCGCCCACCCATTATCTATTTATCTCTCCATGTCTGTCTGTCTGTCTGTCCATCCATCCATCTACCCACCCACCATCCACTTATCCAATTTCTATAGCTACCCATCTCAAGCAATGACTTTGGGCTGCTTATAATTCTAAAACTATAAAAACCATTAAAGCCTCCCAAAATAAATACACACAGCAGCTGAGACCCTTGTCCAGGGATCCCTAAGCCCCAGAGGCAGGGCCCTAAGCACCTTCCGAACCCCAGGCCAGGACCTTCCACACCTTAGGCCAGCCTCTCGTCTCTCAGGAATCCCACGTGTTCTGTATTGCCAAGTCTCTCAGATCCCATCCTGTCGGGGCTGTCATGGAGCATTTCTGCTGGTGCTCACCTTGGCTGGGTGGAAGGAATGATGGGTTCCGGGCGCCGCTTGGCCTGTGGGATCTCCGTGGAGGGAGAAGCTGGGCTTGCAGCTCCCACCACAGAGATGGCTTGGCCGAGGTTAAGGGTGGAAAGGCGTCGCTTGATCAAGACGCCTTCCGGCTTGGGTATCTTCTCTCCTTTGATGGCTTCCTTGGCCTGTTTGATCTGCTCCACTCCTGCCACGGAAAACGGGAGAGTTAACAGCTGCCATTAGAGCAGTCTTTCTTCCCCAACTTCGGACAGGTGGACTTCAACTCCCAGAATTCCCCAGCCAGCATGACCCCCAGGGATTACGTGACCTCAGGGCACTGCAACCCTCATCAATGTTGAGTCAGCTGTCAAGCATCCGAATCTAAATCAGGTGACCATGGGGATGCCCTGAGGGTCATGAGTGTGAAAAGTGGCCGTAAGTCACTTCGGTCACTAGGCAAAGTGTTGTAATTCAAAGACTACCTGTACATCCCAATGGCCAAGCCTCTGAATTTTGATCACGTGACCCTGGGGATGCTGCAACGGTGGTAAGTGTGAACAACGGTCGTAAGTCACTTTCTTCAGTGCCGTTGTGACTTTGAGCGATTGTTAAACGAAGGGCTGTAGGAGGGGACTGCCTGTAACTCACATCGTTCCTACAATTCCCTCCCTGCCCGGCCTGTGCCAGGAGCCATGCGACTCCTCCGAGGCTCCCTTAGCAGACCTACCCGGCCCCAGGCCACCTGCGGTCATCTGAGTGGCCATCAGCCGCGCCAAGTGCTTGATCTGGACTTCAGTCCCAGCGGATTCCACTGGTGTGTATGTCGCTTGGAAGGAGGCCGGCATGTTCTCTGGGAGGTAGACCATGCTGATCAGCACCTGGGAGTGGAAAAACAGCCAACGGGAAGCACGCTCGGTCAAGGAGAGGCTCCGAAAGTCAAGAATGGTGGGAGGGGAAGGGAAGGGAAGGGAGGGCATAGGAGGGTTTGGGTTGGGAGGGAATGGGATGGGATGGCATAAGAAGAGGTAACATTGCCATTTTCCTATACAGGTAATCTTCGATTTACAACCAACATTTGTGTTGTTAGGTTAGATCTGTTAAGTGAGTTTTGCCACATTTTACGGCATTATCTTGCCACGGCTGTTAAGTGAATCGTATCAATTAATAAATTAGTAACCTGGTTGTTAAGTGAATCTGGCTTGTCAAAAGGTCGCCAAAGGGGAAATCCCAGGCGCTCAGAACACTGCAACTGTCATAAATATGAACCAGTTGCCAAGATACTATATGGCAGGAATGTGTGACAGAATCTAGTAGTGTAATATAATGTAGTGGTGTAATCTAGTATATTTAATCTATCTTTTAAATTTGCCGAACTGCTTTCCCCCCGAATCCACGACTAAAGCGAGAAGCATATCAACCCAACACCAGCAGAGGGAAAATTGTTGATTGTGGTCCCAGAATAAGATGCTTCGATCCGTTTTTTTCCAGGATAGGATGGCTGGCTGGGGAGTTCTGGGAGCTGAAGTCCTCAAGCCTTAAAGCAGCTGCCATGGTCGGAGATCCCTGCTCTAAAGCAGCGTTCTAGACTTCTTTGAAATCAAGGGTTTTTCTCTCGGGGGGGGCAGAAAATGCTCACAGAAACACCAAGAGCTGGTTTAGCAACTAAACCCCAAGAATACCCACCAAGTTGGCCACGTTATCCGGAGTCAAAAGAGGCTGCAGAAACTCGGCTGTGATGTCAATATCTGATTGGGTGCAGCTCTGAATGGAGGGTTTGGGGCTGGGCACCCCCCCCTGCTCCAGGTCTTTGTCCTCGTCATCCTCCTCAAGGGGAGGCTCTGCAACCAGGAGGAGGAGAAAAGTTGTACCAGGATGAACCTCAGTCTTCGGTGAGAGAGAAGCCCCCCCCCTCCACCTGCAAGGCCTCCCTGCCCTTTCAGAGACCGCTCACCCATCTTCATTTTTTTCAAGGTGGGGTCGCTCTCGTCGCGAGGGCGTTTGCGTAACTCCTTCAGGTTAGGCATATTGCGGGTGATTTCAGCCTGCTGGGTGCCCAGGTCCATCAGGAGGGTGGTGATCTGGGCCTGGAACTCAACGGAGGCCGGGTGCTTCAGGACGCTAAGCAAGTGGAGCTTGAGGTTCTTGCGGACGCTGCTCACCTGGGATTTGGCCAGCGTGGGAGGGAGGTTGGCTGCCAGGAGGACAGAAGAGTAAGCAGGTGAGATGTCCGGAAATGGGAAGGACGCCCTCAGGTTCCTCTCTCAGGAGAAATAGGCCGGGGGAGAGAACTAGAGGGGGCTTAACTGTTGATAAGGTCACAAGGCTAATCAATCAATACTACTATTACCAGAAGAGAAATAGGGACTTCTAGTTCACCCTCTTTCATAGTCCCTCTTTGGAGCGGGCTAAGACAGCCAACTGAAACAATAACATTCAACGTAGTTAAAAGAACCAAGGATCAGCCTACAGCTGAATTGATAACGATGCCATAATAACAATGATCTCAAGAACCAAAGAATGGCTACTTTCTAAGAGGACGCCGCAGATAGTCCTTGATTTACAACCACAACTGAGCGCAAAATTTCTGTTGCTAAATGCAGAAATTGCATAGTTGTTTTGTCCCATTTTATGCCCTTTCTTGCCACACAGTTGTTACGTGCATCACCGCAGTTGTTCAGTTAGTAACATGGTCGTTAAGGGGGAACTTCCTAACAGTGAGAACAATGAACCTGTGGAAGGGTTTGCCTCCAGAAGTTGTGGGTGGCTCCAATGCTGCAGCTTTTTAAGAAGAGGGTGGACAACCATTTCTTCAAAACGGTCTGGGGTCTCCTGCTCGAGCAGGGGTTGGACTAGAAGACCTCTGAGGTCCCTGTATAATAACTCTATTATTCTACGTTCTAGATCTCTTGAAGTGTACAGCCAAGCCGCTGATGCAGTGACTCTGGCTGGCTTACCGTGCAGTGTCTCGTAGGCCTGGATCACCTCTGACATGAACATCGGCCGCTGTCGGGCAATGGAGGCCAGGGAGCCCAGGGCTGCGGTCAGGTTGATGCTGGAGATGGCTGGGTGTACCATGAACTTCAGAAGCTGCTCGAGCGCTGCCTTCCCCTCCTCCCATAGGGCATCTGGGGGGCGGGGGGGGGGAGAAGAGAGGGACTTAGTAGAAATCAAGTTATAAATTGTTACCTGTCAGGCCCCAAGAACCAAGGACACCTAGTGACTCCTTAAGCAGACTTCTTTATTATTCCATGCCGGTAGACAGAATCTTGTCACACTAAAGCAGCCTGCTCCCTCCCCAAGCCTATATTTAAGAGAACTGTTAGGGAGGAGCTGTCTTCACTCTCTTTCTCTCTCCCACCAACTCTCTGAACTGAGTTGTCTCTTTGCTCCTCTGGAATGCAGCCCCTCCTTCCTGGGAATCCGGCTCATGGCATTCCATCACACGTGCATTATTCCGCTTATGAAACCTGTACCCTGCCTTTCCTAAAGCAGCACCTACCCAACACTCTCCATCAATGGGATTTCCACAACAACCCGGACAGGTAAGGGTGGGCTCCTGTGAACTTCCAAATCTCAGAAAGTCTTCAAATCTGGCTTCCCCAGTCCAGCGTGTCTCAACTTTGGCAACTTTTAAGACGGGTGGACTTCAACTCTTGGAATTCCCACATTATCTTAAAAGTTGTCAGAGTTAGAAATGACCCAGAGATGGGCAATGAATTTCCCCAAGAGGCCCCATGACAAACTGGGATTGCTATGGAGAGTCACCACCACTGCTCGTCTGCAAGACCGGGTAAGGACAGTCAAAGGGCCGGATATGCCCCATGGACCATAAAATGCCCAGCTCTGCCCTAGTCCAATGCCTTAACTAACAAGACCACATCTTATTGCATCTGCAGGGTGATCCAGGATCAGAAAGAAGATTCAAATAGGGGCAGCCTTTCCTAAGGGCTGTTTTGGAGATTTGATAGCACCTGTTTCTTTAGAGCAGGGCTGGGGATTGATAGCTCTTGGAATATGGTTGGGACTAGCATTCCCATCTGCCAGGAGCCATGCTGGTTGGGAAGATGGGACCAAATGTCTGGCTCTCAAGCTTCCTTCCTGATCCACCAGGCATTTACCCAGTGGTTAGACCAAGCCAGAAATATGGTTTCCCTTGGACTACAACTCTTGGGCATCCCCCTCTGCCTCTCTTAGCAACAGCACTTTAAGGCTTCTATGCCGCTCCACAGTAATTTACAGCACTCTCTGGGAAGTTTACAATGTCACCAGATTGCAATCTGAGTCCTCATTTTACCAACCTCGGAAGGATGGAAGGCTCTGAGCCCTGTCAGGATCAAACTCCAGGCTGTGGGCAGAGTTAGCAATGCTGCACTTTAACCATTGGGGCTCCTTACTGTATTTGATGTACGTGTGGTCCGTGGGAACCCGGTCGAGGCTAATATCGTTCTCGTGTCGCTTGGGCACCTCCGATTCCGGCATGCGGGGCGAGAGGGTGATGATCAGCCCCTCCACGAACTTGATGGCATGAGTGCGGATCCCGTCGTTGTCAGAATCCAGCAGCTGGATGATTTCGTTGGACATGGCCGAGACCATCTCCCAGCAGGCTTCCTGCATCTCGTTGATCACCCTGGACTTCACCATCCACTGGGCAGCAAAACAAAGGAAGAAAGTCCGTGAGCCGCTCTGCACGCTAGCCGGACCAGTTTAAGGGGGCACAGGTAGAGAAAGGATGCTCGCTATAATCCTGTGCCCTCGTGACCGTCACCCATTTCCCACTCAGGGTTTTTGTGTCCTGTTCACTTGGATCCATCCCTTTCCTCTAGGATGGTGCAAATCTCAGGTTCCACTTTTCCGTTCAAGAAGTGAGGAAGATGTCGGGAAAACTCCCAGTCAAATTGGAAGGAAGGGTCAAGGGAGGCTCTAGCTTGGAGTCCTTGCATAGCTGTAAGCCGTATCTGGTCATTCCCAGGGAAAAGCAAGCAATCTGGGGAGATTCTTGTAACGTAGGCAGGAGACAATAAAGTCGCTGACTTTTCTTATTCACAAGAGGCTCTGCTTGCTCCCCTCTGATGTATGAGTAGGCAAGCTATTTTGGCCCCTGGGGATCAGCTCACCTGCAAGGCCACCTTATATAGCTGGGTCATGGCCAGGATGGCCTTCTTCACCACATTGACATTCTCATCCCTCAGCAGCATGTTCAGGTTGGCAATCAGCTTGAGCAACAGCTCCGTGTCCCGTTTGCTGAAAAGAACAAATGCAAAAATGAATCAAAAGAGGACGAGCCGGAAGTCTGCAAATACAGCCACCACGGAAATAAAAGGAAGCACTTCAGGAACTTCAGGCTAAATGGCCTGTTGCTACTTTGGAAGCACAAGAATCAAACTGGCAAATTCTCCCAGCCTTTCGAAAATGGCAAAAGCAGAGGTTTCCAAACTTGGTAGCTTTTCAGACTTCCGGACTTCAACTCCTAGAATTCCCCAGCCAGCCATGCCGAAAGCCCTCCCTCTGCCTTTTAATTAAATTTTAATATTGAATTCTATCTTTGCCTTTACATTTTGATGTTCCATTTTGATGTTTTTAATTGTTGATTTGTACCCTGCCCAGCATCCGTCTGGGAGGGAGCGGGGCCGATTTCTAAATGTGATAAAATACATAAATAAATGAAAAGGACATAGTGGACTTACCAGGCTTCCTCTATGAATCCGATTACAAACTTCCGCACCTCAACGGATTTGTCTGCCTGGAAAGCGATGATTTCCTACAACACAAAAGCAGAAAAGGGGGAGGGATTTGCTTTCGTGGGTGTTTGGCCTTTCAGTCCCCCCCCCCCAAAAAAAACCACAACTGGTTGCGAGCCAAATTGGAAGAGAGCTCGAGTAATAGACAAGAACAAGCAAGGAGGAAGACTAAGAGCTGAGTCCGGTTCTAGCAGCCACCATCTCCCCACCCCTCGGTTGTTCTGGAAGGGATTATTCAGACCCAACTGGTTGGCACAAATGAACAGAATAACAGAGTGAGAAGGGGTCTTGGAGGACTTCTAGTTCAGGGGTCTCCAACCTTGGCAACTTTAAGCCTGGAGGACTTCAACTCCCAGAATACCCCAGCCAGCAAAGCTGGCTGGGGAATTCTGGGAGTTGAAGTCCTCCAGGCTTAAAGTTGCCAAGGTTGGAGACCCCTGTTCTAGTTCAACCCTCTGCCAAATGGGAGACCCTAAACCAGCGGTTCTCAACCTGTGGGTCGCGACCCTGTTGGGGGTCGAATGACGATTTGCCAGGGGTCGTCTAAGACCATCGGAAATATGGGAAGTATACTTGCGAGCTGAAGAATCGCGCTCCAATGGTTGACTCCACAAGCCAGCTGCAGGCTCTTCAAATCGCTAGCCGAATTCGGCTTCAGGAACGATGAATTAAAAAAGAGAGAAATCTTTGCTCTGATGTCTCCCTCTCAAGCCAGCTGCAATCACTCCCAATCGCTAACCTAATCTGGCTTCAGGTGCGATAAACTTAATAGGGGAGGAGTCTCCGCTTTAATGCCTCCGTCCTCAAGGCAATCGCAAGCAGTTCAGATCGCTAGCCAATACGGCTTCAGGCGTGATAAATTCAAAACAAAAATAATTTTATGGTTGGGGTCGCCACATTGTGGGGAATTGTATTAAAGGGGTCGCAGCACTATAAAGGTTGAGAACCACTGCCCTAAACCATCTGAGACAAACTGATGTACAATCTCTTCTTAAAACTCTCCAGTGGTGGCGCTTATGGGCAGGAAGAACCACAAAGCAGGTACGGTGGAGAAAAGGAGGTTTCTATGAAGATCCTCAGCCAACTCACATCCAGAAAGTTATCTAGCAAGGTAGGGTCCTTGTTTATAATCAATTCCTGGACCTAGGAAAAGGGGGAAAGAAAAGAAAATGAGGAACAATACAGGCAAGCAAGAAGAATCCTTCTGGCACATCACAAAACTATTTGAGTATCCCTGTGTCCCAGCCACGAGTCACACTGATGGGAGCAAAGAGCCTCCTGTACAAAGATTGTGGGAAAACTCCAGGGGGGGGGATACAGCCCCTAGAGATCTTAATAATTGGGTGAAGATTAATTCATTTGGCTCACGGATGCAAAAATAGCTCTAACGTACAGAATTGCCTATGATTTTAATTCTCTAATACAGCATTTCTCAACTTTTAGGATGTGTGGACTTCAACTCCTAGAAAGCTGGCTGGGGAATTCTGGGAGTTGAAGTCCACACATCTTAAAGTTGCCAAAATTGAGAAAACACTGTTCTAGGTGGTTAACTGAAATACACGGTACAGGTAGTTTCTCAATTTACGGGCACAACTGAGGCCATCGGGCTATTCACATAGAAACTGAATTGGAGGAAGTTAGGAAGAAACTAAATTGGAGGAAGTTAGTTTGAGCTGGTTGATCCCAATTTAGGGGAGCACTGTTGGCTCCCCTAACAGTGTTTCAACTGGCTAGCCAGAGAGGGGACCATTTAACTGAAGAAAGCCTGGGTTCAAATTCAAGAAAAGGAAAAAGTTATTTCACTCACTTGTTTAAGGATCGTGATTTTAGACTCGTTGATTATTAAGGCAGCTTGATTCAGCAAATCCACAACCTGGTTATTTAAAAAAAAAAAAAACAGTATCAGGAACAAAAAGAAAATCCAGAGAAGTCTATTATATTTATGGGAAATTAGTGGATGTCATAAATCTTAATAGTTGATGTAAAACAGATTGAATGGAAAAAGAGTTTGACTTTTTAAAAAATATTTGTTTTCTTGAAAACGTGACACTCCGTGATTGATAGAACAAATGGACTGAAGGATCAAAGTTACAGAGGAGAGGTGGGCAATTACGGTCCCTTTACGACCTGTGGACTTCAACTCCCAGAATTCTAGCTGACTCAGGAATTCTGGGAGTTGAAGTCCACAGGTTGTCAAGGGGCTATAGTTGCCCACCTCTGCTATAGACGAAAAAGGGAAGAAATTGCAACAATGGGAACTCCGTTAAGTCCCAACTGGTTTTAAGATGATGGGTTCAGGAATTCAATTTTTTTTACTACCGGTTCTGTGGGCGTGGCTTGGTGGGTGTGGCAAGGGAATGATATTGCAAAATTTTCATTCCCACCCCACTCCTGGGGGAAAGATACTGCAAAATCCCCATTTCCACCCTACTCTGGGGCCAGCCAGAGGTGTTATTTGCCGATTCTCCAAACTACTCAAAATTTCCGCTACCGGTTCTCCAGAACCTGTCAGAACCTGCTGAATAGCACCCCTGGTCCAGACTGAGATCCCATCTTGGCAACATTCAAGCTTCCCATCCTGGGAGTCGTACTTTCTCTGACGTGGTCATGGTGTCGATCTCCGTCGTTTCCTCTCCCGAAAAGAACTGGGAGGCAATGCTCATCCGTAGAAGGCCAGGGTCTCCCACCCCGCTTGTGTTCGCCATGGCTTCCCACCCACGATCGAGTCGACAACAGACAAAATCCAGCCGAGCAAACCGAGACCTAGGAAGAAAGCAGATGGATCAGCTTAAAAAGCAAGCTAGGAAGAAACGAGTCCAGAGAGTAATTTGCAAAGGTCCGATCCTGGAGGTACTGTGGAACAGAGTTTCTCAACCTCAGCAAAGTTGACAGGTACGGACTTCAACTCCCAGAACCCTCCAAACTCCCCGGGATTTCCCAGCCGGGTTGGGGAATTTGCTGAGGTTGGGAAAAACTGGTCTAAAAACCAGATTTAACAAATGGGTATTTATAATTTCTCCTGCTCCATCCAGTCGCTCTGGGTTCTTGTGGCGGTGAGTTCCACAGGGTCACACGGTGTTGGATGAGCCCCTGAAAGGCAGATTGCTTTGGGGAGAGGCTTCCGCTTGTCCTACTGGCTGGGGACGACAGGGGCACATGCCAGTCGGGGATGATGGAAGTACACACTGGCTGGGGGTGATGGGGTCAAGTTGGCCGGGGATGATGGGGGCACAAGGCTGGCTAGAAATGATGGGGGTGCAAGACTGGTTGGATATGTTGGGGGCACAGGTTAACTGGGGATGAGGGGGCTGGCTGGGGATGACGGGGGGGGGTACAAGGTTGGCTGGGGATGATGGGGTACGAGTCCAGAGCCTCAGGAGGCCAATCGCTGACCCGCCCGAGGACCGCCATCTCGCCCTGAGAGCCCCGCAAACGTCCAGCCATCGCAGACTCCCGATCCCCCCCCCCACACCGAGATGACCGCCCCGTCTCGGGGGGGGGGTCTGACACCCCAACGGGCCCTTCCGTTTCCATGACAACTGCTAGGCCTCGTTCAGCGCGGCCTCCTCTTACCAGCAGAGCCGGGCAGCGTCTTTCCTTCGCCTCGGTAAACGAAAACTAATTTCTTGGTTTACGGCCCCCCCCCCCACTTTATTTATTTTTCAGTCAGGCTTCCGCGAGACCCTCATGTCGGCAAGCGCGAATCCCCCTCGCCTTGAGTGATGCGCCCCCGCGCATGCGCGAAGAGCAACGCCTCTTGGGTAGCGTAGTTTGCTTCGGCCGCCCTCCCAAAGGCGGGGCCGGCTCGCTTCTCCCTTTCCATTAAAGGGGAGGAGGAGGAGGAGGAGAGGGACGGTGAGGCTAAGCGGGGGTCGCAAGGCACCCTGGGTAGAGCATCTCTGACGATCAAGTGGCGTCACGCGCTCCAACAAGTCCAGGAGGCGCGGCGTGCAAAGGGTTCTGGGAGGCGTAGTTTCCCCATGAGGGAACGTGCGTCGCCGCGGGGAATTCTGGGGAGTCTGGAAGTGCCTCCATTTTATAACGTTCGGGGAAAATGTGAGGGAAATTGTGCCGTTCTCATTAGGAGGAGGAGGGGGCGCATTATTTTCCCTCAGAAAATATTTCTGACGCGATTAGGCTTGTCCTTTTTAAAAAATATTTTGGCATTTTGTATTTTAACGATTCTTTGAATAAGCTAAAATTTACGTCAAAAAAAAAAAAGGAATATGTCGGACTCATTTAAACGTATTGCCCACAACTGTCGTGAGAAATTGAAATACAAAAGGAAAAGAAACATAAAAATACAAATAGCTGCCTTGGGTTATTAGTAAAATTAATAAAGTCGGGATAGAAACAAAGACAAATAGGTAAATGAAAGCAGGTAATGCAAAAAGACTGCAATATTTGAATTTAAAAAAGTGGAAAGGGTGGGGGAACTATATTTATTTAGGAAAAATTATATAGCCGTCTACTCACGGCAATTGTAGGCGGCTTACAGAAATAAACAGAAGAAATAAAAATAAATAAAATAATAATAAAATAATATCCTGCCCTTCCATTTGTATCCCCAACCACAAGCCATGATTTAGCTATCAAATCAAGCCATGATTTGAACTTTGTACTTAATATCGTCATTTTTTTATCTGGATCCTAAAAACCATATTCCAGATTCTAAATAAGCAGGTAAAAATAGCCATGCTGTCGTCTTAAATAGCACCTTCCTCATCAGAGGACAAAGTCCAGAGCAGGTGTGCACAACTCATAAAAGGGAAAGGGCTGCATTGATGAGCCACTTTGGCCCCGTGGTTAAGGCACCTGGCTAGAAACCAGGAGATACTGACTTCTAGTTTCAATTTAGCCTTGAAACCAACTAGGGGACTTTGGCCCAATCACCAGGAGATGGTGAGTTCTAGTCCTGACCTAGGCGTAAAAACCAGCTGGGTGACTGTGCCAGTCCTCCCTCTCTCTCAGCCCAACCTACCTCACAGGGTTGTTGTGGGGAAACCAGGAGGAGAAAGGTGTGGTGCATATGTATGCCACCTTGAGTTATTTGTAAAAAGGTGAGATGCAAATAATAATTGAGAAATAGTTGGTATCATGATCTCTGGCATTTAGCAATGCCAGAGAGGGTGCTGGCATTCTTGGAGAGGTTTGCAGGTGATTGGCACTATATCTTTCAGGGTATCACTAGCAGATGTGTTTGGCAGCCATGGATTTCCATTATCGGCAGGCTGCATGTAGCCCTGGGGCTCTCTCTTATGCAAACCTGGCCTAGAGGTTAAAACTGTCTACAATTGTTGCAAGATTTATTGGGGGGCTGGGGAAAGGGAAACTAAAAAACAATAAGTAAAAATTTGCTCAAATCTCTCCTAGTCCTGCTTCTGTCCATTGGGTCCAGCCATTGAAAGTGATACCGGAAGTAACCTAAACAAGCAAAACTTAAAAACTGGAAGAAAACTTTTAGCATTTTGCACGGCCCTGAATGTAGATCAGGACATTTTGGAAAGTGGGTCTGGCTTGTTTTTATTTTTCCAAAGAAAAAATCCCCTTTTGGTCCTTTAGAGGGAGGCAGTTCTCCGTTGCTAGATACTCATCCTAGGTTTCTGCAGCAGAGTTCAGAAACTGCTTGAGTTCAGAAACCGCTTGTGGGTGCTGCCAGGCTGGGTTAATAATTGGTGCAGAAGCTCATTGGATGCAACTGTGCTTCTAGAAGACAGCACGGTTCTAATTGTTTTATTTGATGTTGGAATAATCTTGGCATTAATAACTTTTGAGGCAGTATTCTATAACTTCCATTGAAGATGCTCAGCCGAAAAAGCTCAACCAATAGAAAAATATACATATAATTATAGTCCTGGATTGATTGTCGAGGGAACTGGGCATTTGTTCCATAAAGGCCTAGTTAAGAATAAACTATTGGTCAGCTTGATTGTTCTTATAGGCTAATTAGTTATCATCATTGGAGGTTTTTAAGAAGAGACTGGAGAATCATTTGTCTGGAATGGTATAGGGTGTCCTGCCTGTGCAAGGGGTTGGACTAGAAGACCTCCAAGGGCCCTTCCAACTCTGTTATTCTGTATTCATTTTTTGACTTTCGTTTGACAAACCATGAGCATAACCAAATCCTCTGTGTAGTGGTGATTCCAGATGAAAACACATTATTGTTTTCCACAAACAACGCCTAGTATCACAAATCTCATTGAGATGTCACTTGTGTCTATCCAGCTTTATAGCTGATTCAGCAAACCATGATTAAAACTTCTTCACTTAATGTGTGAACCAGCATGGGTCAACAATATTTTTGAATGGTCCAGGTTTGGTGATGTGTGGGGAAAAACTAGTCTAGATTCTTTGCGAAGAATTATTATTATTATTATTATTATTTATTGAATTTTTATACCGCCCTTCTCCAGAAGGACTCAGGGCGGTGAATGAGCACCAGCTCCTAACTGTACCGTTGCCTGGGCAGCAAGGTTGTGTTTAAAGGCTATAATTCTGTTTTCATATGTCGTAGAGCAGGAGTCTCCAACCTTGGCCACTTTAAGACTTGTGGATTTCAACTCTCAGAATTCTGGGAATTGAAGTCCACAAGTCTTAAAGTGGCCAAGATTGGACACCCCTGTTTTAGAGCCTTAATGACTAATTGGTGAGGGCAGCGCCCATCCAATCTGGTTTTTAAAAAAATTAATTACATGAGCCACTGCCCAGAGTCCTTGCACCCTTCTCTCCTGGCCAGGTGCAATAATTTCGTCTCAATAAAAGTGGTTGAGAGAGCTGAATCTTGTTTACATTCAGGCTGTGGGGAACCTTAGCCACAATATGGGGAATTATCTCCACTTGGCTGGCTACCTCCAGCATGCTCAACCAGATACAAACAAAGGACTCTAGCATTCTGCATGTTGGAATTACATTATTCGTCCCAGACAATGGGAGAGAAACCAGGATTGAACAATAAGTCTCATTGCAGGATCCAAAGTACCATTCCCCATTTAGGAATGAGGAGGGGGAAGGGATAAACATATCCCTGCAAGAATCCAAAGCAGCTCCTAAGCAAACTGGGGAAATCTTTGGAGTGAAATTCAATTTCCTTTGCACCCACTATAGCCCCCAACTCCATGGTTACTCGTTCATCTTTTAAGTCCTTTGTACGTGCTGCAAACTGACCACACTTTGTCCATGGAGATTCTCAATCATCCGGGTCATGGTTGTCCCAAAGGTGCTTTTCCAAAAGACTGAAGAACTGAAGAACCTTCTTGGATGAGAATCAAAACATTTTCAAAGAAAAACACCAAGCCCAGTTGCCTTTTGGTAAAGCTCCTTTGGGATGACCACACTTGGATTGGACTTTTGATTATTTTAAGACTAATATATGTGAGCACTTTGGGACTTCTGAAAGTCCAACAAACTGGCAGCAGGGGGAAGGAAGAACTCTGTTTCCCAGAAGACAAAAGACCCATTTTCAAGAAAGTAGATAGCGAGGTTGAGATCTGCTATCTTCTCAAATTTACTTTTGTCTTCCTTCTAGTTAAGTGTCAGGTTTTTCAAACCAAGCTTTGAACTGTAGCATTTTTATTTTATAAGGGTATGTCAAGAGCCAACCTGGCTCCAGAAGTATCTTGGGATGTCGAGGTGGTGATAATGTGTTTTGGGGAAACTACTGTGCTTTGCTCAAGAAGAAAATAAGCTGATCACATATCAGTCTAATAAACTGTTTTAATAAGCAGTTTGTGGACTTCACACCAGCCCAGGTTGTTATTTACAAACCATAATGATAGGGTCTACCTCAGGGGTGTCCAAGCTTGGCCATTTTAAGCTATGCTGGCTGCGGAATTCTGGGAGTTGAAGTCCATAAGTCTTAAAGTGACCAAGGTTGGCTACTCCTGTTCTACAAACAAAATCCGTGAAGAGAATAAACTGTTACGGCTTGCTGAAAGATGTAAAACCCAGGCAGTGTCCCTCTTCCCAGCTGTAAATAAAAATATTTCTGTTTGATTTCTTTACTTATATTTGCATCTCATCTTTTCTCCTGGCAGGTCAAGACACAACATCCCGTGCTCATCTCGTGAGGTAAGTAGGCTGAGAGACTATGATTGGTCACCCGCCTTGAATGGGGAACTTGAACCCGATTCTCTCCCGTCCTAGTCACATGCTGGTGAGGACATGGAGTTATCTTGCATTGATTGTCCATCTCACTACTTTAGAACCTGCCCTTTGCAAATCTGGGGCTCGAATATCCCAAAACTGCAGAAGTGGAAGAAGGATAGTTTCCTTGCTGCGATAGTTCATCATAGTCATCTTATTTATCTATCATATTTATGTAGTTGCCTGTCTCTCAAAAGGTGATTCTGGGCAGCGTACAATGAAAAAAAAACTAAGTTCGTGTCATATAAAAAAATCCATTTATAAATTAACATTATACATGTAGTTCTCAACTTACAACCATTTGTTTAGTGGGATTGTTCGAACTTACAACGGCACTGAAAAAAGGGACATGAACATTTTTCACACTTACGACTGTTGTAGCATCCTCGTTGTCCTGATCAAAATTCAGATGCTTGGCAACCAGGATCTGTTTCTGACAGTTGCCGTGTCCTGGGGTCAGGTGATCCCCCCTTCAATGGAGAACCCAGATTCATTTAACAACCATGTTACTAACTTAACAACTGCAGCGATACACTTAACAACTGTGGCAAGAAAAGTCGTAAAATGGGGCAAAACTCACTTAACAAGTGTCCTCGCTTAGCAACAGAAATTTTGGGCTCAATTGAGGTCGTAAGTCGAGGACCACCTGTATAAAAAGGATGAAAATATGATGCCTACCCAGTCTTTCGGTGCAAAAAGCATTTGCCTCATCTTTTTTCCTAGGCCTGTGCAACTCCTGAGATAGACCCATGTAACTTTCAGCTCTAAGGATGCTTAAGAGACTTGCAAGATCACATTCCCTCCTCTCTTTCTCCAGTGGCTCTGTCTTGATCATCTCCCCCTGCGCCAGCAAACCAGGCCATTCTGCCATTTTTCAGCAGCAAACAGGAAGTCCTGGTTAATCATCAACCGGGCAGCCCCACGGTGACAGGTGTGGGCCAAGGACGCCAAGAGATAAGGAAACAGACGGTGCTGGTGGCAGTGGCGGAGCTGGAGGGGACCCACCCTGTAGATAACATGTCGCCTAGCTGTCGCTTAACCTTTTCCAACCCATCTTCCATATGCTTTGAAAAGGTAGCAGGAAGGTTGTTGAAGGGAACCCCAAAGGTGATGAATTAGGACGATTCCGATATCCATTTGACTTGGGGATCGGTTCCAGAAAGTTTAATGGGCCTTGGTATCTAGGTGGTGTGTTTTGCATGGTGTGTTTTGCCCACAGCTCCAACCAGTTTTTATTTCAGACTACCTGTCACACATCCGGGAGAATAACCCTCTTTTCCGAAATGGATATCAAAAAAAATAGATGCGAACTAAATGTGGGGAAGAGGTTGAGCCAGTCCTTCTTTTGCAGCTAAGCAACCGTGCCAGGTGTTTGAAACAAACAAACAAACAGGCTCAGAAATGTGGACTGAAAGGCCAAGATGCAAATTTGCTGGGCTTTTTCCCCCCAAACATGAAAATAGGGTATCATCCGTTTGAACCTGAATTGACTCATTCAACCAGTTGCCCTGGGGCCAAAGTAGGTGAGGAGCAGGTAAACGTATTTTAGCATTAGCTCCATCAAGAGTCTTCATCAAAGTGGGCCTTCCCCCCAATTCAGGGTCCTCTGGAAGTTTGAAAAGCAAATGGGAAACAGCCCTTGAAGTGTTTATACCAGGGGTGTCCAACCTTGGCAACTTGTGGACTTCAACTCCCAGAATTCCCCAGCCAGCCATGTCTGATTTGTCCTCTCCTTGTCTCGTGTTGACTTTGACCTACTTGTAACTGTCCTGCAGAAGAAATTTTGCCAACTGGTGGAATCAGCATCCGGGGCAGAAAGCCTCTAAGAAGTGGTGTTTGTGCGCGTGTGCCTTAACCTGTGGAAATCCAGCCCTTGTGTTCTGTAGATCATGGCTTGGCTTTTACCAGGCTGTGTGAAGCTACCCAGCAGTGGCTGATGAAATCAACCATGATGATAATGTTATCCAATTTAGTCGCGTCCGAGTCTTGGTGATTCTATGGGCCAGGTCTCTCCATATCTTCCGATCTTGCACTACTTTGAGTTGTTCTATGCTCTGGTTGTTTTCAGCTTTGATAGAGTCCAGCCAAAATGTTTTTTGACAGCCTGGTTTCCTTTTACCACTAACTCTTCCAAATTTCAATAATTGTTTTTCCAGCGAATTTCCCCACATGACACGGCCAAAGTAAGTGAGACTCTGTTTTGTGATTTTGCCTTCTAGTGGCATGTCTGCTGTTACACACTCTGATACTTGCTTGTTAGTCACCTTCAACCATAGTCAACTGTAGAAGTAACCATAGTCAAGTCAAGCCAAGATGGTTTTAAGCTGTCCTAGCACAATGAAGTACATTTGATTCCAGACATACAGCTGTCTCTCTTATTTAATTAATTTTCCCACAGTTTTCTTTCTGTCGCACATTTGAATCACTGCTCACATTTTTTTGCAATGGGGCAGTCCTGCAATTTCTCCTGCCCCCCCCCCTCTAGATTACAGCCACGTATCCTATGCTGGCCAAAAGTATTACAGGGGTTTGATTCAGAGATTGTATCATGGGAGAGGAATTGTTACAACCAAGAAACTATCTGATCCTTAACTACGGGTGCTGGGAGTGAATTTCCCAGTCCTGGTAGTGCAAAATACAAAATCTGTTATTTTTCCTTTCCTTTTTATTGGGACTATTAAAATATCAGTTTTAAGGTTAGGATTCTCTGGGCTGTCTGATTAGATTCCTGGGAACCAGCTGTGACTTTTTCCAAGAATTCAATTATTTATATATGCTTTGTTTATTTATTAGCACTTTTAAGTTGCCCTATCATCAGCTGGAACATAAGAATATACAAACGTTCTCTAAGATAAATACAGTGACGTAGCCCTCCAATAGAGTAAAAATTACTCCCTCGATTCTAAAACGTCTGTTATAAGGGGTTCTGAGCATCTGGAGATTGTGGTCAAAAGTCAAGATGATATTCCACACGTAAGAAAGAGACATTTGGGGGCATCATCATGCTTTTTTTGACCCCTGGAAGGGCTGGCAAACCTTTGGAGGGGGGAAGATATTCCAAAACATCAGGCTACCATACAAAAGTCCTGCTTTGTAGAACATTTTAAGGTAGCGTTTCTCAGCCTTGGCACCTTGAAGATGTGTAGACTTCAACTCCCAGAATTCCATAGCTGACATCTTCAAAGTGCAAAGCTTGAGAAATACTGTATTAAGACATTAGGATCCAATTTCTAATGGAAAAATGGCCACCAATTATAGCCACTTAAAAAAAAAAGATATCTGAGCCCCTCCTGGGAGTTTTTGCTTTTTCAAACCCCCCCCCCCTTTATTTATTTATTTTTTTTGCGAAGGAACAAAGCTTCGTGATTAAAAAACAAAAGTCCAGAACCATACAAGAGATGAGAAAAAAGAGATTCCTGATCCTACAACTGTCTCCCTTCTTAGCCACTGAAATGGACCCCATTTTGCCCCCTCCCCGACTCTCTGTAACCTGGAAAAAATATGAAAAAGCTCCAGCTTGGTACTTTTTGGGAGAAAAAAATGCCTATGAGGCAGGTCATCATACTAAGGATAAATTTTCGTACAGTGAAAACAATTAGTGGAAGGGCTTGCCTCTAAGAAGTGGTGTTTGTGCGTGTGCCTTAACCTGTGGAAATCCAGCCCTTGTGTTCTGTAGATCATGGCTTGGCTTTTACCAGGCTGTGTGAAGCTACCCAGCAGTGGCTGATGAAATCAACCATGATGATAATGTTATCCAATTTAGTCGCGTCCGAGTCTTGGTGATTCTATGGGCCAGGTCTCTCCATATCTTCCGATCTTGCACTACTTTGAGTTGTTCTATGCTCTGGTTGTTTTCAGCTTTGATAGAGTCCAGCCAAAATGTTTTTTGACAGCCTGGTTTCCTTTTACCACTAACTCTTCCAAATTTCAATAATTGTTTTTCCAGCGAATTTCCCCACATGACACGGCCAAAGTAAGTGAGACTCTGTTTTGTGATTTTGCCTTCTAGTGGCATGTCTGCTGTTACACACTCTGATACTTGCTTGTTAGTCACCTTCAACCATAGTCAACTGTAGAAGTAACCATAGTCAAGTCAAGCCAAGATGGTTTTAAGCTGTCCTAGCACAATGAAGTACATTTGATTCCAGACATACAGCTGTCTCTCTTATTTAATTAATTTTCCCACAGTTTTCTTTCTGTCGCACATTTGAATCACTGCTCACATTTTTTTGCAATGGGGCAGTCCTGCAATTTCTCCTGCCCCCCCCCCTCTAGATTACAGCCACGTATCCTATGCTGGCCAAAAGTATTACAGGGGTTTGATTCAGAGATTGTATCATGGGAGAGGAATTGTTACAACCAAGAAACTATCTGATCCTTAACTACGGGTGCTGGGAGTGAATTTCCCAGTCCTGGTAGTGCAAAATACAAAATCTGTTATTTTTCCTTTCCTTTTTATTGGGACTATTAAAATATCAGTTTTAAGGTTAGGATTCTCTGGGCTGTCTGATTAGATTCCTGGGAACCAGCTGTGACTTTTTCCAAGAATTCAATTATTTATATATGCTTTGTTTATTTATTAGCACTTTTAAGTTGCCCTATCATCAGCTGGAACATAAGAATATACAAACGTTCTCTAAGATAAATACAGTGACGTAGCCCTCCAATAGAGTAAAAATTACTCCCTCGATTCTAAAACGTCTGTTATAAGGGGTTCTGAGCATCTGGAGATTGTGGTCAAAAGTCAAGATGATATTCCACACGTAAGAAAGAGACATTTGGGGGCATCATCATGCTTTTTTTGACCCCTGGAAGGGCTGGCAAACCTTTGGAGGGGGGAAGATATTCCAAAACATCAGGCTACCATACAAAAGTCCTGCTTTGTAGAACATTTTAAGGTAGCGTTTCTCAGCCTTGGCACCTTGAAGATGTGTAGACTTCAACTCCCAGAATTCCATAGCTGACATCTTCAAAGTGCAAAGCTTGAGAAATACTGTATTAAGACATTAGGATCCAATTTCTAATGGAAAAATGGCCACCAATTATAGCCACTTAAAAAAAGATATCTGAGCCCCTCCTGGGAGTTTTGCTTTTCAAACCCCCTTTATTTATTTATTTTTTTTGCGAAGGAACAAAGCTTCGTGATTAAAAAACAAAAGTCCAGAACCATACAAGAGATGAGAAAAAAGAGATTCCTGATCCTACAACTGTCTCCCTTCTTAGCCACTGAAATGGACCCCATTTTGCCCCCTCCCCGACTCTCTGTAACCTGGAAAAAATATGAAAAAGCTCCAGCTTGGTACTTTTTGGGAGAAAAAAATGCCTATGAGGCAGGTCATCATACTAAGGATAAATTTTCGTACAGTGAAAACAATTAGTGGAAGGGCTTGCCTCTAAGAAGTTGCGGGTGCTCCATCACTAGAGGTTTTCAAGAAAAGATTGGACAGGCATTGGTCTGAAATGGAATCAGGTCTCCTGCTTGGACAGGAGGTTGGGCTAGATGACTTCCAAGATCCTTTCTAGCTCTGTTATTCAGCTTTTTGAGACCTTAGCTTTGCACAGCTTGCAGGAGAGAGACCCCTTCCCTGGAAAGCTCCTAGTTCACACCTGTCCCTTTAAGAGCTCTTTTGCTACCCTCCCAGTATACACCTGGAGGGGGGAGAATGAAATAGCCCTCAGGTAATCCCTCCTGGCAAACATGGCTTGTGTGCTCAAGATAGAGGGCCGCCCAATCGCCTCTTCCCCCTCCTGAGTGAAACAGTCAGGCCTCTCCCCTCAACCCCACAGCCACCCAAGGGCAAAAGTAATCCATCAAATGGGGAAGGGTTTGCTGGCAGCCCATTAACCATTAACCTCAGGGTAGGCTTTGCGGCCTCCCTGGCCAGTGCCAAGAGGGCGTTCCTGGGCGCCCCGGGCTTGGGTAGCACCCGTTGGTTGATGCCAATCTTTTCATTTGGCTCTTAAGAAAACAGCTTGGCACCCACTCAGTTCCAGCTCTCGGAATGCCACCCGGTTTGGCTAAGTCTTAGCTCTGGGTTCAAATTCTGCTCAGCTGCATGCCAGTGGCTTGCCTCCTACACCCAGAAATGGCCTTGGCAGATCCTCAAGAGCTCATTGGAGGTTGACCTAGGTAGGACATTGATGGGGGACTTCAGTTGATGTAACTGAACAATCATCCCAGAAGCAAGCCCTGGTGAACCCCTTGTGGCCCCCAGGACTTCATGGAAGTGTCCAGGAGGACACAGATATTATCTGAGCTTGGTTGTTTTCTTGCAGATGTTTCATTATTCAACTAGGTAACATCATCAGTGCACTATCTAGTTGGGTAATGAAACTTCTGCAAGAAAACTACTAATCTCAGAGAGCACCAAAGATCCCACAGTCATCGTCCTCCTCCCACTCCTCCCCTCCTCCTCCTCCCTTTTAGCACTGATGATATTACCTAGTCAGGTAATAAACCCTCTGTATGAAAACCCCCAAGCTCAGAAAGCACCAAGGGCTCCTCATTTCAACCCTGAGCTACAAACATTGTCCTCTGTCAGTACAGATTCTATCTTTTAAATGCCTTTAATCTGTTCCCTAACGTGTGTTGGGTTAGGACTCCCAATCTTGGGAGCTGAAGTCCAACCTGTTTCTAGAAGAGTTCACCAGAAGGACCTCGAGGCTCTTCAGCTGCCAGCTCTGCCCCTTCAGGTAGAGAAGAGCAGAGGTGGAAAAAAGGACTAGGCACTCCGACACTTATTTTCCCTCCGTGGCTTCTGAGAATCCACCTTCTCCCACATCATCTGCGGCCTCTTTCTCCTCCCTCCCTCCCTCCAAGCCCATCTCTGTTTCCACCCGGCACATGCACGCTCGCACGCACATCTGATTTGTCCTCCAGTCCTGCACCTCTGGAGGAAGCTGGCAGCCTGGACAGGCGCATCATTATGCTGGCTGGAAGGAAGCTGAGGTCTTTGCATCCAGCCCACCTAGCCAGATACAAAGGCCCGAGTGTTCGGTGTCGTCACCACTACCCCCGACCCCACCCCACCCTCCCCGCTCGCCTGTCCTCCAAGGCTCAACAGGCTAGTTGTGTTGATTTAAGAATGTATGGATCTATATAAAGCCATTCCCAGCAACCGGGGCCAGGAGACGGATGTTTTCAGGGAACTCTAGTGAGGATGTGAAGAAGGGAGGAGAGGCAACAGCTCAACAGCACGAATGTCGGAGAGGAAAACCAGCTGCTTGTCCCAAAAATGCTTTTTCCAAACGGCAACTGGACTTTCTTGGGGATCCCCCCCCTTTGGAAACGCTTCACTTCTCATCCGAAAACTTCTTCAGAACTTGCCTCTTCCATTTTTGGTGTCAGAGAGAGACCATTTCTGAAGCTGAAGTCTGGGACACTGACCTGGGTGGGTGGAGAAAGCAGACTAACCACCTTCTTATAATTAGAGGATAGAGAAGGTTGGTTGCTTCCTCTCGCCCACCGGTCCTAATGGACACCTTGCTGTCTCTAAAACTGGCTAAATTTTTAATTTCTATAGACTTTTTTTGCAGTTTGATTGTACACCATCCAAAGTCCCTCTTGAGGGGGATGAGCTGTTCAGAAGTATGAAAAGTAAACGTATTCATTGATTTAATTTATATCCCGCCTTGATTATTTGTATAAATCATTTAAGGTGGTGAACATATCTAAGATTCCTTCTTCCTCCTATTTCTCCCACAACAACAACCCTGTGAGGTGGGTTGGGTTGAGAGGGAGGGAGGGAAGGATTGGCCAAAAGGCACCCAGTTGGCTCTTGTGCCTAAGACAGGACAAGAACTCCCAGTCATCTGCTGATTAGCCCAATGTCACCCAGTGAGCTTTCATGGGTAAGGCTGGACTTGAACTCCTAGTCTCCTGATTTTTAACCTGCTGCCTTAACCACTAGATCAAACTGGCTCTCCAAAATAAATAAAAAATATTAAAACAAAGCAAGTGTGCTTCCCCCTCTCCTGAGCTGCCACCAATCTCTGGTTTCTCTGCTCCAAAAAAGACCCCAACAGGCTCAGGTGTTGATGGCGTTAGAGGTATCAACCCAGAGTATAGCCCAGTGGTGAAATCCAAAATTTTTCCCTACTGGTTCTGTGGGCGTGGCTTGGTGGGCATGGCAGGGGAAGGATACTGCAAAATCCCCATTCCCTCCCCACTCCTGGGGAAAGGATATTGCAAAATCTCCATTCCCACCCCACTCTGGGGCCAGCCAGAGGTGGCATTTGCCGGTTCTCTGAACTACTCAAAATTTCCGCTACTGGTTTCCAGAACCTGCTGGATTTTACCCCTAGTGTAGCCTGTTTTGAGCAAAGTTGCCTTTTGCAATTGATGGATGATGCTCTTGTCAATGCTTGATGGTGTTGAATCGCTGCTCCAGATGTTTTGTGGTTGCATCCAATGTACTTATTACTGTTGGAACTATCTTCGCTGTCTTTTGCCACAGTTGTTCTATTTCTATTTGCAGGTCTTTGTATTTCATTATCTTCTCCAGTTCTTTCTCTTCTGCTCACCTGTGTCCAGGTCCTGCCATGTCCACTGTCATTATTATTATTGGCATTGTGTGTATATATGTGTGAGACAGAAATTACACTCTTTGTGACACCTCTGTTTTTTAATAATTTAAGGGTAATGATGATCTGGAGCTTATCTTCATTAATATGATGGTCTTCCAGTAGTTTAGTAAATAAATTCAGTAAATTGCTATTTTATTGATATATATGTTAATTTATTATAAGTCAGCAAGGAAGATTGAGGGGTTTTCCCCTTATCAATGATCAACTTTACTGCCTTTTCTACAGATACAGAAAATCAAGCACTTCCCTCCCGATTGATTAGATTATTTTTGAAAGATTTGCGCTTTTCTTCATTTATCTAGCTGAATACCTCTCCTCTCTCTTTTAAGTTTTTAGCATTGCCTGGAGATTTATTCCTTCCCCGCTCTTATTTCCTCTTTGGGTGTAAATTGTTGCTTTAATCACATGATTAAATCCCATTTTTACCTTGGGAATTTGTTGCCAGTATCTCTAATGATAAGGAAGGAAGGAAGGAAGGAAGGAAGGAAGGAAGGAAGGAAGGAAGGAAGGAAGGAAGGAAGGAAGGAAGGGAGAGACAAGAAATGATGGAGGGAGGTTGGGAGGGAGGGAAGGAGGAAGGACTAGGAAAGAAGGAGGAAGGGAAGGACAAGGAAGGAAGGGAAAGAAAGAAAGAGGGAAGGACTAGGAAAGAAGAAGAGAGGAAGGAAGGAAGGATTGATTTTCACAGGTGCTTAACGGAGGGTTTTTTGGGTTCCTGTTTTACCTGTGGGGGCCCATCGGTCTTCCTGATTTACTGAATCAGCCCTTTCAGATTTACATCCTCTATGGAGTGCATTTAATTGAACCGTTCCGTTTTGATGAAGGACAGGGCAACGGGGCAAGGCCTGGGCTGGCAGAAGGGAAAGCAGTGGACCGGAGCCACCGTCCCATCCGTCCTGAAAGTAACGGAGGCAGCCGAGGCCGGTCTCCGGCGATCGCGCCAACAGCCACCGCCCCTGCAGAGGAGCATGAAAAGGGCCTTTGTAGTCTCAGGCCAGGCATGCCAGGAGCCAGGGAAAGGGCCGGGCGCTGTGCCCTCCTGCCAGTTATTTATTAGGGCTAGCAGGTATTCCATATCCACCCCCAGCCCATTGCTGGAGTCCGTGGCAAACTCACCTGATCCTGTGTGGCCACTGCCAGCCCCCCTGCCCCCGCTGCCAGCCCCCCCGCCCCCGGGGGCTGAGGAGCTAAATGTTGGCTGACATCATCCAGTGGCTTCTTCTGGGCTCAGGGAGTCCCCAATATGGCCAGGCCAGACATGCATATATATAAAGAATGTCTCTTCTTTTAAGGCCTCATTTGGGAGCTTCCCATTCCACATTTTTAACTGAAGTACCACTCTTGAACCCCAGAAGTGGGATCATCCAAAGCTGCTATCAAGCTATTCCTGCCTGCCTTTGTTTGGAAAGGAAACGCTGTGGAAGCACCAGGCTAGTTGCCTTAGCTATGAAAGCCAGCTGGGTGACTTTGGGCCAATCACTCCCTTTAAGCCCAAGTCACCTCACAGGGTTGTTGTGGTGGAGAAAGCTGGAGGAGAAAGGTGTGTTGGATAAATTGGCTACTTTGAGTTCCTTGTAAAATAATAAAGGCGGGATACCAGTAAACAAATAAATTAAAATAAAAAGAGAGAATTAGCAACAGTACATGAGGGGCTCTGCTCCAGTGGTGGGTTTCAAAATTTTTTACTACAGGTTCTGTGGGTGTGGCTTGGTGGGCGTGGCATGGCTTGGTGGGTGTGGCTTGGCCATGGCAGGGGAAGGATACTGCAAAATCCCCATTTCCTCCCAATCAGCTGGGACTCAGGAGGCAGAGAATAGATGGGGGCAGGGCCAGTCAGAATTTTTACTACCGGTTCTCCAAACTACTCAAAATTTCCGCTACCAGTTCTCCAGAACTGGTCAGAACCTGCTGAAACCCACCTCTGTTCTGCTCCCACCAAGCCCCCTCTTCGCCATCCCACCAGTAAAATTTGTTCTTCGAGGAAAGATTATTGCACACACCCAAAAAGCATTGCCAGAAAGGCTTTAGCCAATTGCTGCAAATACCATAATCCTCTGCAACGTTTCACCTAGAGCAGCATTTGCACACAAGTGGGGAAGTATATTTCATAGAAATGTACCTAGGCATATGTATCTTCATTTCATACTCCCATCCTTCAAGGAGTTGCTGTTTTTCTTTATAAAAAAATATTGCAGTCGTTCTGCTGTGGGCTGGAAAGAAAGGCAGTATTTATATTTGGCTGAGATTTGCTTCACCCTGATTGTTAAACAGGCCCCCAATGGTTGGGCTAACACAGTGCCTAAATTCCTAAAATGTCGTTTCCAATGTTTTTGTGTCAAAGAAGTAGACTTTGTGTAGTTAATCAGCCTCGTCTTCCTGGTTGACTAACACCCCAATTAAATTCTGAATTTAGCCAGTTTAGTACCTCAGATGTGGGGCCCTAAAATTCCCTTTTTCTTTGCCTCCTTTCTTGTGCAACCTGCTGCTTTTCCAAGATTCAAACTTCAGCTCCTAAATTTCACCAGTGTGTCTTATGGCTATCACCATGGCCAGAAGGTATCAAGCTGTAAGGAACTCCCCAATTTGGGAGGAAAGCAAATTCTTCAAATAGTTATTTGGCAAAAAGAGGTTTTTTTAAAAAAGAGAATAGTGATAGAAGATAATAATTTGTAGCTCAGGGTTGACCTGTGAGGACCTTGGTGCTCTATGAGCTTGGTTGTTTGCCTGCAGACACTTCATTACCCAACTAGTTAATATCATCACTACTAGAGGGGAGTGGGTTTGTGCAGGGCTGTCTTAACACATGGGTCTGATGGGCACTTGCCCATGGGCCCCATGAGCATAGGGGCCCCATACTAATCTGTGTATGTTAAACCTTCAATGCACCTTGTGTCATATAAATACAGCAACGTATTACATTTTATTGCATTTTAAAATTAATACTAACATGCAAATATATGTTTAATTTTATCGACCATTTACATTTTTATTCCTGTGAGTAGTCGTAGGGGCCCCAGTACACTGCTTTGCCCGGGGCCCATAATGCTGTCAAGACGGCCCTGGGTTTGTGGAGAGGAGGAGGAGGAGGAGGAGGAGGAGAATGATGAGTTTGGGGTCTTGAGCTTGGTGATTTCCTTGCAGATGTTTCATTACCCAACTAGGTAACATCATCAGTGCTACAAGGAAGGGTATTATGGGAGGAGGGAGGAGAAGGAAGAGGAGGAGAACTGTAAGATCCTTGGTGCTCTCTGACCTTGGTGGTTTCCTGCCTGATGTTTCATGACCCAACTAGATGACATCATCAATGCTAGAAGGGTGTTGGGTTTGCTCTTATTTTACATTTTCAGATGTAGTCATTTTGAGAACGAACAACCCAAATGTATAGAGAATTTAGTTCAGATCCTCCTGCTCTTTCTTATTTTACATTATTTTTTTTTGTCTGTTTTGAGCCTACCAAAGGTCCATTTCTTGATCTCCTCAGGCCAACATGGAGGATAATGATCTTGGCTGCCTCTGTTGTCTGAGCAAACCCAACTTCTTCCTTAGGGCCCCAGCATGCTTCCTTCTCATCCACCCGGCTGAGGCGATTCTCCGGATTGTTTGCTCTTGTAATGCACGAATGGGAAGGACTCGCCATGGCAAAGCAAACAGATGAAATTGTATGGAGCAAAGAGCTGGGCAGGAACGGCATCAGTTGCCACCTCCACCTACCAGCCTCAACAAAAGCCTGATGGGTGTGGATCAGGATGTGGGGCATCCTGGTGGAGAGTGGGTGGATGCGTGGGATCCTCACTCAGGGGAAGCTGGTCTGGCAGGTAAACTCACCTGCAAATATGTCCCAGGTAAGGATCTTAGCTGGCCAGCCAATTCTGACTGAAAGGCTACCTTTTGCTGGCTTGTTGATTGATGTAGAGCAGGATTTCCCAACATTGACCACTTTAAGATGGCTGGCTGGGGAATTCTGGGAGTTGAAGTCCACCCTTCTTAAAGTGGCCAAGGTTGGAAAACCTAATTTAAAAGTTGGTATTCCACCAAGCGGTGCTCAGCCATTGAAAATAAAACATTGCAAACCAGTCAATGGAGATAAGGACTCCTCACAATCTGCTCGAATCTCTGCCTCCAAGGTTCCTCACAAACTAGGAGACCAGTTTGGTTTAGTGGCTTAAGGCACCAGGCTAGAAAACGGGAGACCCTGAGTTCTAATTCCACCTTAGGCATGGAAACTGACTGGGTGACTTTGGGCCACCCTCTCTCAGCCCAACCCACCTCATAGGGCTGTTGTTGTGGGAAAAATAAAAGGAGGAAGGTGTGCTGGATATGTTTGCCACCTTGAGTTATTTGTAAAAATTGTAATGGTGGGATACAAATAAATAAATGAATAAAATAAACTACTGCCTGCAAGTGCTGTTTACCTTGCTTCAGTTCCTGTACTTTTCCACCCATGCCAAGTTCCGTCAGTTCTTATTTTTCTTTCCCAAATCTATCTTTCTTTCTTTCTTTCTTTCTTTCTTTCTTTCTTTCTTTCTTTCTTTCTTTCTTTCTTTCTTTCCTTCCTTCCTTCCTTCCTTCCTTTTCTCTTTCTCTTTCTCTTTCTTTCTTTCTCCCTCCCTCCCTCCCTCCCTCCCTCCCTCCCTCTTTTTCTGTTTGTTTGTCTGTTTGTCTGTCTGTCTCCTCCTCCCTCCCTCCCTCCCTCCCTCCCTCTCTTTCTGTCTGTCTGTCTGTCTGTCTGTCTGTCTCCTTTCCCTCTCCTCACGTTGTCTGTTTTTCCCTGGACTCCAGGTGCCAAGCCTGGAGCTGATTTCAGGATCTTATTTACAGCTTCCATCTGACCATTGTGGTCAACCCCAGCCAGCACACACCAGGCCATAGCATAATCAGTGCTTTGCTCAAAAGGGTCCATGGGAAGAAGGAAGGAAAAAACACAAGATGGACTGAAGTGTTTTTCATTTGGAATGAGAACGGAGGGTGACGCCAGGTCGTGGGTTCTGGCAGATAAATTTAGCACCTCTTAAGAATCCAGGTGGCTGTTCTTTCTTCTTTTCCGTCTAGCCTGAATCCCCTTGAAAAAGGATATTGAAGAAACATTCACTTGGGCCTCAAATAGGCTAGACTCCTTTCTCTCATCTGGATGAAGATGTTTTCAAACCGGAATGAAACTTTTATTAGTTCAAGGGATACTTGCAGAGCTGTTGGGTGCATGCATTGTAATGAGACAGGCAGAGCAAAAAGAAAAGAAAACCTTGTGCAGGGAGCAATCTAGGAGGACCAGTTACTACTATTTTGCTTTTTGCTACAAGTGGAATTGTCCATACTTTCACATATTTCTATTTCTAATCTCACTTAATATATGGCTGCTTAATATGCTGAGGTTTGAGGGGTCCTTAGTGTTCTCTGAGCTTGGTTGTTGAAGACTTTCATTATCAAACTAGGTAACATCCTCAGAGCTGCACTGATGATGAGTCTAGTTTAGTATGAAACTTCTGCAAGGAAACTACCAGGCTCAGAGAGCACCAAAGACCCCACAGTCGTCCTCCCCCGCCTCTTCTTCCTCCCCCCTCCTCCTTTTCCTCTCTGCAAGCCCCACTCCTTTCTAGCACTGATGATGCTACTTAGTTGGATAATGAAACATCTGCAAGACAACAAGTGAGCTCAGAGAGCACCAAGAACCCCACTGCCTCCCCCTACTCCTCTTCCCCTTCTTTCCTTCTACTCTACAACCCACTCCCGTCCAGCACCAATGATGGTACCTAGTTTGGCCATGAAACATCTGCAGGGAAACCACCCAGTTCAGAGAGCACCAAGGACCCCTCCTTTCAATCCTGAACTATAAAGTTTCTCTTCTATCAGCATACTGAGGTTTTTACCACTCTTGTCCAATGTGATGTTTAAGGGATTGAAGTCCAGGTGTTTGAAGGCTGCCTGGACCACTCATCTTCTGAACTGGTCACATTTCCATACTTGATTACTTCCACAGATAGCAAAGCTGCCTTTGTCCAGTCCTGAGATCTCTTTCGTTCTGCAGCTGCTTTATAAAACTGCACTTCCTCTTGACTGAGTTTTGAAGAAGCGTCTTAATTATTGCCTCCCTCCTCCCCATTCACAATTTCTTGGCTCCAGGAAAGAAAAGCGTTCAGCTTAACTTCAGCTTTTTCATGGGAAACAAAAGCAAGTTTGTCTTCCGTGCATACTTCGTGGTCATCAACCTGCTGTGGTTTGGTTTGGTTTTGTTCTGAAGTGCAAAAGCTCGCACATCCATTTGTATGAGTCAGGGAAACGGTTACAGATGAGTGAGGCCTATTCAGTCTGGAATATCCTGGTGAGCCTGGACCGTTTTTTGAACCAGCTCCTGGCTTCCTTTTGGCTAAGGTGGAGCTGGCCCATTGTCATCTTACCAAGCGAGCTCAGAGAACGGGTATCCCTGATTGGTTTTTACGGTAAATCCCGAACCAGGAAACAATATCCTGTTCCTTTGAGGCCTCTGCAGCCACACCTTGCCTTTATCATGGTGCAAGAGAAGCAACCAGGAAGCTGAACTGCCTGTGTGTGCTTTCTTCCTCCTGGTTTGCCATCCCCAGGCAGAGTTTGCCATCCCCATAGAGCCAAACTACGTGCAGGTGCTCATTTGGTGCTCAATGCTACACTGAACAGTTGCCTAGGGAACCCTGAGCAGAACAGCAGTCCAGCCTCAAAATAAAGCTTGCTATCCTCAGCAAGGTCAGCCCATAGATTTATTTTTATTTTTTTATTCTGCCTTTATTACTACATAAGTAACTCAAGGCAGTGAACATGTTTCCAAATATGCCTTTCTCCTCCTAATTTCCCCACAACAATGACAATGTTAGGTGAGTTGGGCTGAGAAGAATGACTGGCCCAATCCCCCAGTTGGCTTTCTTGCCTAGGGCGGGACTAACTCACTGTCTCCTCGTGATTGGCTAAAGTCACCCTGTCTGGCTAAGGCAGAACTAGAACTCTTAGAACTCCCAGCCTCCTGGTGGTTGGCTCAAAGTCATCCAGCTTGCTTTCATGTCTAAGGTGGGACTAGAACTCACTGTCTCCTAGTAGTTGGCTCAAAGACACCCAGCCAAGTTTTATACCTAAGGTGGTACTAGAACTCATAGGCTCCTAGTGATTGGCCCAAAGTCACCCAGCTGGTTTTCATGCCTAATATGGGACACTGAGCCTGCGCTCCGCTGAGGGCAGCTCGGTGGCTGGATTCCAGTGAGCGAATGAACTGCATAGGGACAGGAAAGGAGCCTCCCCTGATTGCCCATTGGCATTCAGGCATCCCGCAGTTACCTGCAATAACACTGCCGGAAAAAATTCCTTTCACAGAAGCAGCCAGCCACTTCGGTGATCCCTGGCTAACCCTTTTTTTTAAAAAGGGACTAGAATTCACCATCTCCTGGTTTCTAGGCCAGCACTTTCACCACTACAGCAAACTGGCTCTCTGGTAGCTTGGTGGCAGCCTCTCTTGGAGGACAGCCACAACTGCAAGTAGACCTCTGTGGAAGAACTGAGGGCCTCGGTCTTTTTCTTTTTCCTTCCCTGGCAAAGGTGGCACAGAGAAGCTGCAGAGGCCTGACCACCTCTCCAGCCAGTCTGCGGTGTTTCCACTAAGAAGGTGTTGCTGGAATGACGTTTTGCCCATCCAGCTCTCCGAATAAAGAGCTCTTTCTGGTCAGGGTTTTATCCTAACCCGCCTTGGCCTGGAAACTCTTAAAAAACAGCCTTGCGAAGAAAAGGAGAGAGATGGTCAAACGGAAAAGACGGGCGAGGAGAAGGCAGAAGAGATGGAGAGCGTCACCTCTCTTCTCACTTGGGAAAGTTGTCATTTTGGGCAGGCTGGAGGTCACGGAGAGATTGGGGGCCATTGCAGGGATGATTTGCGCCATTCTCCTCTACACAACAGTGTGACAGTTGCAATCAAAGCTTTGCCACTTATTTTAGGCATGGACACCCCTGAATTCCTTTAAGTGTTGCATCCGGATTGCCGTCATCTGTGCAGGCTTGGCTGGGGGTGTAGCTCCTCCAAATGTGAAAGGCATCTAGTCGGGGAAAACCTTTGGGACACGGCAAAGATGGGGGGCTACCTTAGGATATTGCCTCTTGCAACAGCCTCAGAGGTGGGCTTGGCAGCAAGATGGTAAAAAATTGTCCCAACCTAGAACTGGGGAAAGATTGGAACCCAGCCCTCCTGGGACAGGCCTGGGTGGATAAAAGGAAGCCATCTGGAAGCTTTTGGATGCTGAGGGCAAGGATGGGGTGTAAAGAGTGCCCCAAATTCAAATCAACTGAGATAAGCAGACCTGGCCCCATCCTACTTCCCATTTGCAGGTGAGGGTCTCCGTGGGCCTACCTAGCAGGGCCGGTGTGAGAACCCTGAAGCATTTTGGACCCAGAAATTGTGGGGCTATCAGAGGAGGAGAGCTGGCTGGGGATGAGCGGGACGTAGTCCAGCCTGTCAAGGAGTAAAAAGCCAGATTTTGTAGCATCTGATGCGCCCTTCCGAAGGGAGGAGGGGAGGCCTTCGAAACTTCTCCCCCTGTGTCTTGACCTGGCTGATATCTGCCTAGCGAGCCGGGAAGCCAGGGGGGCGGGGCGGGAGGGGAGAGGACTTAGGCTCGGGCGTCCTTGGGGCTTTCCCCGTCCGACCGGGCGGAGGGCGTCGGCCACCGCCTCCACCGACCCCCCGGACACAGAGGCCCCTTTTTCCCTCCCGGACGGGGTGTTGTTTTTTCCAGGAATGTGCGGAATCGCGTTGCGTCCGGCCAGCCGGCGGATCCGCGCACACTGCCTCCATTCAAGCCGGCGCCCGAGACGGCAGAAACCGCACCGCGGGCTGGCTGGCTGGCACCCCGCGGGCAGCGGCCGATCCGCCCCTGCCAGAGCGGACTTCGCGGCCGGCGGATCCGGGACGGAGCAGCGCCCTCCTTCTCCGGGCTGCCCTCCGAACAGGGCGCCGGGCTGCAGCTCTCATCACCGGCGCTAAAGCATCGCCGGCTGCGAGTCCAGAACTCCATGGAGGAAGGGAGCGGTTCTCCCACCTCCCTTCGGGAGGGCGCCAGGTTGGGGAAGGCGGATATGGCAGGGCAAGCAGAAGGGAAGACCCGAGAGTCGGGAAGCCCCTTTTCCGTCTGACCCATCCAGTTAAATTGTATATAGTGGGTTTTTTTTCCTTTGTGAGCTGCGTTCGGATAAAATGTGTTGGCCAGACTATTTGTAGCTCAAGAGTTAAATGAGGGGTCGTTCGTTGGTGTTCTCTGAGCTTGGGGAATTTTTTTTGCAGATGTTTCATGACTGGACAGGAGGACTGTGGTTCTCTCTGAGCTTGGTGGTTTTCATGTAGATGTTTCCTGACCCAACTAGATAAGTTCATCAGTGATGGGAAGCAGGGGGTTTGCAGAGAGGAGGAACGGGGGTGGGGGCTGTGGGGTCCTTGGTGTTCCCTGAGCATGGTAGTTTTCTTGCAGATGTTTTATGACCCCATTAATTAACATCATCAATGCAAATCCACTTTCTTCTACCCGTAACTTCTGCAAGAAAAACACCCAGCTCAAGGAGGACCAAGGACCCCACAGTCCTCCTCCTCCCTCTCACCCACCCTGGCTCTTATTCCTGGAAGAGCAAGGAACCCCACTTGGGACAACGATGCGCAAACTCAGGACGTGCTTTCGGGAAATGCCCCAAGCGTGCTGTGCTTGGCCACGTGGCTCCCCCCTGACCCCATTGTCCAGGTGTCGGTGCCCCAGCAAGTTAGTGATTAATCTGCTCTGCAAGGGCAGCGGGTGGAGGTGGGATCCAAGGCCCTGGGTGCCCCCCCTCCAAGAGATGGGCATTGTGTTTGAGGAGTAAACAACCATGGGTCACAGACTGCCCTGCTTGGGTGGCAGTAAAAGGTAACCATTGGAGCTGTGGCCTGGGCCTTCTTGGAAGGAGGTCTTCGGGAGCTGGATGGGAGTTGAAATTAGTAGGAGGGGGAATCCTTTGCACCTCTCTTTCCAATTGCTCTTCATAGTCTACTCCAGGGCTATCCAACCTTGGCAACTTTTAAGACTTCTGGACTTCAACTCCCAGAATGCCCCAGCCATTGATGTTCAGAAATGAGCAATTAGCCCACTTTCAGTAGAAAGGTAGCATGTCAGGGAGAAAGGTCTTTCTCCCTGTAATGTTGATGTGTGTTTGTGTCTAAGTAATCTGAACACAGCACCATTGCCTTCTCTTACAGGTTGTGGCAGCTAACATAGGGATCTCCAAACTTGGCAACTTTAAGACTTGTGGATTTCAAATCCCAGGATTCCCCAGCCACCATACCATGGGTGTCATATCTGTGCGTGCCCTGACATAAGGAATGAAAGGCAGATAGAATGGTGACTGCAATATATATATGTAAATCATGCTTTGTTGGTCTTGGCAATTTGAAGATGAGTGGACTTCAGGCAATTGAAGTTCACCGATCTTCAAGTTGCCAAGCTTGAGAAACATTTCTGTAGACACTGCCATTGAAACAGAAGTTAAGAGAATTTCATAGATATTGGTCTTAAAATCATTTCTATGATTTGGATAATAGGTCAGAGGTTACTTGGAAAGGGAAAGCCAGATTTCAGGGTGTACCTAGGCATGGTTGACTTGGAAAAAAGATGTTAACAGTTATTTGTTTATTATCAGTAATAATCCAACTATTTGTAAGGTCTCACTAGGGGTTAGGAGTCATTATATCCCCAGGGCAGATTTATAAATGTTTCAGAGGAACATTTTTTGTTGTTGTTCTCATCATCCTGAAAAGCAAGAGCGAAAGACACAGAATTGAAACCAAGACACCACCCTGAGCTGTCTCTAAAGCACGATATATTAAATCAACTCTTACCCTTTTCCCAACAGAAAGCACATGTATTTAAATATAAAGCCATTACAAAAAAAATATATATTTGAATTATATTCCCTGTTCCACTTCAGGCTGTGGCGTAATCGTCTTTGGTGTAACCAAACCCCTTTCTGTACGTGTAACAATGGAAGTCCTCACCAAGCTTGATTCTGACCTAAACAGTTTTGAGTATCCCGAGACAAAATTTCAATCATTGACTGTAACATTTTCATTGAGACAGCAAAGTCCTAGGCTGCAGCACAACCTCTTCTCTCTTCGTTTACATGTGGACATTCGCCATAACTCCATTCCTGGAGAGATAAATCATAGCTAAGAACTGAAATGTTCAGAGTGAGGCCCCTCAGTCTGAGATGGTGAGGTTTTGCCCTTGGGGAATCCATGCTGACCAATGACCTCCATGTCAACGTGGACAAGGATCCACCACTGGTCTTAACCAGTCTGCCCTTGATAGCAGCAAGGCATGGAGCTGGGTTTTTCTTTTTCTTCTGGCTGTTCCCTGCTCCCTGTTACTTTGGGCACAAGAGTCTGTTGAAGCAGAAGGTATTATTGACCATGATGAGATTTGGAAAGTTCATCCGAATCAGGTAGACCAGGCCTCACGGTACGCTCCTTTCCTCTACCCATATTGTAGCTGGCTGGTGATGGGAGGGAACATCTCGTGGATGGTCTTCCTGGTGATTTGGCCAAGTTTCTCTGATCTGTCCGGTGTCCTTCCTTTTGATTTGGTGGTAGGGCAGCAGCCTTACGAGGCATTGAGCAACGAACGGCTATAGAGGCTCTGGTAGTAGGAACCGGTCTCACCGAGTGAGGTGGAGCTCTCGTAGGTATGTTTACTTTCCATCGAGTGTGGGGAATTGTAGCCGCTATATGCCATAGCCTGCTCGTAGGATTTCAGGTCAATCTTGTGGCTTTGCTCAGTGGACATCAAGTTGGTGATGGAAAAAGGATGATTGAAGTTGAACTGAGGGTCCATTTTGAGATCGTTCGGAAGATCTAGGTTGGTAATGGAGTTGGCAAAGTAGTGACTAGTCATAGATTGGGAGCTGGGAGCTGGGGAGGCCTCAGACGCGGGGGAGGAGCCCTGAGCGCCTGAACAATCAAGTTGAACCAAACTTCTTTGCTCCTCAGAACCATGGGAGGTGTCTGAATGGCCGGACTCGGCTCCTTCTGAACCAGGGTTGGGACTCTGACCTTCCTGAAGGCCTTCAGAAACCTTTGAGGCTTGCTCTCGAGCGTGGGAAGCCTTGGAGTTGGTCTTCTTAGCCTTGTCCTCGATTTTGAAACGCTTCTGGCGTCTCAGGTAGCAGCCATTTTCAAACATGTTGCCCGAATTGGGGTGAAGGGCCCAGTAGGACCCCTTGCCTGGCTTGTCTGGCGAACGGGCCACCTTGACAAAGCAGTCGTTGAAGGACAGCGAATGGCGGATTGAGTTCTGCCAACGTTGCTGGTTCTCACGATAGTAGGGGAAGAGATCCATGATCCACTGGTAGATCTCGTTGAGGGTCAGCATTTTGCTGGGGGCCTGCTGAATGGCCATGGTTATGAGGGAGATGTATGAATAGGGTGGCTTGGCATGGGTCAGCGTGCGCCGGTAGGACTTGTTGATCTCCTTGGGCCTGCTCATGTTTGGGGAGGGGTAACCCAGAGGGGCCATGGGCTGGCCAACGTTTGGGTAGGGTGACAGTGAATTGAGAGTGGGGGGCTGGGCTCCCAGTGGCGTCAACACTGGGCTGACCGGAGACGCCACTGTGGGGAGACCCATGGGGCTGTTGGCATTGGTCAGTCCCGGGACTGAAGGGCTGCTCAGGCCACTGTTTGGGTAACTCATATTTATAGAATTGGGAGAACTCAACGGATTGAGGGTCACATAAGAATTAATGGGGTTCATTGGCCCCAAACTGGATGCCATTGTGCTGATGGAAGGAAATACCTGAGGAAAAGAGAAGAAAGACTTGGTCAGAAGATATGTTCTGTGGCGAAAGAGTCACAAAACAGGCAGAAAATCCATAGGTGAAGCTTTCCCCACTGTTGGGATCAAGCTGAACATTGATTTATGTGGCTGCCTCTGAGATAGTTCTAATAGAAGCAGAGGGTCAGCTGCTGACGGTACAATCATCTGAGACTTATTGGTTTCAGGAGAGAATAATAGAAAGGGAAGACACAGCACAGTTTATCTAGGGAACTAGAAGGATAGGGCCCTAATGATTCATAGGGCCTAGCCCAATGTAGTTTCATGGCATTTACCAAACTGTTATCTCTGTTTCATTGAATGGATCAGCCCAACATTTTTTCTATGAGGTCTTGCATTACCTACCACTTTTCCAACAACGCCCCAAAATACCACCAACCTGTAATTTTGAATGTGATCGAAGGAGATATTTAGTCAATGCAACCCATATGGATTATGTTTTATTTTCGTTAACTGTAAGCAGAATAAAATTTAGAAGACTAAACCTCTGGTCCCAGTGACCGACCCAGACTGGATCTTGCAGAATAAAATCATATCTGGTTTTGGCTCTGTATCACTGAATTCTTCTTAAAATGCAGACTTCAGCCCCCTGCTCAAAAGCCACGCTCAGCTCTTCATTCGCAGCATTAAAAAATTGGGATCTTTTGCCATAAATAGAGGCAGATTGACCAATGCATAAGTTTAGCAATTTCCCATTTGAGCCTAATCTTGGCTATCCAGTATTTGTTGGCTCAAAACCACAGAAGAGAGAATTTAGATGCCGATGTTTGAAAGAGTGCGGACTCCACCACCGGTGTTGTTTATATAAGATAGGGACTTAATTGACAATCTGATTCATCTTCCTTAATTAATGGAGAGTCACTGCCAATGGCTAGGTGAAACCAGTTAATGTTGATTGGTGCCGTGCTGGCCCTTGGCTGTGTCAGCAGAATAGCAAGAAGGAAACGGTGAATTTCCATAGGGTTTCATGGAAGACAGGAAGTATATCTGAAGAGGTGAGCATGGGGTGGGGGGACCCAGGTTCAGATCCCAGAACAGTTAGAATATTTCCTGGACCTGTATCATGAACACCAAGCAGGGTGGGAAAGATTAGAAAGCAGGGCTAGAGATGCAAATCAAAGCAGCTTTCTCCAAGCCAAAGTCTTCCAGATGATTTGGACTACAGCACCCAGAAGTCACAGCCATTTCTTAGCTCTTGGATTTGTAGTGGCAATATAGTGTTCCAACTTAGTTGGAAACGGTATGATGGCAAACACACACACACACATGCCAATCTCCTCAAGGAACAGGATTCTCAGATTTCTAGAGAATTTCAATTCCCAAGATCCCATAAGTCAGCAGAGTGTCCTCTCATTCACCCAGTGATCCAAGGGTCTCTTGTATGTGCAAAATACTTTGGGCTATTTCAGATCACATTCTGTGCAATAAAAGTATCTCAGGGAGCATATCTGAAATTTAAAATATTCTATACGGTGTACAGAAAGTGGTAGCAGAAATTTTGGGCTCAGTTGTGGTCGTATGTCAAGGGCTACCTGTATAGTTCCCATCACCGCCATTGGCAACACCATGATGACTGTGAAGACTGGACCTTGCGGTTCAACAAAAAGAAAACATCTTTCTCAAAGTTATCTAAGGAAGGCAATGGATGGAAAAGTTAAGAAGAGAACCAACCAGTGGTGAGTTGCTCCCGGTTTGGTCCGGTTCTTGCGAACCAGTAGTAATGGCGGCAGGAGGCTCTGCCCACCTGCCCAGACATCATCACGAACGATCTGCGCATGCTCAGAAGCTTCTGCACATGCAGAGAAGCGCACGCACGTGCTCCCATTGCAAACCGGTATTAAAGGTAAGTGGAACCCACCCTTGGAACCAACATAGAAATAAGAAGAAATTTCCTGACAGTGAGAACAATTAACCAGTGGAACAGCTTGCCCCCAGAAGTTGTGGGTTTTCAAGAAGAGACTAGAAAGCCATGTCTCTGAAATAATATAGGGTCTCCTGCTTGAGTTGGGGGTTGGACTAGAAGATCTCCAAGGTCCCTTCCAACTCTGTTATTTTGTGCCTTGTGCTTAGGAAAGAACACTTTGGAGAGTCATCCTGAAATGAGTCTGATCATCAAACAGTAACTCATCACCTTGGAGCAAAAAAATGAACTTTCGGTTGACTCCGGTTTGGCTGGATGGGTATTGCAGCTTAGTTTGGTGGGCCAAACCTCCTAAATCCTTTTTAGAATAAGGGAAGGAGATTAGTAGTCACCAAGGCCAGGGTCCCATTGTCTCTGAGATCACAGATGGCTTTTGAACCTTCTTTCCTTATCTTAGATTAAAAAGAGCTATTTCAGGGCCATTCACATGACTGGGATTTACTAGCCAGATGTTTCTAAGGTCCAGTAGGAACTTTTCCCCTTTGGAAGAAGCCCTGGGAGGATTCCTTGACAAGGACATTTTGAAGCCCATGCAAGATGCCTCATTGCTTACTCCAGGGGTCAAATCTCTAAGGGTATGTAGCAAAGACAGCTAGTCCTCAGTCTATGACTACTGATGTAGGTTGCTAAGTGAGACATTGGTTAAGTGAATTTTGTCCCATTTTACGACCTTTCTTGCCACCATCGTTAAGTGAATCGCTGCAGTTGTTAAGCTAGTCACATGGTTGTTAAGTGAATCTGGCTTCCCTGTTGACTTGCCTTGTCAGAAGGTCACAAAAGTGGATCACGTGACTCGGGAACACTGCAACTGTCATAAATGAGTCAGTTGCCAAGCGCCTGAATTTTATTCACATGACGTAGAGGTTGTTGCAACAGTTGTAAGTGTGAAAAACGGTCATAAGTCTATTTTTCGGTGCCATTGTAACTTTGAACGGTCACTAAATGAACGGTTATAACTCGAGGACTACCTATGTGTCATTATATAAATGTAGGGTGATGTGTGCTGTTTGTCCCAGATCCGTCATGTATTTACCAATAAACCATCTGTGCTGCATACTTAGGGGTTTGATTGTTTCTGACACCAGAATGGATGCAGCAAACATAACTTACCACATAAATTATATATATGCTACACAGCAGTTGTTATAATTCTTTTTCCTGGCACTTATAGGCAGCTAAAAACAATAAGGATGAATCTTATCCTGGCTCAGTTGTTCGACTGGATACTCTTTGTGGAGTCTAAACATTTCTGCCTAATCCTGTGAGCTGCAGCCAGCTTTTTCATCGAATTGAATATTCATGGGCTATATGAAATATTAGAATTATAGATAATCAGTTCCACAGCCGATAGGGTCTCAAGTTTTCCAGTACTTGACGACTGTCATAGAGAAAAAAGGTCAACCTATTCTCCAAAACCCCTGAAGGCAGGACAAGAAGCAACGGATGGAAACTCAAGGAGAGGAGCAATCTGGAACTAAGGAGGCATTTCCTGACAGTGAGGACAACTCATCCTACAATGATTTGCCTCCAGAAGTTGTGGATGTTCTAACCCTGGAGGCTTTTAAAAATAGACTGGACAACCATTTGACCAGGATGGTATAATAGCTCCTGCTCAGGCCAGGAGTTGGACTAGAAGACCTCTGAGGTCCCTTCCATCTCTCATTCTATGTTCTAGAGCAGGGGTCTCCAACCTTGACAACTTTGCTGGCTGAGGAATTCTGGGAGTTGAAGTCCACAAGTCTTAAAGTTGCCAAGGTTGGAGACCTCCGTTCTAGAGTGTATCAAGTCCAATTTAAATTTGTAATCGGGAACTGTGGGTTGAACTTTCCAGATGTGGCAAAAAGGCGGAAAACTTTGGAAGAATTAATCTTCGTTTTCCGGGAAGGCAAAACAATTCTGCTCCCACAGGGCCTGGGTTCCCTCAGTTCTCCCCCCCACCCCACCCGCCCATTTGCATCTGGTGAATTCCAGCATTCTTCCCTCTAGGTTTTGACAAGCCTTGGGGTGGGTGGGGGAATAAAAGAGCTTGAATTGCATTTTTGGGGAGGGAAGATTTGGTTCCTCCATGGCCGCTCTCATCTTCCAGATAGGCCCAAATCCTCTCCAAACAGCCCAGCAGACGCAGGGATTGTGCAAGTGAGCCCGGGGCCGTCACCCCTCACCCTTCCCCCTGAGGAGGCAGCCTTGGACGTTAGCATCTGTTGTTTGCCTGGGGTCTGGCAATCAGTGCTGCTGAGCTTGGTTCTCTCCCAAAAGGACAGAGGGAGCTCTTATCCCCCCCACCCCACGTGAACAAGATGACCTTTAGAACAGGAGAGCAGCAGGGCTGCGGCCCACCCCTTAGTTGGGAAACGGGAGTTCAACCCCCCTGGTGCAATTGAGAGAGAGAGACGGAGAGAGGGATGCAGAATTTAACAGAATGACAGCATTAGAAGGGACCTTGGAGGTCTTCTAGTCCAACCCCCTGTTCAAACAGGAGATCCTATACCTTCCTGGACCAAATGGCAGTCCAATCTCTTCTTAAGAACGTCCAGTGTCGGAGCACCCACAACTTCTGAAGGCAAACCCTTCCACTGATCTTTTCAAATCTTCTTCTACCTCTGTTAATCAATCCAGCCAGCCGACCTCTGGCCCATGCCCTGCAGATGAGCTTGGCTGCAGTTTCCATCCTGACCCCTTATCCAGTATTGTGGGTAGAGATTAGGAAAAAGCTCCATTCCATCGGGATAACAGTTGATTAACTGAATTGGGACAGTCACTTTGATTTCCCAGTCAGAGGGCAAGCTTGGGAAGGCTTACTCAGAAGCACGTCTTGCATGTGATCCCAAAAAGTGAGCCCGCCCCCCACTCCCGTCGCAACTCCAGCCCCGAGCAATTACGACACTGTGCACCCTGGGTCCCCCAGACCACTGTTGTTGTTTTTAAAATGCACATTTTGTCCTTTTTTAAACACCAATACTGGTGGCGAGTGACGATCCGTTTGTACGAGCACCTTGAGTTGGGGATCAAGAGTTCTTAACTAAAGAACTCTTGATCCTTTAGGGCTAATCTGGGTTCGATGAATGGTTTTAAAAACTTCCAAGGACTAACTCACCCCCACCCCCATCCTCCAAAGTTGGGATTCATTGGGCCACCTTTAGTTACTTTTGACAATATAAGGAAAGAGTCAGAAAGTCTGTTCCATGTTAGAAACAGCCTGTTTCTCTTAGATGATTCCTTTCCCTAATTTTGCTGGTTTCCAGATTACTTGATTTATAATACAAAATCTGCATGAGATACACATGACAATAATTCCAAAGAAATATGCTTTTTTCCCTCCCTCCCTTCCTTCCTTCCTTCACACTAAGGATCCCAGCAGGGGCAAAAAAAATGTAAAACCTCTTCTTATCAAACAAATATCAGCTAAAGATACAGAGGTGAAATAGCCATCCAACTGGGGTCTTCAGCATGAGTGGGAAGCATGCCAGAGGAAGGGTGACTCTGCTTACCACCCAGGAGTGGGGTGAAGGCAATGGATTAAAGTCCCTTCCCCAACCAGGTACTCTGTACTTGCCCTGATAACTGCAGTTCCCAGAATTCAGGGCACCAGATTGAGCTGAGCCAACCTATCCCAACCTCCCTGAAAATTTCATTCTCTCCCCCCCCTTCCCCCCAATTTGCTGGCTTCTGGTCAAAAGCAAAATCAGGTACAAAGAGGAACTACGTGGCACATGCCGTCTCTGTGCTGTCCCTCGGTGTTTGAGTTGACTGCATGTTCTGTCACTCTTGCTCAAACTTTAGCCAGCCAAATCGGACCCCTGCCCCAGGCGCCCCTCCCCATCCCTTCCAAATCTGGCTGCCAAATTGAAAAGATTAAAGTGAAAGCAGACAAGAACGGTTATGATTCAGGGGGTGCGGGGTGCGGGTTATCAAATTTCCATTTAATTAATGGTAAGAATGGGAAATAAATCAATTTTGCTTCCTTCTTGATCGGCCTCTTCGGGAAGCTCTCCTTCTTCTAGCATCCTGTCTGAAAGCTGAGCGTGGCCTTGCCTGAAACAAACCTGCGGCTTCTTTCGTACCTCCTCTGTGGGGTGATTTCCCAAACCCCTAAAGATGACCCCCCCCCCTCCAATCCCCAGCCCAGGTATGGTCCTAGCCTTGGGAACAATTGAAAGAGATGTTTCAGTTGAAGCCAGGGTGGCCTAGTGGTTAAGGCACCAGACTTCACTTTTACCCTACTCATGAAAGCCGGTTGGGTGACTTTTGTTTTGTTTATTTATTTATTTGGGAAATGTATATGGCTGCCTATTTGCTCACAGCAACTCTGGGCGGCTGAGAAGCAATAAAAACACAGCATAGGAAATAAAACTTTGTGCCAATCACCAAGAGACAGTGAGTTCTCATTCCGCCTTAGCGTGAAAGCTACCTGAGTGAATTTGAGCCAGTTACTTTCTTTTTCAGTCCAACCTACCTCACAGGGTTGTTGTTGTGAGGCAAATAGGAGGAGGAAGGTAAGTTGGATATGTTCACCGCCTTGAGTTATTTGTAAAAACAAAGGTGATAGATGGATGGATGGATGTCGAAGCTGCTTGCAAGAGATCTGTTGATTGGACTACAGTTGTTACTTCTTGCAAAAGACTCACCCAAGACAAGGGTCTGGGCTGTTGTGCAAGGTTCTCAGCAGGGCAGGATCCTCCTTCTCTCCTGGGAGAACCGCGCCCTAGGCCAGGAATCGCCCCTAGTTTCCTCTCCCCCGTTTTGAAAACCAGCCCGCTTGGGATGAAACTCTTGAAGCTTCTCTCCATGCTTGGTCACAAAAAGTGGAGGTAATGAGTTAACCATTTTGGACCCTGAGCTGGTGGGGGAAGACAGAAGCTCCTCAAGGAGCAGGGATTAGGAAGGCTCCAAAGCAGATACGCATTTGGGGGGAGTGGAAGTACCGGAATGATTCAGCCGAAGGCCATGGATTGTGTTTTCTTGCCCGGGAATCCAGTTTCTGAATGCCAGCCTGCACTGTTCAAAACACAGGGACAAACATCATACATGGCTTCCTCTTGCACACCTTGGTTCAGTATTCGTGGTGATGGGAGGCACTGGGTTTCCCTTCCAACTATCCCCTGACCTTCTCTACTGGCACCGTCCAGAAAGGCTGGCTTGAAGCAAGAAGCTGACACCTCCCTCCTCCTATTTTCCCACAACAACAACCCTGTGAGGAGGGTTGGGCTGAGAGGGAGGAATTGACCCAAAGTCACCCAGTCACTTTCATGTGTCAGGCGACACTAGAACTCACTGTCTCCTGGTAATTGACCCCAAGTCACCCAGCTGGCTTTCATGCCTGAAACAGGACTAGAACTCACAGCCTCCTGCTTTCTAGTCTGGTGCTTTAACCACTAGACCAAACTGACTCCAAAAGCGGCTGAGTCAAACTGCTTCCCCCACAAGGTTATTGGAGCAGGTGAAAGAATCATGCCAGTTTTACCTGCGAACCAGCCTTGATTAAAAAGGGGCGGGGCGATTTGTGTTTCAGCAGATGGTGTCAATCAGGCTTCTAATGCTGATCCAGGATATGATTTATTTGTTTGGGACAGCCCGTCATGTAAACATGGCCATCGGGCTTTGTTAACGGGAGTTAGCGTGCTGTATGAAGCCAGCCAACGTAATATTGGGGGGGGGGAAAGGTTGTGGTCTGTTGCGGGGCTGTGAGACATTTTGTGTTTGTAACAAAATGTTTCACAGTCCCTCCCCAGATCTTAAGCCACCTCACTCGGTTTTCCCATCATCCCTTGCTCTTTCAACTTGGCCATTTTAGAATTTCTTAGCATCGGAGAAGGAGAGATTGTTAGTCCACCATATCAAACCATCAGAAGGCACCTGGGAACCCCTTCTCCAACTAACCCCTTGCATTAAATTGTATTAGTAGGAAAAGGTGCTGCCAAATTCTTCCTCATCATTAAAAGGAACCATCAAACTGTTCCTTTTAATTTTGCCTTTTCCTTGTTAGATTGAAATCAGTCCCTATACATATACAGAGAGCCACCCCAGGCAATGTCAAACATCTTTCTATATTCCCCAAAGGGCTGAGCCCTCAATAGGTGTAAAATAATGCCCCACCTCCCTTCCTGCTGCTTCCACACCTTGCTAAAAACTACATTGTAAACCTGAATTATTTTTATTGCTGAAAATCAGTACATTTTTGCTGCTGTTTTTGCTGACGCTGCAAAACTTTGTCTGAATTGGCACCCTAGTTTTGTCATCGTGGCTTTGATTTTCAGAATAAAGACTCCAGCTAATCTGAAACCTACTTCGTTAGTGCCAATCAAAATGACACTCGTGTCTGCAGGTCTCTAGATCTCTTCCCTAAGCACAACGTTGCTAAAACCTGAGATAGGCAAGACAAAATAAAAGCGAAAACATGAGTCCAAAATCGATCACTGAGATCTGCAGTCCAGACTAGAATGAGTACAGGTAACCTTCGATTTACAACCATTCATTTAGTGACCATTTGTAACTTACAAGAGCACTTATGATGGTTTTTACTCTTATGACCATTGCAGCATCCCCATGGTCATGTGATCAAAATTTGGACACTTGGCAACCAACTCATACTTATGACGGTTGCAGTGTCCCAGGGTCACGTGATCCCCTTTTGCAACCTGACAAGCGCCATCAACCGGGAAGCCACATTATCTTAACAACCCTGTTACTAACTTTAAAACTTCAGTGATTCGCTTAGCAACTGCTGCAAGAAAGGTCGTAAAATGGAGCAAAACTCACTTGCTTCGGAAAGACAATTTTGGGATCAATTGTGGTCATAAGACAAGAACTACCTGTGCACTGAGTGCGTGCATTCGTCTTGGGTATAAATAACAGTCATACTTTTCTGACCTGGCAGAGAATCGGAATTTAAAAAAAAGAAAACCCTCTTTATATTAGCAAAAATAATGATGGGTGTTCCTCTAGGTGAAAACACAAAGTAAATTCCTGAGAAATATTTGCATAGTTGCCTTCAAAATGAACGTGGCATAGTTTAAACTTGCGCCTATCTGCAATCCCACCCTGATTAGACACAAAGGATTGTACTAACAGGAGAGGATATTTATTAGATGGATGGAAGGAAGGAAGGCAGGCAGGCAGGCAGGCAGAGTGGCAAAAAATATCCCTCCTTTACAGTCCTCTCCACCATCTCTGGCCTCCGGACAGAGTGTCCATCCTGCTCAGCAGGTTTCTGTTTGCTCCATTCCACGAAGACCACAGAAGGTGCTAAAATTAAGTTGATTTTCCTGCTGGGCAATGTTTGGACCAATTTTGAAAGTCTGGGCGCTGGGCGTGATGATGGATTGGTCCACGAAGCAGGAGGGGGAGGCATGGAGGGGCAAAAATGGGACGGTTGTGTTCAAAACTGCTGCCGGCGCCAAGGCCATCTGAGCTTGCAATAGGGTTCTTTTACAAAATAATAATAATAATGAGCCCTCTAGAAAGATATCCACCATAAAGTGGCCAAATTTTTAAACGGGCTCTGCTCCTGTGCCTCTGACCTCTTTCCCTGCTGCACTGCTGAAGAAAAGCTTCTTGTCTTGCAACGCAGTCAAGTTGCCACCAAAGGCAAAAAAGCAGGTCTAATTTAAAAATTTGGTCAGCCTTTTTTTCTTAGGAGTGGGATTCTGCCAGCCAGCTGGAATTGGTTCGCTAAATCAAAAGTTTCAGGTTAAGACATCTGGAAACAGAATAATAGGGCTTTCTTTAGAATCCGCTTTTTATCTGTATCTTTCTCATGGTGCTCAAAATTAAGAATTTTTTCTTAATGTAACCCAAAGACTACAATGGTAGAAAGAAAAGTCTGTATAGAATATATTTCAAAAGGCCATTAAACAGTGCCAGCGAGTACCAATGTTATGTTATAAATCGAACGTGAATACAGTAGTCCTCGATTTACAACAGTTTGTTCAGTGACTGTTCAAAGTTACAACGGCACTGACAAAAGTGACTTGTGACTCATTTTTCAGACTTACGACCATTGCAACATCCCCATGGTCACCTGATCAAAATTCAGACACTTGCCAACTGACTCATATTTATGGCGGGTCCAGTGTCCTGGGGTCATGTGATCCTTTTGGTGACCTTCTGACAAGCACAGTCAAAGGCAGGCCAGATTCACTTAACAACCGGGTTACTATGTTAAGTTAGTGCAGCTAATAGCTGTGGCAAGAAAGGTCCTACCACGGGGTAAAACTCACTTAACAACTGTCTTGCTTAGCTAAGGAAATTTTGGGCTCAATTGTGCTTGTAAGTTGAGGACTCTCTGTAAAATATTTCATTAATAATGTCAACACGATTCCGACTAAGTCAAAAATGTTTAAGCTAGAGCCTTTCCATATAATATTTTCCATTTTTTGTGTGCGTTTTGGAAATAAATGACCCAGCCTTTCATTAACCCAAACGTCTGAAGTGAATATATTGGGTTGGGTTTTATACTTCAAGATACAGGAAAATTATCAACAAATGAATGAATGAATAATGTGAAATGCACACCCACTTCCCAATCAGAAGCTCATTTACTAAGACTTATTTTAAAGCAAGTGTTCAGAAAGCTGCAAAATGTTTGTGTGCGGGTGCACACACACATTTTTGCTTGGAAGTGGTGAGCTGCTCCTTAATAGCATGGCATCAATCCAGATCTGTCACTGCAACGAACAGGATCTGGAGAATTTAGAACAGATCTGTCTGGGTCATTTTCTTAACCTCTCTTTTTATTTCCACATTCCTGATGTTCTGGTTAAGATTGCTTTTTTTTTTCCAAAGTAAAAGCATGCTGGGATTATCACTGCATTTGTTACTATTCCCAGTTTTTGATAATGCAGAAATACTGACAGGAGTATCTGTGAAAGAGAGAGGAAGAGGCAAAAAAGTCAAGACAGTAGCCACACCTTTGAAGCCCCCTGTTCATGGGTGTTGCAAGCGCCCAGCAATTGAAGCCCACCACCTTAAATACATCTGATTACATTCAATAGTGTGTTCATCGTTCTAAGATCCAGATCTTAGGGAACTGTTTAAAAATATGCTCTTCACAAAATCTTGGAACCTTTAATTTGGGTTCCTGAAGTTGGCACCAGGATTCCAGAAATGCATTTAGAAAGTTTTAGGGGTTTGCCCAGTAAGTAAAGTCCCTTTCCTGTTTTCATACTCTTGTCAATGAGCGGATGAGTCATCCTGCCCGGATCTCTAGAGGTAAGTTTTAAATAACAGAGTTGGAAGGGACTTTGGAGGTCTTCTAGTCCAACTCCCTGCTCAAGCATGGAGACCTTATACCATTTCAGACAAATGGTTGTCTAATCTCTTGAAATCCTCCAATGATGGAGCCCGCAGAACATCTGGAGGGAGGCTGTTCCACTGATTAATTGTTCTAACTATAAGGAAGTTTCTCCTTAATTCCAGGTTGCTTCTCTCCTTGATTAGTTTCCATCCATTGTTTCTTATCTCGCCTTCAGGTGCTTTGGAAAATAGCCTCATCTTTGTAGCAGCCCCTCTAATATTGGAAGACAGTAATCATGCCAGCCCAGTCCTTCTCTTCATTAGACTAGACATTTCCAATTCCTGCAAGCATTCTTCATATGTTTTAGTCTCCAAGCAAGTCAATAATCCTCACCTCCCTCCCCGAATGCCCCATGGAAGACCCACTGGTGGGCATAATACCAGGGAATCCCTCAACTTCCAAAGTGCGGGAAGTTCATGGGCACAAGATGACCACTGGCTGGTCTTCCATCACTGATGGATCTGAAATAGTCTTCCAGGCTCAGAACAAACCTGAGACCAATTTATCTTCCTCTCACGAGTTTGTGCCAAATCAGGCTTGGTTTTTTTTCGTTTTTACTATGCCAGTCCTAACCTGGCAGGCAAATTTTTTTCCTGCTATGAGTTACATCAGGAAGTAAAAGCCCCAAAAATGGCAAGAGCAAAAGTTGTGGTGACAACATAAAAAAAGACGGAAAGGAAATAACTTGCTCTCCGTCTGGGTCAGCAGTGGCAGCGGGCACAACTTTTACAGATGATGAATGGGGCCTGCCCCAATACCCACACCCCTCCCCGATCGCTGCACATACAGGTGAGAAATTAAGTCAATAAATATACGTTTGAAAGAAGGGATGTGAGCGTTGCGCTCTGACACCAGATCCAGCCAACTGTAAAGCTCACTTCTGGGGGGATTTCAAGCAACCTCCCAAATAAATGGAACCCTGGTTGGTTTTACCTTCCTAACCCGCAACTTTTAGACTATCTGTTCTGTTCCGTGCTCATCTTCCAAGTACATTTAAATCTCCTTTAAGGTTCCTTTACAGGTAGTCCTCGACTCATGACCACAATTGAGCCCAAAAGTTCTGTTGTTAAGCGAGACATTTGTTAAGTGAGTTTTGCCCTGTTTTGCAACTTTTCTTGCCAGAGTTGTTAAATGAATCCTTGCCATTGTTAACTTAGCTTCCCCATTGACTTTGCTCGTCAGAAAGTCGCCAGAGGGGATCATGTGACCTTGAGACACAGCAATGGTCATAAATATGAACCAGTTGCCAAGCCTCTGAATTTTGATCACGGGACCACGGGGACGCTGCATCGGTCGTAAGTGTGAAAAAAACTATCCTAAGTCACTTTTTTCACTTTGAACCTGTCACTTTTTTTTTATTTGACTTTATACCCCGCCCTTCTCCGAAAACTCAGGGCGGCTTACATTGTGTAAGGCAATAGTCTCATCCTATTTGTATATTTATATACAAAGTCAACTTATTGTCCCCCCCAACAATCTGGGTCCTCATTTTACCTACCTTATAAAGGATGGAAGGCTGAGTCAACCTTGGGCCTGGTGGGACTCGAGCCTGCAGTAATTGTAATTGCAGGCAGCTGTGTGTTAATAACAGGCTGCATTAGCCTGGTGAGCCACTTCCCAGCCCTTGAACTGTTGTAAATCGAGGACTCCCTGTAATACATTTTCAAGGGGCCTCTTTTGAGTCTGTTTCTGAAATAACCTTTGTTAAGACTCCGGGCATTTTCCGGGTCCGCCCCTTCGCCTCCTATCTAAGGCTGCGTGCAGTTCACGTCCGTAAGGCTTCGTCACCTTGGGTGTGGGCCACACACTCTTTTTATTGTGCAGGTGTGTTTGCACGTAAGCTCAGCCGGGCTCTGCCTTCGGTGGGGAGGTGGTCATTCTTATCCTGGGATCATGAAGTATACATACAATGAGCAACTTCTCTCCTGAGCAATAATAGCTGCCCATCCTGAGGTTTGGGGCAAAATAATTCGGCCTTCAGCTTGGCGGCTCTCAATCCCTCCTTGAGGTTCCTCAAGTGACAGTTCTTTGGTTTGGAGCAGAGCCTTTGCATTTCTAAAAAATTAAAATGCTTTGGATAATACAGATAGTACCCTCAACTTCATTTAGTGACTGTTCGGAGTTACAACGGCACACAAAAAAAAAAAAGACTTATGACTGTTTATCACACTTACGACCGTTGCAGCATGCCCATGGTCATGTGATCAAAATGCAGGCACTTGGCAATTAACTCATATTGATGACAATTGCAGGAACTTGGGGTCATGGGATCCCCCTTTTGTGACCTTCTGACAAGCAAAGTCAATTGGGAAGCCAGATTCACTTAACAGCTATGGCAAGATCATAAAATGAGGCAATCTTCTAATCCAACCCTCTGTTCAAGGAGGAGATCCTATACTGTTTCAGACAAATGGCTGTCCTGTCTCTTCTTAAACGCCTCCAGTGTTGAAACACCCATAATTTCCAGAGGCTCTATGGAACACTTTATTTATCCTCCTGTTTATTGGATTTATAACCTTTTCTCCCCAATTTTATAACTGAAACAGGAACCTCATATGATAGTTTGAGCTGAGAGAGAACAACTGGTCCACAATTTTAGGGGAGGGGGCATCAATCTGATTCACCCCAATGCCAATCCAACACTTCACTACCACAATCAATTTTTTAATGGGACGGAAAGGGGAAGTAATTAAACCCATAATAGGAGCATAATATTAATGGTCTTAATTTTGATGAAAAGTCAATGAAATGGAAAGTCAAGTAATGTGTGCCTTTGTACTATTTATTCCCAGCTCTTGACTCCATAGAGGCTCTGTAAAATTTTCCCACTCTCCTAGGTCAGTGAATTTTATAGCTGCAAATTTAACATTTTCTACAAAGGAGTCTCAGCAACGAGAACGAAGTTGTTGTGAATTCAGAGTTACACCAAAGTGCCAAAGTTACTGATTAATCCGAATCTTTCCAGCGGTTTACAGAAAAAGCCCCAGTCGTAAAATCTTCCGCAAGATAATAAACATATATTAATCTGCAAGAGAGATGATATGAACCACAAAAGCCTCTTTTTCCCACCACGTAAAGCGAGTACCTTTAGCCCAAGCTCAGTTTTAAATTGATTTTTGTAGGACTGCAAGTTTTAATTGGTTTCTCCCATAAATGAAGCTCATACAAGGCAGAAATGGGTTTTGGTGGAGCAGGATTGTAATTCTAAGAGTGGTGCTGAAAATTGGATGTTTAATCTGGGTGGTAGCTACTTTGGTGAAGTGCTCCCACTTAACAAAACCCAACAATGCAGGTAGTCTTGACTTACAACCATTCGTTTAGTGCCCGTTAGTTACTGGAATGGCACTGAAAAAAGTAATTTACGACTGTTTTTCCCGTGACCATTGCAATATCCCCCGTGGTCACGTTATCAAAATTCAGATGCTTGCCAACTGATTCATATTTATGACGGTCGCAGTGTCCCAGGATCATGTAATCCATTTTTGTGATCTTCTGACAAGCAAAGTCAATAGGGAAGCCAGATTCACTTAACAACCGTGTTACTCACTTAAAAACAGCAGTGATTCTGATTGGATTAATTTAACTGAGGAAAGAGTTCTGAATATAGAAGGTTATGGTTTGTTATATGGGTGGCATGCCTATTTATTATATGATAAGAAAGTTGATAAAATATTTAAAAATAATATAATTAGAAATGCATTATTGAGGGTTTGGAGGAAATATCAATACAAATTAGATGGAAAGATTCCAATATGGGCAAACCCGAGACACATGATAGAAAATATAAATATATATCAAAAGATGGAGGTAGTTACTTATAAAGAACTTCTTTGTATGGAAAAGGGGGAGTTACAATTAAAATCTAGAGAAAAGATGGGGGAAGAAGGGAAAAATTATACATGGTTCCAATATGGACAACTACAAGCTAGATGGAAATTAGATCAAAAAATAGGTGTTAAGCAAATTGAGGATAATTTGTTAAAACAAATGAGAGATCAAGGTCAACAGCATATTAAGAGGTTGTATAATGTATTAGTAGAAATAGATTCAGAGACTGATTTGGTTAAGGATTGTATGATTAAGTGGGCACAAAATTTTCAGCAACCAATAATGTTGGAAACTTGGGAAAGAATTTGGGTGAGGAATGTTAAATTTACACAAGCGCAAAATATGAGAGAAAATTTTTATAAGATGTTTTATAGATGGCATTTAGACCCCAAAAAATTGTCATGTATGTATCCTAATGTACAGGCTAAATGCTGGAGATGTGATTGTGAAGATGCTACTTATTATCATATATGGTGGACTTGCAAAAAAGTTAAAGCATTTTGGATTAAAGTATGGTGGATCATGCAGAATATTTTGAAAAAGAAGATTAAGTTTACCCCGCAGTTCTTTTTACTAGGAATAATTATGGATTGTACAGCTATAGAGACTAAATTGATTCTGAACTTAATAACAGCCGCAAGACTTTTGATTGCTCAATATTGGAAGAAAGAAGAATTACCTACTCTTAAAGTATCAAATCTGGCAGAAATGGCAAAAATTTCTGCTTACTTGAAAGACTATACACAAGAAAAATATATTTTAGAATGGAAAATGTGGATTGATTATATTCAAAATAAGTATCAGATAAAAAAATATCAAATAGCATATGAGTAAATTTAGGAAATAATTTGTATTAGATATATTTTTGAAGGAGAGGGGAATTGAGAGTGTGAATAAGCGTGGAGAGACTAGAGATTATAATTTAGGAATTATTTTAGATTATGATTGTTAGTTTTGATACCCTGCATTTTGTTCTGGGAAGTCGGGGTGGGGGGTGGGGGGTAAAGGGGAAGGGAATTGGGGGGTTGAGGTTAGTGATGGAGTGATGGTTAATGTACAGGGATTATTGAAGATGTATAAATATAATTAATGTAGGGTCGGGTCTGACCAGTTGCCATTTTAGAACGGTGGGGAGGGAAAAAAGAGAGAGTAGGAGGTAGGAAAGAGGAGAAGAGGAAGGAAGAGGGGTAGAAGAGGGAGAAGAGTGTAGGGTGGAGGGAGGAGAGGAGGTAGATAAGAGAAGGAGAGGAAGGTTTGGAAAGTAAAAGAAGGTAGAAGAGGGAAGAAGGTTAAAAAGGGGGGTGGTGACTGGGCAGGCCCGACTAATTGTATATAACTGTACATTGGATGAATTATTTGATAAGATTGTAAAAATAAAACTTTTTTATAAAAAAAAAAAAACAGCAGTGATTCACTTAATAACTGTGGCAAGAAAAGTCGGGAAATGGGGGCAAAACTCATTTAGCAACCATCTTGCTTAGCAACGGAAATTTTGGGCTCCACCGTGGCCACAGGTCAAGGGCTACCTTTATTAAGTCTGTTTCCTTTTTCACAACATCTTCTTTCGTGTGCCTCTACTTAAGTCTGATTTATTCGTTTCATTTCATTTTATTTATTAAATTTGTTTATAGCCCATCTTACCACGGGGAGACTCTGGGCGGCTGAATCGAATCAATAAAGCCATGAAGAAGATATATTTACATTCAATAAAAATACGGGTTGCGATGAAAAGCTGGGGAAGGAGGGCACGGAACAGGACTTTTGCTGAGAACTCTAAATAGTTCGCTAAAAGAGAAGCCAGCTAAATCCTCCTCAGTCAGTCTACGGTCTGATTTTCCCCTTCGTGTTTATTTATATCAAAGCGGGCAGCTTTGGCATGGAGGGAACTTTTCCAGTTCGGCCAACCTGAATTAGATTACCCAGATCACGGGTGACTGTCATTGAGCAATGGCACCCTGGCCTGAAGTGTCGCAACTTGGGTTATTTTATCTCAACGGCCAAATTAAAAGAAATCTGATGAAGCAATTGACCCCATGCCGTTTCTCTCCCTCCTCCGGCCCCAGTTCCTCTTCCGGCTACACACGGGGGTCCCTTCTTTGCATGGACTCCCTGGACAAAGGGATATTCACGGCAGGGCAGCTTCCTGGCTGGCCCTGCCTGCAGAGGGTTGGGGTGGGGCTGGAGTTCATTCGGTGTGCGTGTTTTACTTGGGGGAACTCTGAAAACACCACCTTCCCCAAACCAGTGACCTGAAGGAGGAAATGAATCAAGGAAGACTTTAGCATCCTCCAACAAGGCGGACATTGTAGGGCGCCCAGTAAAATATGGCCATTCTTTACAGGCAGGCTGCTGGGAAGCGGCCGATCCGTTTAGGCTGAATCTATTTTCTTCCTCCTCCTCTTTGGGGGCTTTCACCTTGTTCATACTTGGGGTGGTTTTTATCTTTGTGCTTGTTCAAACGGGAAGAAGACAAAAAATAAACGAAAGAAGAAAAGGGATAATACCTAAGAGTGTGTATGTGTGTGTGTGTGTCTTAAATAAACAAATATAATCAGTCTTGTATTGCATGATTTTGAAGGCCGATGGGCTCCGTTTACAGCTACCCAATTCTGAGAGTTTGCAACGCCAAGTTGACTTTTATATAATATATATATGTAGGTATATAGGTATATATATATATGGTTATATACAGTATATGTATATACACACACATATGCATGTGGGTGTTTTGTCAATAAATGCAATTGATTCATGTAAGACCATTTTTTATTATGATTACTGTGTTTCATCCTACAGTTAGCCAGATGTTTAAACTGGAGTTGGCTTTTTTGTCCATCTATTGAGTAATTATTGAGATTATAATCAATTAGAATATTACTAGAATATCCGTAAATAAAAGAATATTAGTATAACAACAACAGAACTCAAGATGGTTGCTGCGATTTGGAACAGCCATCGATACCCTTTTCCAGGTTATTCCATTCCTGACCCTTTTCTCCTCCCCAAAGTAGAATGGATTGATTACTCTCCCTTCGGGGCTTCCTATCCACCACAATCTTCACAAGGTCATGGTTTCCCTCCTGCTCCTGGGCCCCTTCCTCATTGTGGACGAGGGGTCCACTTGAAGAACCACATTTGTTATTAATAAATAAGGACAGAGTGAAAAGAATGGTAGGGGTGGGTGGACCTACTGAAGTTTCCAGATGACTTACAATGACTTAATGGGCTTTGTGGTCTCTTCTACATTTCTCAAAGGGAAATAAATAGATTCCCTGGGGTTAAAGGCTACCCAGCTTGGATGGCCCTGGAAAGCTATCGAGATACCTGCAGTGGAAGGGATCTCCTCCTTGGTTTTTGGTGGTTAAAAAAAGAAAAGAAAACAGAATATGATTCAGCACAGGGATCTTCAGACTTGGCTACTTTAAGACTTGAGAACTTCAACTCCCAGAATTCCTCAGTCAGCCATGGAGTTGAAGTCCGTAAGTCTTAAAGTGGCCAAGTTTGGAGACCTCTGGTTTAGCAGAAAAGAATGGGTAGATAGATGATTTTGGACCTCTTGACAAGCAGTCTTTGAGACCCAAAAGTGTTTGAGGTGTCTTTCCAAACCTGGAGACCTCCGAAGACACTAAAACGTCCTGCCTCCAGAAGTTGTGGCTGCTCCTTCACTGGAGGTTTTTAAGAAGAGATTGGACAACCATTTGTCTGAAATGATCTAGGACCTTCAACTTGAGCAGAGAGTTGGACTAGAAGATCTCCAAGGCCCCTTCCAACTCTGTTGTTCTGTAATTCTGATATTCTAAGTGATTGTTAGCAAAGCAGATTAACATCCTGTTTGGCCTCCAAAATCCAAGACCACCAATTCCTCCATGGGCCCATTTCTTGGTCTTTGGGGAATGATAGCCCACTGTGAAAGAAAGTTATTTTTCTCTCAAGCCTCCCACTGGTGTTTTGTTGCCAAGGCCAAGAAACAAGCCTGCAGTTCACAATGGACATTAAGCAATTTATTGACTCAGGCAACTGATATGGCAGCCTGTTTTTATATGCCAAAACCCTGGGCGGGTCACAGCAACAGCATAAAAAACATGTTTTAAAAAATGTCATTAGGGTGTTTCGGCTGTTTTGGGCATAGGGCGGTTAAATTTGCAACAAACATGCTTCAAATCATGATGTAGCATGGGGGAGGGTGGGAGACATCCTGCAACTCAGTGGCTGGACCTGCATATAACCGCGAGTCCTATAATTGGTTGGTTTGACCTTTAATCTGCAGAGAGTCCTCAACGTAAGACCACAACTGGGCCCAAAATTTCTATTGCTAAATGAGAGAGTTGTTAAGTGAATTTTGCCCCATTTTATGATCTCTTTTGCCTTAGCTGTTAAGGGATCAGCTGCATTTGTTAAGCTAGGAACATGGTCATTAAGCTAGGAACATGGTCATTAAGCTAGGAATATGGTCATTAAGCTAGGAACATGGTGCATCTGGCTTCCCCGTTGACTTTGCTTGCTTGTCAGAAGGTTGTAAAAGGGGATCACGTGACCCCCAGTTTCTGCAGCCATCAGAAATACGGGACAGTTACCAAACATCTGATTACAATTACAATTTTGATCACATGACCATGGGGATGCTGCAACAGTCATAAGTGTGAAAAATGCTTATAAGTTATTTTTTTCAGTGCTGCTGGTAACTGTGAACAGTCGCTAAACAAATGGTTGTAAGTTGAGGGCTATCTGTACTAACTCATCCCGCCTTCTTTACAATGATCTTCAAGTATGGTTTGTTCAATAAATCATAGGAAACAAACCATGGTTTGAGCCCACTGGTGGGGAATGCTTTGAGGGCTGTTCTTGGTTTGGTCTCCTTCCATTGGCAGAAAATAGTACTGTTTTCTAGTGGCTGAAATCATGGGTGGCTCAGTGGGCTACGTGTTTAGGGGTTGAATGACCTTCTACATCTAATAAATCAGTCAAGGAATCCAGATCCAGACCACCGTTGCAAATGAGGCCAAAATCTGTCTTCCTGCATAACTGGTGGCTTCTGCAGATTCACACGGACCGATCCCTTTGCAGTACTTACTGAACTCCAAACAATAACCTGCAGGTGTGAACAAGTCAGTTGACGTGACCTACCTCAAGCCAATCTTTTGAGGTTTGAGAACGTGTCATCTTAAACAAGGCGCATTTACACGTTCAGTTGAGTGCAGGGTTGGCAAGGTTATACCCATGTTTCTCTAGCATTGCTGGTCCTCCTTCCCAGCCTAATAATCAGGCTGATTTTAGTGTGCAGATCAATGAGCAGGCTTTTGTTTATGAGGTTGATTCTTTCTTTTCATTTTAGAAAAGTGTATTATTTTAATATAAAAATATATTAGGGTAATACTTCCTATTATGGGGCATCTTAATAATAGTAAGTACCAATAAAGGAGAATATTTGTAGCTCAGGGTTGAAATGAGGGCTCCTTGGTGCTCTCTGAGCTTGGTGGTTTTCTTGCAGACGTTTCATGACCCAAACTAGCCAACATCATCACTGCTAGGTTAACTCCCCTTTCTCTCTTCTAGCTCTGATGATGTTCCCTTGTTGGGTCATGAAACGTCTGCAAGAAAACAAACAAGCTCAGAGAGCACCAAGGACCCCTCATTTCAACCCTGAGCTACAAATATTCTTCTTTATTGGTACTTACTATTATTATTATCACCTCCATTAAGTCTGGGTTAACTATATTGAGGATACAGAATTTAAACATTTTTTAAAAAGTTTCCTCCCCATTAAGGAAGGGATCAAGTCCTATTTGTCCACGATGTGCCACCTCTGACTCTTCTGCTGTTGTTAAAGATCCTTATTTGCAGAGATTGGTTAAAAATATGAAGTGGTATCTGAAACAGTGTTCTCTCCCAACATTTCTGACCATCAAATCCTTTCTGCTGCCAGAAAGTGATTTCCTAGTGAAAATAAATTTGGTCGGATTGCTTAGAATTCCATGCCTGCAAAGGAAATTTAAGAACCTCTTTGCAACCGACTGATCCAACAGAGAAGATCCACTGAAATTCAGCATTGGAAAATTCCTTAATTTTGCAACAGAGGAAAGATTTCCTTTTGCCAGCCTGGAATTTCTGGCTCATCCTTGAGTTATTGAGTAGCAGGGAAAGACCGAGCTTTAATCTGCATTTACTTCCACTGTGATCAGCAGGGTGCTACCCACAGGTAAATCCGTGTAGATATCAACTGCTGCCTTAATCTTTTCAGAAACTTCTGTTGATTTAGTTGCAGAAGAGATTACGATCAGAATGGATGAATTTGGAAACAGCCAAGATGGTTTCCCAAAAGGTTGTGTATGAAATCAACCCAGATCAAGATCAGACAGGGTGACAACCAATCCACCATCAACCCTCTTGCCAGCAAATGCCCTTTCCTCTACAGTGTCAGTTTATGGAGCTGTTTTGGAAATTGGCATTGCAAACACTCAGAATTAGGTAGCTTTAAACTGAACCCTTCAAAATTGGTGCCTTACAAGGCTGATTACATTTGCTTACTTAATAAAATTAAAAAATAATTAAAATAAGGGCAAGAAAAAGGGCAGGAATGATGTCCCTTTAGCTGTCATTTTATTAAACAATCTGCTTGGCTTATTAAGAAGTTCTCATTAATTGTAACAAAAATGGCCAATATGATGGGGTTGATGAGGATTCAAAATAAAGCAGTGCTGGTATCAGTCGGTCGTCAAGTTGGTAACTCTTTTATCCCAGGCATCGGGTTGGGAGTGATGGGAACTGTAATCCAACAATTCTGTCAGGGTTTGGGGGAAATCTGGAAGCCGTTTTGCAAGAGACCCGATTGAGAGAATTTATTAGAATGCAAATTATCAAGATGGCCGGAGTTCTTCTTTATTCACAAAGTTACTGGTTTATTTTAAGAACGTTTATTGGGCGCAATGCCAAAGAAATACATTTTTAAAAAAAGATCATTAGATAAAATTATAAGCGACTTCTTTCATTTGTGGGAGCTGATTGGAATTTCCAGATCGGGGCAGTTTATAAATAATGAAAAATGGTTTGATTCTGAATTTTCTGCAGATACTTAATCACTTTTGGAACAAGGACTTTTTAGGATTGACGGATCTTAGCTCCGTTAAAAAGAGAGTCCATTCCTCTCTTGTTAAATGTCATTGAACTGTGCTCTGAATTGTAACTTTTTTCCCTTTTTGTTAGCAAAATTCTGTTACGCCACACGAAATAATAATAATCATCAAAATGCAAAACTCAACCAGCTTATGCGATCAGTCTATTTTATTTCAGCTTAATTTAAAGTGTTTAGTTTAGTTTAGTTTAGTTTAGTTTAGTTTAGTTTAGTTGTTTAGTTTAGTTTAGTTTAGTTTAGTTTAGTTTAGTTTAGTTTAGTTTAGTTTAGTTTAGTTTAGTTTTCTCCCCTGGGCAAAAGAGCATTTTGGTATTTGTAATATTTTGTAGGTTTTCCTATTTTTTCTGTGAAATCCCATCTCAGGACCCCACCATTATTTTCTACACACGCATCCTAACCATAAAGGAAGCCCAGAACTCCTTTCCCCAAAACCACCCAGATTCCTTGAATATGACTTCTTGTTTTTAAAAAACCCACTTTCCACTCCACGTACCTCTGTGGGTTCATTGTAGTACGAGGTCCACTCAGAGATGTCGTGCGATTCCATTTTAACCGAGCCCAGCATTCCAAAATCCCGGAGAGGAAAAATAATGGCTTGTCCGTGCTTAAAATTTCAAGGAGAGTGGGAAATCCTCCAATTGGTCTCTCAGGGAAGTTTTAATGCTTTATTTTAATGCTTCTCTTCTTCCCCCAAATGCGTCCGTTTGGAAACTCAGCCTAAACCCACAGACTGAAAGGAAGATTGATCTCAGAATGGCCTGCCTTCTTCCCCTTTTTCCAAAGTGTGCAGTGGCACTTTGGGAGCCAAAGACTCAAGATGCCCAGAAGTCAGAAGAGTCAACGGGTTCCCATGATTATAGGACAATCCATGCAGTTTTGGGACCCAAGGCCCAGGAGGACTTGCAGCAGGGGGCTGCCTTTGGGATGTGCAAGCTGTTTGCGTCGGTTGAAACCTGGACTGCTAGTTGTCCCGAGGTTGTCTCCCAGTATCTGAAGGGCTGTCACCTGGACAGGTCCGAGTCTTTATAAAGCTACCTCTTTATCCCAACACTCCTCCTGCTGGTTGAGTTAAGAAGTTACCACACTCTCTAGTTCTCTGGCATTGGCAAGCGAGGGAAACCAGGTCCCTCTGCCACCTGGTGGAAGGGACACAGTTGCAAGAAAGTGGGTGGCTAAATGACATCACAACCAAGGCTTGGTTGAACTTTATGGAGTGGCAACCCTCTATTAAGGGAAACATCTGGCTACTGTTTTGTATCAGGCCACTAGGCAGCTTGGTGATATTGCAAAATATTGCAGCCTACAGGTGTATTAAATTTATTTCACATTGTACATACCGTGACTTCTATTCCACACCAAGCAGGGACATATTGGCTATGTCTGGTCTAAGGAAGAGGAGGATTAGTGGTGACCTGATAGCAGCCTTCCAATATTTGAGGGGCTGCCACAAAGAAGACGAGGGGCTCCACATATTCTCCAAAGCAGGAGAAGACATAACGGATGGAAACTAGTCAAGGAGGGATCCAGCCTGGAACTAAGGAGAAATTTCCTGACAGGGAGAACAATTAACCAGTGGAATGGCTTCCCTCCAGAAGTTCTGGATGCTCCAACACTGGAAGTTTTTAAGAAGAGACTGGCTTTACTATCATTCATTTCATGTGTTTGAAGTTACATTGGCACTGAAAGCATGGTTGATGATCATTTTTCACATTTAAGACTGCAGCAGTATCTCCAGAATTTAGTATTTAAAATTTGGACACTGGGCAACTGGTTCCCATTTATGACGATTGCAGTGTCCTGGGGACATGTGATCTTGTTTTGCCACCTTCTGACAAGTCAACGGGGAAGCCAGATTCACTTAACAATCATGTTCCTAATTTCTGCAGTGATCCACTTAACAACTGTGGCAAAAGGTCGGAAAATGGAGCAAACCTCACTTTACAACTGTCTTGCTTAGCAAAGGAAATTTGGGGCTCAATTGTGGTTGCAAACGGCTCAATATAGAGGCATCCCCAGGAAGGGGTCAAAAAGGAAAGAGATTGGCTATCACCACAGGTCAAACCCTTCCCCTCACTGATGTGTGTCATGACACGACTTCACAAAGTGAGCTGCAGCTCATGAAAGCTCTGCCTTTTAATGAAGAGTGTTAGTCACAAAAGCTGGTGCCGTTCTTCTTATTTTAGCCTTTCCTGGACTCCTTACACTGACTCCTTCTTCCACATAAACCAGAGAATGATTCCACAAGACTTTAAGACTTGTGGACTTCAACTCCCAGAATTCTGGGAGTTGAAATCCACAAGTCTTAAAGTCGCCAAGTTTGGAGACCCCCTGCTATAGATCTTTGATTGCAGAGGAGTGATGAGAAGGAACCGTTTCCCACACGACGCAGCATAAGGACACGGAGGTGGGCAAGCAAGTAAGCTGGGAGAAGACTCCTGGTTCTTCCTCCAACTGTTAAGTAGGTTGTCTTTTCAGACAGCTGCTTTCAGTGGTCCAAGCTGCTGAAGCCCCTTCTTGATGGGGTCACCTTGCAACAGAGCTGATGTTGAGTAACATGGTGAGCATCGCAGCTTCATGAGCTGGGGCTGAGAGTTCTCCCTTTTCTAGGGTAGCTTTGGGTAGCCTGGTCTTCCAGTTTGAGACTCCTAAACCATTCTAGAATCTAGATGAATAGTTGCAGGAATTGGGAATGTCTGGTTTAGCAAAGGGAAGGACGAGGGATGACATGATAGCAGAGTTCCAATATTTGAGGGGCTGCCACAAGGAAGAGGGGGGTCAATCTATTCTCCAAAACACCTGAAGGCAGGACAAGAAGCAATGGATGGAAACTCATCAAGGACAGATCCAACCTAAAACTAAAGAGACATTTCCTGACAGTGAGAACAATTATAATCAGTGGAACAGCTTGCCTTCGGAAGTTCTGAGGGCTCCGTCTTCAAGAAAACATTGGACAGCCATTTGTCCAGAATGGAATAAGGCAAGAATGTCCAACCTTGGCAACTTCAAGACTTGTGGACTTCCAACTCCTAGAATTCCCCAGCCAGCATGACTCTCCTGCTTGACTAGGGGGTTGGACTAGAAGATCTCCAAGGTCCCTTCCAAGTCTTGTTATTTTATCATTCTCTTACACATTCTCCCTTTGCTCCTGCCCATGTGATGTGAAATTGTTGATTGTCAGCAACTGGCTGTTTTGCTGGTCACATGGCCTTTTAGGTGGCACCATTGTCTCTCCCAGGGGTTTCCAACCTTGGCCACTTGAAGCCTGGCGGACTTCGACTCTCAGAATTCCACAGCCAACAAAGCGTTGCTGGCTGTGGAATTCTGGGAGCTAAAGTCCGCCAGGCTTAAAGTGGCCAAGGTTGGAGACCCCGGTCTATCCCTTCTGGACTCAGGCATTGTCCATGAAAGGTGATAAGAGACCAGAGGCCCCTGCTGTAATCTTCCTGACAAATTTTGGGGTGGCAAACAAACTAAATAAAGGGCAACTTCAGATGACCAGTAAAGTTGTACATAAGGTGTGTGTTTATGTGTGTCAGTACATACACAGACACACAATAGCGGAGAAGGAGAGGAATCCATGGGGGGAAAAAAAGATAACCAAGTTTATTGACAGAGACAAGTAAAAGAAAATACAAAAACAAATTTAACCTTCTCTCTTCCCCCTCTCCCCAAAGTTTTCAATGTGGGAATCTGATCCCCACATCTTCTCCCGTCCAACCTCTTCCCCCATTGCAACACAAACACACACCAAAGTCGGCAGAACCACCGAGTGAAACAGATGTGGAAACACACACACACACACACACACATCAGAGGTTATGGGGTGGTGCCTGTATTTAGTCCCCTGCACCTCCAAATCCCATCACACCGAGTGTGCCATTCCTCCCCCCCTCCCCTTTATGGATTTATGGCCACCCTTCTTTAATTAAGAATTTTTATTTTTTTTTCTTGCCACCTAACACCACCCAGGAGATTCTTCTGTCACAGGATTCCTCTGGAGGAAGCGAGGAAGTAGAACTGAACTTGTGTGGGGGTTTTTTTGTTTATTTTTGTCCAGTGCCATCCTGAGCAAGGATAAAACGCACAGCACCCCAGAGCAGTCTCCCCTTCCAACCTGAACCCCTGTGCCCATTATTCCCAGCCTCGGCTGGCTGAGGAGAATGGGTGTGGAAGCCGAGCTCATCTTTTAAGATATGAATACACCTGGAGACGTATTCTCTGTTCTTCTCTTATTCTTTCAAGAGAGCTTGTGCGGCAGAAAGAAAATGGCAGTGGATTGGGTCCAGATTCAGTGTTTTCCTCCGCACACCTCTCAATCCTGGGATTTCTCTACTCTCTTCCACCTGACAAATTATGCATTTTAACAACATCCCCCACCCCTTTATTTTTGGCGTGCATGCTTAGTCTTTTGGTATGAAAAATACCCTCCCACCGCCTAACTGAAGATCAACACACGAGGCACTTTTTCCATCCCTCTCTTCCTCCTGCCACACTGCTTCCCCCCTAATTTCCCAGACCCTCTTTCTCCTTCTCCCCCCACCCCCCACCACACAGCATGCCTCCTTCCCTTCCCTTGATCCACACAGCAGACTTCTGAACTTCCCAACCAAGGTGCACGGATTCAGAACGGTGTCCAGCAACGGGCTGTGGTGGCCAGGCTGTGAGAACGACACATACAGAGACCGACCACCCAACGGGGAGGAGGCCTCTGAATGCAGTGGAATGGGGGAACGTGAGAAAGTGAAGCTGCAACCAGGATTAAGTAGCACCTAAGGGACCGATGTGGGCTGGGGAAGTGTTTTGGTTTGGGAAAGAGTCAAACATCAAGACATCGGAGAAAAGCGGGCCGTAGCATCTTCGCGGCGAGCAGGATGCCCCAAGAAACTTCTGAAATTTCAGAAACGCATCTGCCGAGCTCATCAACCCCACATTTCGGTCTCCCCATCCCACAAGTGAGTAGTCCATCCGCCCCCTCCCCCCCTGTAGTAGGTTACGTAGATGTGACTTCAGATATAAGCTGGCTATGGAAATAGGATTTAAAAAATAGAATTATATACAGGGCCCCCAAGTCCGCAGCGGTTTGCAGAGGATGTCAGAGGCAATAAGTTACTCCAGTCCCTGCCCCGACTGCAGGAGCCAAGGTGGGTAGGGGGCGTCCCGTGGTACACCATCCCGGATTGTAGCTGCTCCTCTCTCCTGCCTTCACGGATCGCGTTCCTTTTTTACTTTGACATCCCCCGCGAGGATGGTGGCGATCTCACCTTGCATGAAAGCCCAGGGCACGTTGGAGCCCACCAGGGGGCACTTCTCCCCGCTGGGGCAATAGACCTCACCGGCAGCTCCTTGGGCTTTAATGAAATCCCGCGAACAGGGGAAGCAGAACTTGTGGCCCGGCACCGACGGACACTGCACGAAGTGGGTGTCCTCCAGCCGCTCGTGGCAGATGGTGCAGCAGAGCGGGGTGCTGCCGGCCCCTCCGGAGGAGTCGGGGGCACTCTGGGTGCCGCTGGGCTCGGCCGCCCCGGAAGAATGGGCTCCGGAGGACGAAGACGAGGAGGAAGAGGAGGACGAGGAGGACGAAGAAGAGGTGGTGGTGGTGGCCGCTTGGCCCGGCTCTCCGTTGCGGGGCACCAAGCGGTGGGGTCCCGAGGCGGCTGGCGAAGCCGGGCTGGTGCTGTTCTGCCTGGCGGTGGTCGAGTGGACCGGATTGAGCTCCTTGCCACCCAGCGTGTCGGCCACGTTCTTCAGGGCCGTGATGGGCGAGGGGTCGTTGCGCAGGGAACCCTCGGGCAGGCCGGCTTGGGTGGGCAGGTGAGCCAGGCCAGGGGGCGGGTACAGCCCGGCGGAGGATCCCGGGGGCAGCCAGTGCTGGCGCTGCTGCTGCAGCTGCTCCTCGCCCGTCAGCTTCCCGGCCGCCAGGTCCCCCTCGGGCTCCGGGGAAGCCTTGCGGCGTCTCAATCCGGGGCGGGCAGGCGGCGCGGCCCGCAGCAGCACATTGGGTGGCCCGCCGGCTGAGGAACCGTCGAGGAACTGCTGGGGCAGCGCATCGGGCGCCGGCGGCTCGCGGAAGTAGCGCACGGCCTCGGTGAAGAGCTCGGCCAGGAGGCGCCAGTCGCCCGATCCGTGCCGCTTCTCGTACTCCAGGTACTTGTAGCCCGAGGACAGCACCTTGCCCGGCTCCTTCAGGCAGTCCTGGAACATCTGCTTGGCCACGGCCAGCACCCCGGCGAAGACGTTGCCCGAGCCGCAGGGGTACTCGGCGAAGAGCTTGAGCTCGTACTCGTAGCCCGGCCGGGCGGCGGCGTCGAAGGCGAAGATGCGCCCGGTGAGCGCGTGGTCCTTCTTGAAGCGGACGGTGAAGGGGGCGCAGCCGCACAGCGCCAGCAGCTGCTCCCGCACCGCCTTGGGCTTGCCGTGCCACTCCTCGGCGCGGGCCCGCATCGCCTCGTTCAGCTCGGCCAGGCACTCGCTGTGCCGCGCCTTCTCCTTCTCGTACTCGTAGCCCGCCCGCGACGCCGGCTTGGCCAGCTCGCCCAGCAGCGGCGAGGCCAGGGGCAGCGGGGCCGGCGCGGGACGCACGGCCGCCGCCAGCATCAGCCCCGGCGGAGGCACCAGCCCGGCCGGCGCCGGACCCACCAGAGCGCGCCGGGCCGTCGGGCTCTGCCGGCTGCCTTCGCCGCCGCTCGCCTCCTCGCCGCCGCGGCCCAGCCCGTTGGGCAAGCGCGGGCTGAGCGCGTAGTCGGGGCCGGCCAGGCGGGCTCGTTCGTAGCGCTCCAGCCCGGTCCCGCCGCCGTCCTTGGCCTGCTTGGCGCCCGGCGGCCCCGGCGATCGGCCCTCGGGCATGGCGTGGCTGCGCTTGAGCTGCCGCGCCGTCTCGATCAGCAGCTCGATGCGATCGGCGCCCTCGAAGTTGACGCAGCCCCGGCAGACGGCCTCGCTGAAGTCCCAGATCATGGCCCAGGGCATCTTGGGCAGGTCGCACAAGTAGCACCATTGTCTGCGGGACGCCTGCACCGAAGACATCTTGGCCGCCCGCCCGCGCCGGCCCCCGACGCCCAAACGCCCCCGAAACAACCGGCCCGGCGAGGGGGGAAGCTGGCCCGCCGCGCGGCCGGGAAGGGGCTCCGTGCGGGGCGGGGGAAGGAAGGAGGCAGGCAGGCCGGAGCGGGCAGGCAGGCAGACGAGGCGAAGAGGGAGGAAAAAAAGGGGGGGGGAATCCCCTCTCTCGCCTGCCCTCCTACATGGAGAAACTTACATAAGTCCCTCGCGAAGCCTTTCGGGAGATGTAGTCCTGGAACTGGAGGGAGGCGGTCTGGGTTTGCGGTGGGTGGGGGGGGGCGCTCTTAAAGGCCCCGCCGCGGTCTCATGGGCGCGGAGGTGGATTGCGGAGGCTTTCCAAATTGAGGATGTCTTTGGAGGCTCGCTCAGCTAGATGTCTCCCAGTAGTGAGCGACTACTGTTCCCATCTTTCACAAGGCACGGCACAGGGGTTGGGGAGTGGGTGATCTCATAGAGGAAAAGAGGTGCGCTAAAACGGGCCTCCAACCCTGGCCTCTTTAAGACTTGTGGACTTCAACTCCCAGAATTCCCCAGCAGGCCTGCAGCTATCTGGTTGGTTGGCTGGCTGGCTGGGGGATTCTGGAAGTTGAAGTCTACAAGTCTTAAAGTTGCCAAAGTGTAGAGAATCCTGCACTAAAAACCCTTACGAGGATGGTCCATCTGTCCATGGTCCCCTGTCCATCCTCCACAGAGGTGTTCTTTTGCTCTTTTGCTTATTGATTAAAGCACGTAAATCTCATGAGATGGGCAGTGAACGAATGTAATAAATAACAAATAAATGAATTTGGGGTGTCAGTAATAAAACGGCTTGTTTTCCCCAGGAACTAAGGATTCCCCACTTTCTCCTTTTCCTGCCTTTGCCTTTATGTTCCAGATGTTCCAGATGTCCAAATATTGTCTCTCAACTATTGCAGAAGGACTGATTCAGATAACCACTTTCCCTGTAAATCACAGGTTTAATCTTCAACTTTTATCATGGGTGGTCCTGCCCCCACCGCTTTTTGGGGTGCAGGTGAAGGCTCCGAGGCCCAGGATGTCTCTGCCCCTCAAAAAGCTGTACCTGCCCTTCCTACGTAGGATACCCAAGATCCAAGAAAGAGTTAACTGGGCTTTTCAGTGTTAAGGAAAAGGAAAATACATTACCCACTTGGCAAAGCGGCTTGAAAGCCCGGATGTTGGGCTGTGGTGCATTTCCGCCTGCGCCACTTCCTCTTTTTCTTTCTTTTTTTTTTCCTTTTGCAAATCAGCCCTTCCCCTGCAGTTCAAAGTTCAACTATGGGGGGCTGCTGCTGCTAAGGGGGTTCTCGACAGGCAGAGAGAAATTTTTTTTTAAAAAACTCCATAAAATCCACAAGGAAGAGGCGGTGAAGATGAAAGCCACTTCTTCCGTTTTGCCCAGCCAGAGTGAGTTCCAGGGTTCACTTTCAGCCAGAGAGCTGGCATGGTGGCCCTTTGCAAATCCTTGCAACGATTAATGGAGAGAACGTGGTTGGTGTGCAGAGAATAGGCCCAGCGTTGTTTAACCCCGTGGTTTTTCAAACTTGGCAACTGTGAGATGTAGGGACTTCAAGTCCCAGAATTCCCCTAGACAATTTTCTCCAGCTCCCAAATATCCTGCAAGGATGGCATTGAATGGTGGTAGTTGGCAGTACCCAGAAGCCCCCATGGGGGATTCAAAGGGAGCGGGGCGTGTGTATTCAAGCAGGCATCGCTTCCCTTCCAGACATCAAGGCAGCCATTCAAAATCCCTCGTTGCTTTTTATTTGGGATCAACCACCATTTTTTCCTCTTTCCCAGTTAATTTTTTTTTTTTTTACATCTAGGTTTGTGGGTCTTTGGAAAGAGCACTGAAATATTTTAATCACAAATCTAGTGGCTTTCCAGGAGACTGGGATGGATGGAGCCTACGCAACCCCTGGATGGGCTTTGCAAAGAGCCTTTCATAGAATTGAGGCCTCTGTGGAAACTGGGGTCTCATTTGTTCTGCCATCTGAGCCGAAATGGTCACGTGGCAGTGCCCGATGGCTGGACGGGAGGAGATGTTTCTCCAGAAGCCTCAGCCAGCCCAACAGATGGCCAGAGCCTGACTGCATCCCCGTTGCAAATGAAGGACTCTAACAGAAGAGAATTTTGGGAGCTTGGGGTTGAAAGGTGGGGTCCTTGGTGCTCTCTGAGCTTGGTTGTTTCTTGCAGATGTTTCATGCAGATGTTTCATGACCCAGCTAGGTAACATTATCAGCGCTAGAAGGTATTTGTGGAGAGCAGGAGGAGGGGGAGAGGGGCAGGAGGACAACAACTGTGGGGTCCTTGTTGCTCCCTGAACTTGGTTGTTTCTTGCACATGTTTCATCATCCAACTAGGGATTGTCATCAGTGCTAGAAGGGAGGGAAGGGGGAGGGGGAGGAGGACTGTGGGGTCCTTGTTGCTCTCTGAACTTGGTTGTTTCTTGCAGACGTTTCATGACCCAACTAGGGAACATCATCAGTGCTAGAAGGGAATGGGGTTTGTGGAGAGGAAGAGGAAAACTGGGGGGTCCTTGGTGCTCCTAGCTTGGTCGTTTTCTTCCAGACGTTCCATGACTCAATGAGATAACCACATCAGTGACAGAAGGGATGGGGATTTGTGGAGAGGAGGGGGAGGGAGAGGACGACAACTGTGTGGTCCTTGTTGCTCCTTGAACTTGGTTGTTTCCTTCCAGATGTTTCATCACCCAACTAGGTAACATCATCAGTGCTACTGTTGCTGATACCGAGCACCGATGATAATACTGGTTGGGTTATAAAATGTCTTGCTGAGCAGTGGAAATTTCTGTTCAGTCGTAAGTCGGGGACTACCTATGTGAGCAAAACCAGCAGTATGAAACATTTCTCCCCCCCCTCTTTTTTTTTGGGTGGGGGGTGAGAATATTTCTCAAATGACCGACTTTATCCCTTTTGCATCTTAAGAAGGCGTGAACTCGACCTTCCCCGCCTGCTACCCTACCCTGGCTTAATGCTCATGTGCCACAGGTGTTCAAGTGAAAACTTAACAAATCCCCCAGAAAGATCTGATGATCGTATGAAAATAGTTTATTGAGGGTCTGCCAGAGGGAATCCAAAGGCATTGATTGCCACAGGCTTTCTTCTCTGCGATGCTCCTGTGATCTTCCTGCTTCCGGCCTGGCCCGAAACTTCACCAAAAGTTAAAGTTTCTTTTCCAGACTAAAGGGGCCTGGACCAGCTCCCCAGATGGTGGGAGGGAGCAAATAAGACCGTTGCATTGTGGGAACAGAACTGCAGGAGCCCTGGGTCTCGCTAAACATTCCAACCAATTTACAGGAAGTCCTCGACTTACAACCGTTCGTTTAGTGACCGAAGTGACGACGGCACTGAAAAAAGTGACCAATGACCGTTTTTCACCACTTACGACCATTGCAGCATCCCCATGTTCACATGATCAACATTCGGATGCTTGGCAACCGGCTCGTATTTATGACGGTTGCGGGGTCTCAGGATCACATGATCCCCTTTTGCGACCTTCCGACCAGCAAAATCAACGGGGAGGCCAGATTCGCAAGCGAGGTCACAGGGCGGGGCGAAGCGCACTTAACAAATGTCTCCCTTAGCAACAGAAAGTTTGGGCTCAATTATGGTTGTAAGTCGAGGACTGCCTGTCCTATGTGGCCCTATCAATTTTTTTCAGGCTTTTTTCCCAGCAAGCCTTCCCTTTGGAATTGAAGACCAACATTCCCCCGATGGAGAAGTGAGCAGCAGTGCGTGGCAGCCCACGAGGCGTGGAATAAATGTTTGCAGTTCTGCTTGGACCACAGAAATCAGCAGAGGGGACCCCAGGGACTGGCCGGGAGTGCGGCCACCACGAGCCCTGGCATCAGAAGTGGGCGTAGTGCACAGGGGTCTAGCTTGCCCCCTCTGTGGGAAGACGGAGGGCGAGACTGAAACAGCCATCCCAGGGAAACAGTCCCCCCTCTGCCTTTCCTTTTTCGATGGGGGGGCAACACATCTGTCCGGATGCTCACAAATTCTTCCAGCGCCCTCTGCGTTTCCGAGTTGGGGTCCCCTTCCTTCGCTTCTGTGCTGGAGGGGTCCGGTTTGTAGATGGCCCCCTTTCAGTCCCAGGCTCTTCCTGCCCTGGAGATAGCTCCAACTTGGCAGGCACGCCCTCCCGAGGACTGGCAGTCTCTGTGCCCGGGGCTGCCGTGGGGAGACTGTATTCCCCATGTGGGGGCAACAGACCATTTGGCAAAGCTGGAAGGAGGGGCACCAGTGCTGCCACCACGTCCGTCAGCCTTTCCAGGCCTTGCCGCAGGGTGTAGGTCAGCTCCCGGATGGCTGTGGCCGTCTCCCTCTGAGCCTGAAGGAAGTCCAGAGAGGGCTCGACAGGCAGGTCCAGGTGGGCACGTCGGCGCCGCAGCGGGGGCGAAATCGAAGGGCAGGGAGTGGTACCCAACAACTCTCCGGGGGACTGTTCGGGATGTGGCCGGCAGCCTAGGCAGGATGGAGATGGAGCCAGCTGGACAATCTGCAGTGATGAGGTTTGGCCTGGAGGGGGCGCTGGCGAGTCACGTTCCTTGGGTTTCAGCAAGCATGAAGGCTGGACAGAGGTCTCTGGGCTGCTGGAGACGTTGGCCCTGGCGGCCAGATCTGTAGGGGCTAAGGAAAGAGAGTTACTGTGGTGGAATTGGGTCTGGATTCCCAGGAAGGAGGGGCTGCATTTCAGAGGGGAAAGGGGCAGTGAAGTTTACATCGCTTGTGTGAGAGAAAGAGGGTGAAGATGGCTCCTCCATAACAGTTCCCCAGAATATATCTAGAGTTATGCAAATAGTTAGAATAACAGAGTTGGAAGGGACCTTGGAGGTCTTCTAGTCCAACCCCCTACTTAGGCAGGAAAGCCTACACCACTTCAGACAAATGGTTATCCAACATCTTAAAAACTTCCAGTGTTGGAGCATTTGCAACTTCTGGAGGCAAGTTGTTCCACTGGTTAATTGTTCTCACTGCCAGGAAATTTCTCCTTAGTTCTAAGTTGCTTCTCTTCTTGATTAGTTTCCACCCATTGCTTCTTGTCCTGCCTTCAGGGGCTTTGGAGAACAGCTTGACTCCCTCTTCTTTGGGGCAACCCCTGAGATATTGGAAGACTGCTATCATGTCTCCCCTCGTCCTTCTTTTCATTAAACTAGACATACCCAGTTCCTGCAACTGTTCTTCATATGTTTTAGCCTCCAGTCCTCTAATCCTCTTTGTTGCTTTTCTCTGCATTCTTTCTAGAGTCTCCACATCTTTTTTACATCGTGGCGACCAAAACTGGATGCAATATTCCAAGTGTGGCCTTACCAAGGACTTATAAAGTGGTATTAACACTTTACGTGATCTTGATTCTATCCCTCTGTTTATGCAGCCTAGAACTGTGTTGGCTTTTTTGGCAGCTGCTGCACACGGCTGGCTCCTATCCAAATGGTTGTCCCCTAGGACTCCAAGATCTCTCTCGCAGTTACTACTATTGAGCAAGGGACCACCTGTACTGTACCTGTGCATTTTGTTTTTCTTGCCTAAATGTAAAACCTTATTTTTTTCACCATTGAATTTCATTTTGTTCGCTAGCGCCCAATGTTCAAGTCTGTCAAGTTCCTTCTGCATCTTAAGCCTATCTTCTGGAGCGTTGGCTATTCCTGCCACCTTGGTGTCATCTGCAAACTTGATGAGTTCCCCATCCATCCCCTCATCTGAGTCATTGATGAAGATGTTGAAGAGTACTGGGCCTAAAACAGAACCTTGGGTACTCCACTGCATACTTCCCTAGTGTCGTGTCCCACTCCTCCGCTGACGGCCGGGTCAGGGAAATCCGAATCAGGCTTGCCTCTGCAGCTCTGCCCAAAGTCCTAGCAAAGTCCTCAGAGCAGGCAGGAGACCAGTAAGTGACTTCAGCAAGATAAGTTCGACTTTGCCTGACTCAGAGACTGCCAGAAAGCAGATCCTTTATATAGGCCATGGGGTGTGGCTCCATGACTCAGCACTCATTAAGGCCTGCCCCTCCCTTCCTTCTGTTGCCTCCGCCTATCCAATCTTCTGATGCGAGGATCACTCCAATCAGCTGTTGTTGGAAGTAAACTTTCCTCAGGCTCACATGCTGTGGAGGAGGGGGAGGGGTCTAGCTGCTCCGTTTGCCTGGGCATGGAGCCAGGGCTGGGGCCGGGAGACATACATTCCTCTGCAGCTTGTCTGGGCATGGAGCCAGGGCTGGGGCCGGGAGGCATACATTCCTCCGTGTTCGGGAGCAGATAAGCAGACCCCGGCTGTGGTGAGGGCGGACAAGACACAACACCTAGTTAGTTTAGGGTCCTTGGTGTTCTCTGAGCTTGGTTGTTTTCTTGCAGATGCTCCATTGCCCATTTAGATAATATCATCAGTGCTAGAAGGCAATGGGATTTCTGGAGAGGCAGAGGAGAAAGAGGAGGAGGAGGCAGCTAAGAGGAAGAGAAGGAGAAGGAGGACCCCATAGCTTGGTGGTTTCTTGCAGACATCTTATTACCCAGCTAGGTAACATCTTCAGTGCTAGAAGGGAGTGGGGTTTGTGGGGAGGAGGACGATTGTATGGTCCTTGATACTCTCTGAAATTGATGGCTTTCCTGCAGACATTTCATGCCCCAACTAGGTAACATCATCAGCCTCTTTACCAGTTTCTTTAGTCTGGCAAGATTCTGTCTATAGATGGGGAACAACAACAACAATTACTCAGAAGTAACTCCACGTGTTGTTCTTGGGGCCTGGCAGTTACCAGCCTTCTGGCATCTCCAACCCAGCTGCTCTCCTCGACACCACCACCAGTCCAAAGGGAGCCTCCCGTGCCAGCACACCTGCCGAGAAATGGCCACATGACGGCTGAGTTTCTCTCGTCCAGATGGATATTGCTGGTATGCAGGGAAGGTGGCAGAGAGATCTCATGGGGATGCTGCAATGGTCGTAAGTGTGAAAAACGGTCTCATGTCACTTTTTCCAGTGCCGTCGTAACTTCGAATGGTTACTAAATGAACTGTTGTAAATAGAGGACTATCCGTAATGGTTTGTTTGTCTGAATAAAAGAACACCGGAGTTTATTAATCCAGCACTTTAAAAAAAAAAGAGATTAAAAAAATTGTGGCAAGAGTTTGTAAAATCTACATTGATTTAACTACACTGAGGTCTTTGGATTTTTTTGTGTGTCTTTCGCTGCGGTAAATTTCCTATGCCAGAAGTGAATATTTTATTTCCGTGGCACCAGCCGCAGCGGAGAGATGGACTCATCTGTTGCCTTTTTTAAAATTGGGGGTGAGGAGGGTGGGCTCAAACTTTGCCTGAAGGGTTGTCCTGCCCCACAGCAATAGAGCATTTTTATAATTTATTGGGAGAGAAAGTTAAAGAGCTTATTATGGCCACAAACCAGCTCAAAGCAAATGCAAAATTCAAAGCAGCTGTTCCCAAACCACCAATAATAAAAATAAGCAGGAGGACCCGGAACTGTGAAACCTTAGTGGGAGTGAATAATTAGATTAATTAAACAGTGTTTGAATATTTGAGGGCCTGCCACAGAGAAGGTGGGGGGGGTCAACCTATTCTCCAAAGCCCCTGAGGGCAGGACAAGCAGCAATGGACGGAAACTAATGAAGGAGAGAAGCAACCTGGAACTAAGGAGAAATTCCCTGACGGTGAGGACAATTAACCAGTGGAACGACTTGCCTCCAGAAGTTGTGGGTGCTTCCATCACGGGAGGCTTTTAAGAAGAGATTGGACAGTTCCTTGTCTGGAATTGTATAGGGTCTCCTGTCTGAGCAGGAGGTTGGACTGGAAGACCTCCAAGGTCCCTTCCAACTCGGCAATTCTCTTAGGTTAAAGTCGTCTATTGGCTTGTCAATGGTAGGGAAGCTCTTGGCTCATGTTCAGAGGCACCCTGGCAAGCCTGTCACCTTTCCTCGGATTACATTTGGGCCCTTTTTTCATTTAGAAACCAGCTGCAGGTACTGGCAACTGTCTCTCCCTCCACCGGAACCTAATCCGGTCCAAATGCCAACCCACCTCTTGACAAGTTGGTCCAGAGTGTTCCTGCTCCCTGATGCCCAACTGACCCTTTGGCCCCAGGACCGTAGCTACTCACCGATGCCATGCTCAGCTGCCGGTTGGTAACTGGGAGGCCCAAAGCCCGACGTGCCCTGCATAAGCCTAGACTCTGCCCCTCCTGGACCTGGGATCACACCGGGCCCCAGGATGGCAAAGAGCGTCTCCTCTTCGGCCGAGAAGGCCTCGTCGCCAGCATTGCCCGTCCCTTGGGTGGAGTGGGGCACCCGCGCCAGCTTCTCCTTGGTGCGCCGCTTGAAGTCATTCCAGCGTTTCTGCACCTCCTGGCCAGTGCGCTTCCAGCTGGTGATGCTGTTGATCTTGCCAGCGATGCCCTCCCAGACCCTCCGGCGTTCGGCCACCGTCACCCGCCGGCTCTGGGTGCCATAAAGCTTGCCATAGTTGGCTCGCACTTCCTGGATCAGGATCTGGTTCTCCTCGTACGAGAAACGAGGTTTGCGAAGACGGGTGATCTCCTCGCTGTCCCCAGACATCTCCGGCCACCGGATCCCTTCTTAAGGGGGACGGGTTTCCTGCCCTGGGGACCCTCGTCCCGGCAGTTGGGTGAAGATGGTGGGCACTGCCAGGGGTCTCAGCTGGGGGCTGCGTGGCAGGCAGTGACAGGTGGGGGGGGAGCAGCTGAGGCTGGTTCTGCTGCTCCAGGGAGCAAGTGGAAAGCTCCTTCGGGCATCGCTGGGCAGGAGCCTGGCAGCCTGCAGGCTGGCACAGGGGACCCCCCCCTCAAGAAGAAAGCAATGGGAGGGGGGTAGCCTGGCTGCTGGGCCCCTCTGCTTCACAAGGTGTTTTCCTTCAGGCCTCCCAGCTCTCCATGAATGTCCATTCAAGGCTGCCCGGCTCCATCTGATGCCAGCCTCTCTCTCTCTCTCTCTCCTCCCTCCCTTCTCTTCCTCTTCCTCCTCCTCCTCCTCCTCGGGCATGCTCACTGCTTAGCCGCACTCCCAGCAGGCCGTGGGGGCAGCCGAGTGGTTTCCATAGCAACCGTGGCCTGCTGCCTGCCCCCCCCCCGCCTCCTCCGGCCAGCCCCAAAGCCTGCTGCTGCTGCTGCCAATTTGGAGCGGCAGGAACACTCTGGGTCACAAGCCCCAGGTGGGGGTCCTCTTGGCCACATCTCTTCCCTCCCCCCAGTGGGGGTAAAAAGGCATGAAAAGCAGAGCTTGGCACCCCCAGTTCTAGGGGGTTGTTAACCCTTTGGGGGTTGGGGGAGAAGATTTTTGTCATTTGCCTTTGCAGAATGGGACTCTCTGCTGATGGGAATCCAGGTTCCCTTTAATCTCCTCTGGCTGATCTTCAGCCAGCAGGGACCAAGGTTTTATTTGGTCCCCATTTCCCCATCTTCGGGGATCCTGCAAAGATGCTAAAATAAATAATAAAATAAAATGAAATAAAAATTCATTGGCCTGTTGTTGGGCAAACGACCAGCAGGTGGCAGTACTGGAGCAGACTAGCATGCAAACCAACTCCATTCTCGGCTATGATCCCTGTTTTGTCATTTCAGATGTTATTAAACTTACTACATAGAGCCCTTTTTCTCAACCATGATAACTGGACGCTTTGTCGACTTCAACTCCAAGAATTCTGGCTGGGGAATTCTACCTGTATTTAATGTGGTCCTCACTCATAGATGTTAATTTTTTTAATGAATGCATTTTAACTTTGTGTTAAACTTTATCTTGCTTATTATCTATTAAAGATGGATGGATGGATGGGAGGGAGGGAGGGAGGAAGGAAGGATAGACAGACAGCTAGATGTATAGAGGTAGTTCTTCACTTAAGACCACAATTGACCCCAAAATTTCCATTACTAATGGAAAACAGAATTTTGCCCTATTTTATAGCCTTCCTTGCCACATTTGTTAAGCGAATCACTGCAGTTGTTAAATTAGTAAAATGGTTGATAAGTGAATCTGGCTTCCCCATTGACTTTGCCCCCCCCCCAAAAATCACAAAAAGGGATCATGTGACCCCCAAGACATTGCGACCATCATAACCATCATAAAAGGGCCGTGCTGGTAAGAAGCCTGTTATTAGAACACAGTTGCCTGCAATTACTGCAGGTTCTAGTCCCACCAGGTCCAAGGTTGACTCAGCCTTCTATCCTTTATAAGATAGGTAAAATGAGGACCCAGATTGTTGGGGGGGGCAATAAGTTGACTTTGTAAATATACAAATAGAATGAGACTATTGCCTTACACACTATAAGCCGCCCTGAGTCTTCGGAGAAGGGCGGGACATAAATGTAAATTAAAAAAACAACAACTACGAGTCGGTTGCCAAACGTCTGAATTTTGATCACGTGACCCTGGAGAGGGTGCAATGATCAAGTGTGAAAAACGGTCATCGGTCACTATTTTCAGTGCTGCTGTAACTTCGCACTCAAAGAACCCTTGTAAACTGTTGGGAACCATCTGGAAATCTTCAAAGGCCCCGGGTCATTTTGCTCAATGAAGAAATGTATAGTTTTATTGGATTGGAGTCTCTTTACCTAGTTTTAGGAGTTGAGACCAATCACATTTCAGGCCCAGGTTTGCATACAAATATTGAAAATTCAAAAGCATTTGTGAAGTTTCCCTCCCCCGCCGTGCTTTCCTCCCACCTCTGCTCTGTGGAGGGTGCAGGCTGTGAAATTGCACAACCAACGTGCGTGAGTGTGTGTCGTCTTTTCTTTTCCTTTGGAGTAAAAAAAAAATCAATTCTCCAGCAAGTCTAGGAGGGGGCCAGGTGGATAAAAAGGAAGGGTGGATCCCCTGGGTGGATCCCTCAGCCCCCATCAGGGAATTGGGGGGGGAGAGGAAGGACGTGGTGGCAGTCCTCCTTGGAGGGTGGGGGGGGGTTCCTTGGGGGCTCAGCTTCCTTTGCCCGGGATCAGACAGCAGGACCAGGGGTGGGGGTCTCTGGGGAATTTGTGGGGCGGGGTGGTGGGGCGCGTCCAGGCTGCCCGGAGTCCAGATGTGTCAGCCACGGACAATAGGCAAGCAGGAAAGGACAGACAGATGGGCCAGCCGAGACAATGGCCGGCCGCTTAACATTCAGGAGCTGTTCTCCGCTGACTTGCTGCCCCCCCCCCTCGCTATTGAGCCGGCCAAAAACTGCCAGGATGAAAAGCCCATCTGCTCAAGGCTCTCTGCCCCCCTCCCCCTCTACCCCCATTCACTTGAGAAGCAAAGAGGGCCTGAAAGAGAGAAAGGGAGGCTGCCCGGCTTCCCCGGCTTCTCCTCTGTGCCATGAGGGCTGCAAATAGTGTGTGTGTGTGTGGGGGGGTTTCAATGCAGCTCTCGGCATGTGGATTGATTCTTTCTTTCTTTCTTTCTTTCTTTCTTTCTTTCTTTCTTTCTCTTCTCTTTTTCTTTTTCCTTCCTTCTCTACTTCCTTCCTTCCTTCCACCCTTCTTCTTTTCTTTCATTTTCTCTTCTTCCATTCCCTCTTTTCCTTCCTTCCTGCCTTCATTACGTCCTTTCTTCCTCCTTTTCTCCCTCCCTTCCTTTCTCCCCTTCCTTTCTCTTCCTCTTTTCCCTCCCTTCTCTTTCCCCGTCCTTCCTTCCTCCCTCCCTCCCTCCCTCCCTCCCTCCTTCTTCCTTTCTCTCCTTCCCTTTCTCTCCTACCTTCTTTCTTTTCCTCCCTTTCCTCTTTTTTCCCCCTCCCTTCTCAATTTCTCCTCCCTCCCTCCCATTGCCCATTACAGAAGCTGAGGAAACAGAGTAAGCTATCGACTACCTACCTAAGTGTCTGGATATCAAAGCCATTTACATTTTTGATGTAAATGTACATTTTTGTACATTTTTGAAAGCAAATATTCAAAAATGGAAAACAGTTCTAACAGCAAACGGGGAGAACATTGAGGAAGTCAACATCTGACAAGGAATCTTCCTGGGGGACTCACTTTAACCACTACTGTTCAACATCACCTTAATTCCACTGACAATAATCCTATGAAACACAAAACTGGGATACCAAATCTCAAGCCAACATGGCAAGATAAACCATCTACTATACATGGATGACTTTAAAATATATGCGAAAAACCCCACTGAACTTAAATCAATATTCAACACAGTTCAACTGTTCAGCAGCAACATCAAAATGAACTTTGGACTTGAAAAATCTGCTGTATTATCCATGCAGCAAGGAAAAATGGAAAAAACAGAAGGAATAGAACTGGGAAATGGAAACATAGTAAAAGCATTAGCAAAGGATGATGGTTACAAATACTTAGGCATATTGAAAGCAGATAACATTTTGAATGGAAAAGTCAAAGAGTCAACGCAAAAGGAATACATCAGGAGGGTCCGCAAAATATTAAAATCAAAGCTGAATGCTGGAAACATAATTAAAGGCATTCATACATGGGCAGTTCCAGTGATACACTACTCAGTTGGAATCATCAACTGGATTTTGGCTGAACTGGAAAACTTGGACCGGAAAACACGGAAACTTTTGAATATGTACCATGCTTTACATCCACGAAGTGACATCGACAGGTTGTACCTGCCAAGAAAAATAGGGGGCAGGGGGCTATTGCAAATCCATCAAACTGTGGAAGAAGAAAAATGAAGTTTGAATGATTACGTGAACCAAAGTACAGAAAAATTACTGCAGGCTGTAAAAACAGAGAACAGTATAAAAACAACAGAAACAAAGGCAGAATATAAGGAAAAACAGCTGGATGACAGATTAAATAGATGGAAATCCAAAGCTTTGCATGGCCAGCACTTGAAAAACGTTGAAGGAAAATGTGATGACAACTTTACATGGGCATGGCTTAAGATGGGAACCATCAAGAAAGAAACAGAAGGTTTAATATTCGCTACTCAAGAACAAGCACTACAAACTAATGCCATGAAAGCAAAGATACAAAAATCCACTGACAATCCAAACTGCCAACAACAAAGTCGAAACTATTTCACATTTAATATGTGGATGCAGCAAAATCGCACAAACTGATTACAAAGCTAGACACGACCGAATTGCTAAATTAATCCACTGGTCATTATGTAAAAAAATACGACTTACCTATATCCAAAAAGTCATGGGAACATAAAGTGGAAAAAGTTATAGAAAATGAGAAGGTGAAGATCTTGTGGGACTTTCGAATACAGACAGATCGTCTCTTGGAACACAACACGCCAGATATCACAGTTGTGGAAAACCTAAACGTACAATTTATTGACATCGCGGTACCAGGAGATGCCAGAATCGAAGAAAAAGAACTGGGAAAAATCATGAAATATCGCGACCTGGCCATCAAAACTACACGGCTATGGATGAAACATGTAACAGTGATACCCATTGTCATCGGGGCACTTGGTACCATGTCCAAGAATTTTATAAGATACATCAACACCAGCGGAACTGCAAAAAACTGCGGTACTTGGAACATCGTACATCTTAAGAAGGTTCATGGTTGATACCTAGGACGCTGGCAGCAACCTGTATAACCATTAGCACCAGTCAGTGATATTTGTGGTGCATTTTTGAATGTTCAGTTGACTGAGTTTCATATTTAGTGAATAAAGTAAATAATAATAATAATATCTCCAGGTTTGATGAAAGATGGATGGTGAAACCACAGCTCATCAAACCTGGGGATATTATTATATTATAGCCGTAGAGCAGGATTGGGGCCAAATAGATCACCAGCCAGGATTTACTAAGTACTTCAGCATCCCCATTTTAAGCTCTGCTGGACAAGTTGCTGAGCTCCTTAAAAAAAAAAGCAGTTCATTTATTTTTATGCTTATGTGTGAGGTTGGATCTGTGGAGCAAGTAAAAAAGGGGGGATGGGAGGAAGGAGAGAGAGAGAGAATATACAGATAGTCCTTGACTTACAACCACAATCAAGACCAAAATTTCCATTGCTAAGCAAGACAGTTGTTAAGTGAGCTTTGTCCCATTTTGTGACTTTTCCTGGCCACACTTGTGAAGTGAATTCCTGCAGTTGTTCAGTTACTGACATGGTCGCTCAGTGAATCGGGCTCACCCCCCACCCCCGTTGACCCGGTTTGTCAGAAGGTCGCAAAAGGGAATCATGAGAGCCTGGAACACTGCAACCGTCATAAATATGAGCCGACTGCCAAAGGTCTTAAATTTGGATTGTGTGACCATGGGATGTTGCAACGGTCGTAAGTGTGAACATTGGTCCGAAGTCCCTTTTTTCAGTGCCGTTATAACTGTGAACAGTCACTAAATGGACGGTTGTAAGTCGGGAACTACCTATCTTTGTATTAGAGGAAAGTGGGGGCCGAAACCGTAATTACAGTGTGTCTTAAGGTCCTTTGTGATGTGTGTGTCTGTTTTGTGAGTCGAGGTGGGGCACCATGTGCAGGGAATGGGCGCTTTAATAACCCAGGCAGGACAAAATGAATGCTGTGTCCCTCCAAGGAGGGCAGACCAGAGAGGGGGGCCGGGAAGCAGCCAGAGGCGCCTTCCTCAGTTTCCCCGGAAAAGGTTCCCGGGGACAATCCAGGGCACCTCTGCAACGGGGACTTTCCAAATTAGGGGTGCCCCCCCTGGAAACCGGCTCAAGGGGTTGTTGGGTGGTCTTGTCAGGCTCCAGAAGCCCAGGGTTTCCCCATTGATGCTCACCTCCACAGGCCTTTTAGCCTCCTCGGACCCCTGAGAGGAAAGCCGGGAGGATGCAGAAGGGCAGCGGGTGGCCCAGCACAAGAGGAAAGGAAGAAGAGGAGGAAGGAAGGAAGGAAGAAAGAAAGAAGGACGGACGGACGGATGAACGGCACCCTGGAGGACAGGCGAGCAACCTTTTCCTTTCCCCATCGGCTCTGCCTTCCACCCCACCCCACCCCACCCCCGGCAGCTGCCTCTTCTGTCCTCCCCCTTCCCCCCTCCCCTCCCGCCCAGCTGCGTCCCCCTCCCGGGAAGAATAGCGCCTCTCTCTCCCTCTCTTTCTCGTTCCGTGCCACTCCACCGCCCCCCCCTTTCACTTGTCAGCTCCTGGCAACCAATCTGCTGGGGTGGGGGGGTGGGGAGACGACTGAGGGGGGGTGGGTGGGTCTCTGCTTCCACGTCAGGGGCTGGGCTGGGCCCTCCGACGCCCCCCTCCCCTTCTTCCCCGCACCCTCCCTGCCGGCTGCAAGAGCGAGATGCGGGGAAAGCGGAGCCGCTGCTGCCCTCCGCTCGCGCTTGCTCGCTCTTTCCCAACGCGCTTCGGTGGGTTTCGCTCCCCTCGCCCCCCCCCACCCTCCCGCTTTCTCCCACCTCCGGGGCTCCCCCGTCGTCGCCCCCTAAATCGCCTCCCCGTCCCCGTTTCCCCTCGCTAAGCACCTAAATCGAAGGGCGAGGGAAGGGGGGACCCCCGGGGCGGGTGGGAGGGTGGGTCGGTGGGCGAGCTCGCTTTTTCTTCTCCTTCGCTGCGCCTGCCTTCCTTTGCGGGTGGGGGGCTCCAACTCCAACGCCCCCACACCCCGCTTTTCCTGGGGGAAGGAGGAGGAGGAGGAGGAGGAGGAGGAGGAGAGGAAGCTGGCTAAAGAGAGAGAGAGAGAAAAAGAAAGAGGAGCTGAAAAAAGGAGGACTGGGTCCCTCTGGGGAGCCCACCCACCCAATTCCCGTCTCGGCCGGTCCGTTTCCCTGCCGCCTCGGGTCCGTTGCACCTGGATGTCTCCGCTCTTCCTCAGCTGGACACACCTCCCTCCTCCTCCTCCTCCTTCTCCCACCCCTCCCTAAAAGCTGAGCATCTTCGCGCGCCCCCCACCCCCCCTCCCCCTGCTGGAGTCTCCCGGGTACGGCGGGGGGGGAGTCCTCCGCGCCCTCGGCTTGAAAATGCTGGCAGGTGGATCGGTCCATCAGAACGGGCTCTTTCCTTCGGCCCCCCAGCAGCCGCAGCAGCCGCCGCCGCCCTCGCTGTCCCAGCCGCCGCCGTCGCAGCCGCCAGGGGGGCCTCAGCCTCAGCAGCCCCCCCAAGCCGCCCCGCAACCCCCCATGGATTCGGATCCCCCCGACTCCAGGAAAAGGCCCTTGGAGACCCCCACCGAAGCCATCAGCACCAAGAGGAGCAACACGGGAGGTGAGTCCATCGGGGGTGGGGTGGGAGGTTCGGTGGGTGGGGGGCTCGGACAGGGTGGGGGGAGCCTTAATCGAAAGATTGAGGAAATCGACGGGGAAGAAAGAAAGACCCCTTCCCCGTTCCAAGCCGGCTTCCCAACCGGCGAGATGAACGCCTTCCCTGGGCTGAGAATGTGTGTGTGTGTGTTGGGGGGTCTCTGGGAATTCCGACCGGGACCCCTGGCTCCTGAAAAGACCCTGCCCCATCCTTGGGGAGGCCGTCTCTCTAAATAGAGTCCCTGACATCCCAAGTCTTTCCTGCAAAAAAGGTCTCTCGCCTCCCCAAGTCTGAATCTTCCCCAAAAAAAATCACTTAAAAGGGGAAAAAACGGCTAGTTTCTCTTTCTCTATGGGGGCATCAAAGCCCCTTAGATCTATTTTTCCTTCCCCCCCACACACACAATTTTTCACCTTCCTTCCCCCCCCTTCATTTCCTTCCTCTTCTCTTTCTCCCCCCTCCTTTGAGGGGGGGGGATTTCTTCTCCCAGCCTCCAATCTATGGGGTTTTTTCCCTCCCCTCCTTCTTGCACTGACTCCCAACCCATAATTTAAACCCTCCAGAACCAGAAGCTGAATCTTGCTTGGATCAAATGAGGATTTTTGTCTGCCCTGGGCTTCAGCATCAGCCCTGAGAAGGGTCTGGGTGAATCGGGCCCTTCCTTCCTTCCCAGCCTTTCTCCAGGGACAGCATCTTGGCCTCCACCTTCCGCCTTTCCTGCCTTGAAAAGGGGTGTGGATGTGTGGATGCACACAAGAGGACCCCCAACACACACACAATTTTTCACCTTCCTTCCCCCCCCTTCATTTCCTTCCTCTTCTCTTTCTCCCCCCTCCTTTGAGGGGGGGGGATTTCTTCTCCCAGCCTCCAATCTATGGGGTTTTTTCCCTCCCCTCCTTCTTGCACTGACTCCCAACCCATAATTTACACCCTCCAGAACCAGAAGCTGAATCTTGCTTGGATCAAATGAGGATTTTTGTCTGCCCTGGGCTTCAGCATCAGCCCTGAGAAGGGTCTGGGTGAATCGGGCCCTTCCCTTCCTTCCCCAGCCTTTCTCCAGGGACAGCATCTTGGCCTCCACCTTCCGCCTTTCCTGCCTTGAAAAGGGGTGTGGATGTGTGGATGCACACAAAAGAGGACCCCCCCCCAACACACACACACCTCTTTTCCCCTCGTTTTCCCAGCCCTGGGTCCACCTCAGCCCATCACAGCTGATGATGTCAAAATGGAGTCGGCTTGTCTGCTTAGGAAGGGAAAAGAGAGGAAGAAATTAATATATATATATATATTTTGCACCCGGAGGGACTGTGGAAAACCTGCCAGTCCCTTCTTTCTCTCGTCCTCCGCTCTGCAGCAGCAGCAGAGGAAACATAGAGGGGAAGGATGTGGAAATGTGAACAAAAACAAGGATGCGAAAGGGACCGGGTGATCCAGGGATTTCTGGGCAAGGAAGAAGGGACTCTGCCAGCTAAGGATCTTTTGGGGAATGTGGTGGTTTTATTTGCTTCAGTTCTGAATGTGGAGGGGGGAAAAAATGCTTTGAAAAGGATTGGCTTTGAGGTGTGGATTTTAATCCTCTTGCTGTCCCCCCCCCAAAAAAAAGGAATCTGAAAAATAGCAACCCCTCCCTCCCTCCCTCCTTCCCTCCCTTCCTTCTTTTCTTCCTTCTCTTTCTTTTCTTCACCTCCTCCTCCTCCTCCCCAGTAGGACAATTAGCAGTCAGTTTATGTGTTTTTATTCATTCTTCTCCGCCTTTTGGCTGAGAGCAAGTGTAGAATCTCACTCATTACTCCTCCTCCTCCTCCTCTTCCTCTTCTTCTTCTTCTTCTTCCTCCTCCCTCTTCCTTCCTTCTTTCCTTCTTCCTCCTCCTTCTCCCCAATAGGACAATTAGCAGTCAGTTTATGTGTATCTTCTACTCATTATTATTCCTCTACCTCCTTCCTTCCTTCCTTCCTTCCTTCCTTCCTTCCTTCCTTCCTTCCTTCCTTCCTTCATCCCTCTCTTCCCTGACCCTTCTGTGAAGGGCAACTTCAATTCCGTGAGGTTTCGAGGGCTTTTGTGCGTTTGTTCCTCCCTGGTGCTAAGAATAGATTCCTTCTTATCATGATGATGATGATTACATCGTGATTGCATCTGGGTCTGTTTTATTGCTTCGAATGATGATCTGGGCTGTCGAGGCGCCCACCGAAACGCGTGGCTGCCCAGGCAAGGCAGGGAGTCAGCGCCGACACCACCCTCACCAGGCAATTAACATTTGGAGATAGGCTGTTCGGGAACTGCAGCGTTAAGGCAGAAAGCAATAAATATGGCTGAGAAACAGCTTTGGGGTCCTGGAGGAAAATGTCCTGCTTTGATGATTATGTTCTGATCAGGGAGATGGGAAATAAATAAGGCTTGGAGAGGAGGCCTGAATAGCCAAGAGAGACTTGGCTATTCCGGCCTGCAGATTAAAAAAATAAGAAGAATGATTGCAGGTTTGGGGTTTGGCCAATCTAGAGAAAAGAAGGGGTGACATGAAAGCAGTGTTCCAGTATTTGAGGGGCTGCCACAGAGAAGAGGGGGTGAAATTATTCTCCAGAGCACCTCAAGGCAGGACAAGAAGCAAATGGTTGGAAACTAATCAAAGAGAGAAGCAACGTGGAATTAAGGAGAAAGTTCCTAACAGGGAGGACAATGAACCAATGGGACAACTTGCCACCAGAAATTGTGGGTCTTCCATCACTGAAGGTTTTTAAGAAGAGGCTGGACAGCCACTTGTCTGAAATGGGATAGGATCTCCTGCTTGAGCATGCGGTTGGACTAGAAGACCTCCGAGGTCCCTTCCTGCTCTATTCTGATTGATTGACTTGAGGAAGAGGGAGAAAAAAACAGACCAGTAATGGAGGAATTCCCAGTTAGGTGGCTGTCCCAAGGAGGCTGCATCAGAGAGGATGAAGAAGGAGACGAAGCTTAATTTGGCTACAGAAAGCAGACTGTGGTTATCAAAAGCGGTTTTTATTTTGAAAGGCAACTGGAATGGTTTTTATTTTTATTTTTATTTTTTGAGGAAGAAGAAAACGTTTCACTCCCTATCCTGGAAGCTTCGCCCGTTGTAGCTTCGTCAGCTTCCAGGACAGGAAGGCAAAACGTTTTCTTCTTACACACACCCCCCACACGCAAAAACAACCCCAGTCCAGTTTCCTTTCAAAATGAAAAACCGCTTTTGATACAACGATGTCCTGGATAACCGAGAAGACCGCGCGGTGGTTATGTGCCTGGCTGGTCCTGCCTCAGTTTGGCTTTTTATTGAGGGCCGGCCTGGGTGGCGTTGGGCTGATTCCAATATGGATTTCAGGGAGGAAGAAGGGAGTGAATTGGATGGCACGACAGGAAGGCGGGAGGGAGGGAACACACCGAGATGTGTTCGTAGTACCTAACGGGTGTGTTTTGTGTGTGTGTGTGTGTGTGTGTGTTGCAACGGACAACGGATGGCGGTGGAAATGCGCAAGGCAGAAGGCCAGGCAGGCCTCACGGCCCGGCCAGGAGGTCAGTGAGCCTGGGGTCTTCTGTGCATCTGTGCATGTGTGCAGCCCTGAACCCGGAGGGAGTGAAGGTCAAAACAGGGTGGGATTTTTTTTTTTTTAACTTGGCTTGTCCGGTTAGGGGTTTTTGTATGTGTGGTTTGTTTTTTGTTTTTTAAAAGGGAAGGTTGTTGGAGCATCTCAGAAGGGCGAAATAGGAAGGGATGCAAATGACCGGATTAATTCTGCCTTGGCAGGATTTAATCCCAGTGCCGCCGTTTCGTGGAGTCTCTGGGAAAGAAGCATCATCACAACTAGGCAGGTCCGTACTACAATGGACAAGCAGGCCTTGCCGGAGGAGGGCAGAGACAGCGTGGCATCATCGCCAGCTGGGCGGCCCGAGGAAGAGCTGTAGCCGTCGGCAGAGGAGCTTGGCGAACCCGATCTCTGGTCTAGGAGTCGGTGGTTGCAGAGGCCGTGGGTTGGGGAAGGGAGGGTGAAATTTAGGGCCGGGCAGAAGATTCGGTTGAGGAACTCTGGAAGATGGATTCAGATGCGTATTTTTAGCTAGGAAGGTCCTCCTCATCAGCCTTCCGAGGCGAGGTGGGATGGCGGAGTCCGGAGAGGCTTCCTGACATCCCAGCCTGACCTTGCATTGGGGTTTCTCCTTCATGCTGATGGACAGCTCGGATCTGTTGTGGTCCTCAAGGAAGCCGACTGGTTGGGGCAAAAGGATGTTGCTGCTGCTCTCAAAATGGCTGCAGAGGCGACATCGCCCAGGCCAAAGCTGGCTTACGAGGGGAGAGGAGACCCACAGACCAGTTCTCAGGCCCAAAGAGGAGACGTTCCCTTACCAGCACCAACCAAGAACAGAACAACAGAGTTGGAAGGGACCTTGGAGGTCTTCTAGTCCAACCCCCTGCTCAGGCAGGAACCTCAATACCATTTCAGACAAATAGTTGCCCAATCTCTTCTTAAAAATCCTTCACTGTTGGGAGTCCTCACAACTTCTGGAGGCAAGTCATTCCATCGGTTAATTGTTCTGTCAGGAACTTTCTCCTTAGTTCCAGGTTGCTTCTCTCCTGGATTAGTTTCCATCCATTGCTTCTTTTTCTGCCTTGGAGAATAGCTTGACCACCCCCCCTCTTTTTTGGGGCAGCCCCTGAGATATTGGAAGACTGGTATCCAGTGGTGAGTTGCTACCGGTTCACCCCAGACCTGGTAGAAGTGGTGGCGGGAGGCTCTGCCCTCCCACCCGGACGCTTCTGCACATGCGCAGAAGCGTCGTGCGTACGAGTGCCCACGAGCAAACCAGTAGCGACGGGTTTTGAAACCCGCTCCTGCTGCTATCATGTCACCCCCAGTCCTTCTTTTCATCAGACTAGACATACCGTCCTTTGTATGTTTTAGCCTCCAACCCTCTGATCATCTTCGTTGGTCTTCTCTGCACTCTTTGTAGTCTCCACATCTAACAACTAAACCAGCAGGTCCTTCATGTTTTACAGTGGTGTGGTGTGGTGTGGGAACCTTGGCCTTTTTATGCCTTGTGGATTTTAAACTCCACAAGTCTTAAAAGGGCCAAGCTTTCCCACCCCTGTTTTAGAGGGCGGGTGAGCCTGAATTAATACGGAGAGAAACTACAGGTCCTGCCCACACAAGGAGCCCTTTCCACAAAGCCGTGGGAGCAGAGAGTAAGGAGCTGGTCGGTGAATCAACCATCTTTTCCAAGTTTGGGAGAGTAAACAACTCCTCCCACCATGGCACGGTCTTGTCATCGCTGCTGCTGCTACTGCTGCTGTTGTTGTTGTTGTTGCTTTCGAGACGAGATGCCTTCAACCCCCTCCTACAAATCCCAGTAAACCGGCAATTGGTGGTTTGCACCAAGAAGCATAAATCCTTGCGTGCAACAAACTTAACCTGGATTATTTGGGTCTGCAGCGTAAAAGAATCAAACGGGCTGGATCTGCACCAGATGCCAGGCTATTCACGTGCATGCACACAAAACCCCCCCACCAACATTGGTTAAAACCAGCCAGGTTGGTTGAAGTCCACAAAACTTAAAGGAGGCCAAGTTTGAAGAGCCCCGTTCTGAAGTCCTAAATGACCAAGCAGCCCTCTGTTGGGGCTTGGTTAGCTTAGCACCGGGTTGAACTTCCCTTCCTACCTTTGCTGTCGACCTGTGTGAGCATGTTATGTGAAGTCCGCCTAGCCTAGCGATGTGGCTGTCTGCCTCCTTGATGGATGGGAGAGGGGGAGCATGTGTGCATTCGGGCCAGGGAGTCCCTGAGGAGCGATGGGTTTTGGGGGAGATCAAGAGGGCTGACCAGGAAAAGCTAGAAGAAGCAAAGAGGTAGGTAGAAAAGATCTCCTAGGATCGGCTCTGCTCTTCTGTAGAAGGAGATTCTCCTAGGCAGGAAGAGGGAAGGGGATCTTGCCTTCTGGGGTGCTGAGGGTTTCCTTGAGGACTGGATCGGGGGCCCATTAGAGCAGGGGTCTCCAACTTTGGTCCCTTTAAGACTTGTGGAGCTTTGCTGGCTTGAGGGACTCTGAGAGTTGAAGTCCACAAGTCTTAAAGGGACCAAGGTTGGAGACCCCTGCGTTAGAGGATCAGTTGGTCGTTTAGGACTTTAGAGCAAGGCTCTCCAAGCTTGGCCCCTTTAAAACTCGTGGACCAAGTAGCCATGCTGGCTGGGGAATTCTGGGAGTTGAAGTCCACAAGTCTTAAAGGGACCAAGGTTGGAGACCCCTGCTTTAGAGAGACGTTGATGATGGGAACCAACGATTGTGTGTGGGCTCACTTTCTTGATCTTGAAGGGTACAGGGATGGCCTGCTACCTGACCTCTAGGCCTCTGCTTTGTATACAGGTAGCCCTGGATTTGCAGCCATTCATTTAGTAACCCCTCGAAGCTATAACAGCACCGAAACACACACACCCCCGACTTATGATTATTTTTATTTTTCACGCTTATTATTATTATTATTATTTATTTGATTTCTATACCGCCCTTCTCCCGAAGGACTCAGGGCGGTGTACAGGCAAAAATAAAACAAACAGTGCAATATATAATTTAAAATGCAATTAAAAAACTTATTTTAAAATTGGCCTGAAAATTAAAATATACAGTGAGCTAAAAACCCCATTTAAAATTAGTTAATAAAAATTTTAAAAATTTGATAAAATTCAATTTAAGCCAGCCCCGCGCGAATAAAAAGATGTGTCTTCAGTTCGCGACGGAATGTCCGAAGGTCAGGTATTTGGCGTAAACCCGGGGGAAGCTCGTTCCAGAGTGTGGGAGCCCCCACAGAGAAGGACCTTCCCCTGGGGGCGGCCAGCCGACATTGCTTGGCGGACGGCACCCTGAGAAGTCCCTCTCTGTGAGAGCGTACGGGTCGGTGGGAGGCATGTGGTAACAGCAGGCGGTCCCGTAAGTACCCAGGCCCTAATATGACCGTTGCAGCATGCCCGTGTTCATTGGATCCAAATTTGGATGCCGGTCAACTGGTTCATCTTTATGACGGTCGGATTGTCCCGGGATCATGTGATCCACTTTGGCGACTGTCTGGCAAGCAAAGTCAATGAGGTTCACCGAACAACCGTGGCACTAACTTAACAACTGCAGCTCTTCACTTAACAGCTGTGGCCAGAAAGGTCGTAAAATGGGGAAAAAACTCACTGAACAGCAATTAGCAACGGAAATTTTGGGCTCAGTTGCGGTCGTAAGTCGAGGACTACCTGTGGATGAAGACATTTGTTCTTCTCTGCCTGATCTACAGGGAGGTGAGGGTAATACTGGCAGAGACTCCAGGAACCAAAAAAAAACCCACAACTTTTTAACAGATTAATAGAGTTGGAAGGGACCTTGTAGGTCATCTAGTCCAACCCCCCATCCAAGCAGGAAACCCTACACCATTTCTGACAAAGGGCAGTCCAATCTCTTCTGGAAAGCTTAAGGGAAGACATTGAGTAGAAGGAGTCCTCCAGAGCTAGCAAGCTATCATCCACAGGCAGGGCAGAATAGAGTAGATTTTGGTTGCAAGTCGGAAAAAAGTTGGGTTGGAAGTGTTTAAGCAGTTGGATGGCCAACTGGCAGGGATACTGATGATGTTACCTAGTTTGGTCATGAAACATCTGCAAGAAAACCATTAAGCTCAGAGAGCACCAAGGACCCCTCATGTCAACCTTGAGCTACAAATATTCTCCTTTATAGGGATGCTGTCGTGATGAATTTGACTGGAGAGGAAGTTGACTTGATGTTGGTGATGGCAGATGTCAATGCTGAAGATGGTTGGACTTGGTGGAGGGCCTAACTGGACTTGGTGATGTCCAAGGCCCTTCCAACTGGATTAATATGAGAACTGTCATGCTCAAAAAACCCAAAGGGAACAGAATGACTACACTTTAAATCCCAGAACTCTTAGCAGCAGCCTTGCTGGTTGAAGACTTCTGGGAATTGAAGTCCATAGATCAGTGCTTACCAAACCTGAGTAAATTATCCAAAATGGGCTAAAAGTGGTTTTTATGAAACGGACATTTCCACTGAGTTAAAAGGGCCTCTGTGGTTCAGACTGCTAATGCAGTCTGTTATTAACAGCAGCTGCCTGCAATTACTGCAGGTTCAAGCCCCACCAGGCCCAAGGTTGAATCAGCCTTCCCTTTTTTATAAGGTAGGTAAAATGAAGACCCAGATTGTTGGGGGCAATAAGTTGACTTTGTATATAAATATACAAATAGAATGAAGACTATTGCTAACATAGTGTAAGCCGCCCTGAGTCTTCGGAGAAGGGCGGGATATAAATGCAAATAAAAAAAAAGTATTATCAGGGTCTTACAGTGTTATGCAAACTCGGTCCCTTTAAGACATGTGGACTTCAACTCTCAGAATTCTATGCTGGCTGGGGAATTCTGGGAGTTGAAGTCCACGCGTCTTAAAGTGACGGAGTTTAAAGAATCACTGGCTTAAAGGGTTTGGGAATAGATCAAATTCCAACAAAGAGGCCGTTTCCCGAAATCTCAAGATATCCTATTTGTGATTGCTACCGATTTGCTTTGGCCACGATTCTCAAAGAATGAACCAAAGGGGAAAATAATGGCTAACCAGCCTATCGATCTCAAATATAGATTTCACCCAGCGCCTTGAACTCACAAAAATATTTGGCACTCGCTGGGCAGGTCAGTTCTGAGGTTGGTACCAGTGTTTCTAACAATAGTTTCTTGTGATCGGTGAATTTCAGGGACACAACCTTGTGGTTTTCCTGGCAGTAATTTGGAAGCCAATTTCAGAAAGGATTTTGATTTCCCAGTGGTGGGTTTGCCTGGCGCTCTCCCCCTACAGGTAGTCCCCGACTTACATCCATTCATTTAGTGACCATTCAAAATTCGTGATCAAAATTCAGATGCTTGGCATCAGGTTCACATTTATGATGGTTGCAGTTTCCCCGGGGTCACGTGGTCCCCTTTTGCAAAACAAAGTCAATGGGGAAGCCCGATTCACTTAACAACCGTGTGACTAACTTAACTATTGCAGTGATTCACTTAACAGCTGTGGCAAGTCATAAAAACAGGGCAAAACTCACTTAACAAACTTCTCACTTAGCAATGTAAATTTTGGGCTCAGTTGTGATCGTAAGTCGAGGACTACCTGTATTCGTTGAGGTCACCTGGAGGTTTATCTGTGTCCTCAGGGTCACCTGAGTGGTGCAAATGGGTGTGGGGTCTTCTTGGAACTGCTGAAAGGATCTGTGTTGTAGACTGGAGATAGATGATATCATATCCCTTCCCCTCTGTTGAGGGAGGGCTGTGCAATTTTGACATAGATGGCCTCTTGGACCCCTCTTTCAAACCAGCATTCTTCTCTGTCCAAAATGTGGACTTTGCTCCCTTCAAAAGAATGGCCTTTGTCTTTTATTTGCAGATGGACCGCTGCATCTAGTCCTGATAGGTTTGTTCTCCTATGTTGTGCCACATGTTTACGAAGTGGCTGTTTTGTTTCCCCTATATACAGATCTTCAAATGGCTCCCTGCATGGTACTGCGTATACCACGTTGCTCAGTTTGTGTCTGGGTGTTTTATCCTTGGGGTAGACAAGCTTCTGTCTTCGGGTATTCTTGGGTTTGAAGTGTGGTTTCTGTCAGAGCTGAAGAAGCTTCTCGGATGAGAAGCGAAATGTTTTCCAAGAAAAACCAGAGAGTCCAGTTGGCTCTTGAAAAAGCACTTTTGGGACAACCAGGACGACGGAGAGTCTCCATAGACCTATTGGGTTGATCTCTCCAGCCAATTCAGAGCAGATTTCTCCAGGAGAATCTGGGCTCTTCGCCTTCAACCCGGTGGTTTTCTTTCCGGCTTCCATCAGAATCAAAAGGGCGGAAGAATCTTCTTGGGCCTGGCAGATGGAAGGGTCCACAGGACCAGTTGGCGCACTGAGGGACGGTATCGGTCCTTCCGCCTTACAATCGGTCGGGGGTTGTTCTTATGGGCCATTTCATTTGCGCCAAGTAAACGGCGTCGATCGATCTCGTCTTGCCCCGGTTTATCGGTTTGGCAGAGCGGGCTCTCGTCTTTAGTAGCCTCTCCGCCGTTCGCTCCATTGCTGATAGTCCGGGAGGGGGAGACTTGCTGCGGGCGTGCCCGGGTGCCTGTGGAGGATACTGAGATGACAAGCAAGAGATGTGTGGCAGTATCCGAGCGGCGATGGTGGCCGTGGGTTTAAGAAGGCCCCTTAAGCCGATTTGTCGGGAGATGCTGGAAACTGAACACGGGATTGCTTGAAGCTGCAGTTGAGCTCGCTCATCTCCTAAAGCAGCGTTTCTCAACCTTGGCAAAATTAAAAGGGAATGGACTTCAATTCCCAGAATTCCTCAGCCAGCTCTAGCTTGATACCTTGATGAAGGTATCTTTTCTTTTATGTACACTGAGAGCGTATGCACCAAGACAAATTCCTTGTGTGTCCAATCACACTTGGCCAATAAAGAATTCTATTCTATTCTATTCTATTCTATTCTATTCTATTCTATTCTATTCTATTCTATTCTATTCTATTCTATTCTATTCTATTCTATTCTAGCTGGCTGGGGAATTCTGGGAGTTGAAGTCCACAAGTCTTAACCTTGCCAAGTTGGGGAGCCCCATGATTTGGAGCCAGACATTAAAAGCTGGGTGATCAACAGACAGCACTAAAAAGAAACTAAAAAGAAAAAAAAAGTAACTGAAAGGCAGAAGGCAGAACTAAAAGCTGGATGATGAAGAAAAGAAGAATTATTTTTAGAGCTCAAGGTCACCCAGTCACATTGAGTGGGGGGGGGAGGGAGGGAGGTCAAGACTTTCTCCCCAGTTTTAATTAAATGGAGAGTGACTTTTGGCAACATGAGGAGGCCAGGTACTCCTAATATTAAGGAGAAGCCTTGAAATGGAATTACTTCCATTTCAAGAGGACGGCTTTCTGATTTACCCAGGGTTTACAAGCCAGGGAGAATCCTGGCAGGGTGCAAAGGGTAGAGAGGAGGGTTTTTTTAATTTTTTATTATTTATTTATATCCTATCTTTGTTATTTTTGCAACTCAAGGCAGCGAACATAACCGACACAGCTTCTTCTTCCTCTTTTCCCTACAACAGCAAACCCCTGTGAGGTGGGTTGGGCTGAGGGAAAGACTGGCCAAAAGTCACCCAGCTATACTTTTATGCATCAGGTGGAACTAGAGCTCACAGTCTCCTAGTGATTGGCCCAAAGTCACCCAGCTGGCTTTCATGGCTGAGGTGGAACTAGAACTCACAGTCTCCTGGAGATTGGCCCAAAGTCACCCAGCTATACTTTCATGGCTGATGTGGAACTAGAACTCACAGTCTCCTGGAGATTGGGCCAAAGTCACCCAGCTGGCTTTCATGGCTGAGGTGGAACTAGAACTCACAGTCTCCTGGAGATTGGCCCAAAGTCACCCAGCTGGCTTTCATGGCTGAGGTGGAACTAGAACTCACAGTCTCCTGGAGATTGGCCCAAAGTCACCCAGCTGGCTTTCATGGCTGAGGTGGAACTAGAACTCACAGTCTCCTGGAGATTGGCCCAAAGTCACCCAGCTGGCTTTCATGGCTGAGGTGGAACTAGAACTCACAGTCTCCTGGAGATTGGCCCAAAGTCACCCAGCTGGCTTTCATGGCTGAGGCGGAACTAGAACTCACAGTCTCCTGGTGATTGGACCAAAGTCACTCCGCTGGTTTTCCAGGATTTAAACTCATGGTCTCTTGTTTCCTAGCCTGGTGTCTTAACCACTAGACCAAACTTTTCAGAAATCTTCAGAGGAGGCCTGAAAAGTCACGAAGGAGTCAGATGGGAGAAAAGCCACTTTCTCTTGGCTGATCAGCTTGGGCTCCGAGACAGTTCTAATGACTTAGCTGCTTTAATCCACCTGAGAGAGGGAATTCTTTTAAGTGGATTTGGACTGAAGATCCCTCTGCTTAGAGAAACCCTCAAGGGAACCTCGTGTGGGTGTCAAGACAGCAGGAAAGCAAAGACGTCCAAGAATAGAAGTGGTTACATTCAGTGATGGGATTCAGCCGGTTCGCACCACTTCGGGAGAACCGGTTGTCAACTCTCTGAGCAGTTTGGCAAACTGGTTGTTGGAAGAAATCATTAGGGCAGAGAACCGGTTGTTAAATTACTTGAATCCCACCACTGGTTACGTTTCTCCCCATCTTCCTCACGAGAAGCCACTTTTATTTCCAAGTGGCCCACTAACAAAATCATCATCATCATCACCATCATCTATTTTAAGAAGATACTTGGTTGATACCTAGGATGCTGGCAGCAACCCGTATCAACCGTTAGCACCATTCAATTGTATTTGTGACACATTTTTAAATGTTCAGTTGACTGAGTCTCATGTTTAATGAATAAAAGAGATAATAATAATAATAATAATTTAAAAAAAACCAGATTGTAACTATTGCAGCACAATCTCTCATAATATTCCTGAAAGCCAACGTTTTTCTTAGCAACTTTAAAGATAATCCTCAATTTACGACCACAACGGAGCCCAACGGAAATTTATGTTTGCTAAGTGAGACATTTGTGATTTATGTAGTCTTGCTCCGTTTCCCGACTTTCCTTGTCACGTTTGTTAAGCGAATCACGGCCGTGCTTAAATGAGTCACCCGGTTGTTAAGTGAATCTGGCTTCCCGCCTTGACCTTGCTTGTCGGAAGGTCGCAAAAGGGGAATCGGTGCGACCGTCATAAATATGAACCAGCTGTCAAGTATCCAAATGTAAATCCCATGACCTGTGAAAAATGGTCATAAGTCCCTTTTTTTCTGTGACGTTGTAACTTTGAATGGTCACTAAATGAACTGCACCAACTGTACCTGTATTTGTCAACCTTGAGTGTCTCTCTGAATCTCCAGAAGCCGAGGAAGCTTCTCGAATGAGAAGCGAAACCACTTCAAAGAAAAACCAGAAAGTCCAGTTGCCTCTTAGAACAAAAGCACCTTTGGGACTCTGAATCTCTTGTATACATGTGTGTGTGTCTGTGTGTTTGTGGTGCAGGTGTAGGAAATACTATATTTTCCATAATGTTTGTGCCTCGTTTGCTTTTATAATCAGGACATGGCTCTGAAATGTGTATTTTTGTATGTGCTCGAAGCAACCCAGGAACGGTCATTGCAGGAAGGGTCTTTAAAGATGGCTTGTTTTTAAATTGGAGCACATGGTAGTTAACCCAAGTTAATGGTTTAAACATGTCATCTGGAGGGATGCCCAGGTGACCCTTTTGAAGGCTACAGTCACGCAGGAGGGAAGCTGAGATGGGTGCATTTCAGTGGTGGGCCGCTACCAGTTTGGGTGAGCTGATAGTGGCGGCGGCGGAAGGCTCTGCCCACCCGCCCAGACATCATCAAAAATGCTCTGCGCATGCGTAGAAACACCACACGCTCCCAATAGTGAACTGGTAGCCCAGGATTTGAAATCCACTACTGGTGCATTTGTTGGCGACAGGCATCGGTAAGGATTGATGCCATGCAGTGGGAGAAGGGGGAAAAAGCAACATCAGAACTAATACAGACATTATTAAGAAAGCTGGCTGGGGAATTCTGGGAGCTGAAGTTCATGCATGCTGGCAAGAGAATTCTAGGAGTTTTACGTTCATGCCGCTGGCTGGGGAATTCTGGGACTTGCAGTCCATGCAGGCTAACTGGAGAATTCTGGGAGTTGAAGTCTGTGCATGCTTACTGAGGAATGCTAGGATTGACATTGGTGCATGCAGGCTGGAGAATTCTGGGATTTGAAGTCCAGACATCTTAACGTTGCTAAGGTTGAGAAACACTGGATTAAACACTAGGTTTACATACACTAAACCTGGTTAACTGACACCCTTTTAATATATATTGATAGGGACCCACCGCCCTTAGTCTGTTTGTAAAAGCGTCGGCAGCTGAAATACAATATTCACTTTTAGGGTTTAGGATTTTTTGATGCTTGCAAGTATCGGGGGGGGGGGAAACCCCACCACCCTTGTCCTTTTGTAGGAAAACCCATGTGTGTGCCACAATTCCTGGGCCCAGCTTCAAAAACAAACATCTGAAGGAGAAAGGACCAGATTCTTAAGGTAACCAAGGGCAACAGAAAGCATCTTTTAAAGAAACCAAGTTATTTTCCAGGAAGTAAACAGAACATCTGTTATTCTCAACTCCCAGGCTCCAAGACAAACAAAAAAGGCTGGTTAGACACTGCGATGACTTTTCTGTCTTTGTGAGATGCCCAGATCAAGGGGTCTTGTGGATTTCAACTCCCAGAATACCCCAGCCAGCCATGCTGCCTTAAGCATTAAAGCCAGTTGGGTAGCTCTGCGTCAATCGCCAGGAGATGGGGAATTCTAGTCCCATGTAACTGGTTGAGTGACTCTGGGCCAATCACCAGGAGACAATAAGTTCTAGTCCCACCTTAAGCATGATAGTAGGACTAGAACTCCCAAGAGGTGAGAGTTCTAGTCTTGCCTTAGGCATGATAGCCAGCTGGATGACTTTGGGCCAATCCCACCCTCTCAGCCCAACCCACCTCACAGGGTAGTTGTTGTGTGCAAAACATGAGAACGAAGGAGAATCAGGTATGTTCGTTGCCTTGAATTATTTCCAAAACCAATAAAGGTTTAGATATTTTTTTAAAAAAAATTAAAAGACATTTTCATAAGATTGTGGGAAGAAGATTGCAAAGTCTTCTGGAAAAAGGAAGGGTATTTTTAGGCCAAACTTCTCAAAATCCAGAGTGAAAGGAAAGTATCTAGAGCAGGCTGGGGAATCCTGGGAATTGAAGTCTTAAAGTTGCCAAGGTTGGGCACCCCTGCTCTAGATACTCTCACTCTGGATTTTAAGAGGATTTTGTCTGCCCTGAAGTTTTGGAGCATAGCAAGAGCTTCAGGCTGGCTGACACTGCAAGCAGGGGAGTGGATGGATCAATTTCTTTGTCGGCAAGTGCATTTACTTTTACGCAAAGTTATTTAAGGCAGGAGCCCTGAGCTGCAAGCCTTCCAATAAATTCTGGATTGCTGCAAAGGAAAAATTTGCTTTGCTCTGCCTGCCATCCATCTCTTGTCAGCCAGTCCTCTAGCGTGCACCCAATTTCTAATCTCTGTTTGTGCAAATCGCTTAGCTCCCATCGGTTAAAGGCGGCCTCCCAGCCCGTAGGCTTGCACTGTTTGAAAGTCTGGATAATTTTAACCTCTGTGTAGCTAGAGGATTTGTAAATATGTTTCACTATATTCCAGGGATCCAGTTTATGATCCAGTCTGTTTTGCAAAACTGCAAAGATTTGGATTAGGCCAAGTTTATTTTTATCAAGAATCAGTACCGCTTGATAAAGCCTTAGTAAGGCCTCACCTGGAATCCTGCATCCAGTTTTGGTCACCACCACATTACAAAAAAGATGTTGAGACTTTGGAAAAAGTGCAGAGAAGAGCAACTAAGATGATTAAAGGCCTGGAGACAAAAACATTTGTAGAACCGTTGCAGGAATTGGGTTTCGCCAGTGAAGGACTAGTGGGGACAAGATAGCAGTATTCCAATATTTGAAGGGCTGCCACAAAGAGGAGGAGGGGTTCAACTTATTTTCCAAAGCACCCGAAGGCAAGACAACAAACAATGGATGGAAACTAATCAAGGAGAGAAGCAATCTGGAATTAAAAGAGAAGTTTTGTGACAGTGAGAACAATTATCCAGTGGAACAGCTTGCCACCAGAAGTTGTGAGCACTTCATCACCAGAGGTTTCAAAGAAAAGATTGGACAGACACCTGGCTGAAATGGTATAAGTTCTCCTGCTTGAACAGTGGGTTGGACTAGAAGACCTCCAAGGTCCCTTCCAGCTCTATTCTGAATTTCCAATTTAGTCTTGTGCCCAAAAAGGAGTTTAAGATTTCCTACTTCCAAGAGGTCCTTTAAAGCAGGGGTCTCCAACCTTGGCAACTTTAAGCCTGGCAGACTTCCCCCTGGCTGGGGAATTCTAGGAGTTGAAGTCTGCCAGGCTTAAAGTGGCCAAGGTTGGAGACCCCTGCTTTAAAGGGTTCTCCATCCAACAATCCCCATCGCTGTTTTTTCTTCTATCCTAAACAGCCCTGAAGGTCTCCGTAGGGATCCTCACCTTGCCTTCTATAGGCCGCCAAGGAAAACCACACGTGCTTGGTTGTGCTGTGGGATTTTTGTTGCGAACGAGGGATCTGATCTCTCTCTCTCTCTCTCTCTCTCTCTCTCTCTCTCAATGGAAGGCTTTCATTTAGCAACTGGAGTTTTGCAACCCGAGGAGGAGCGGTGGGAGCAGGTCCCATGGGCTTCTCACCAGCCTAGCCATCGCCTCTTCCCCCAGCCTAGGTGAGAGAGGCAGGAGGAGAAGTAGGTTAGCCTCCTTCTGGAGTAAGCTGGGTGTGCAAGAGCAACCCCTCCGTTTCGGGTCAGGTAAAAATAGATACTCCTGAGCGAAAGTGAAGGGACGGATTTGGAGTGCCGGATAAGCGCAGACTTTCTCCCCCATGCCCGTTGCGCCGCTCGCCATATGCTTCCCCGGACAATCGCCAAACCAGATTTAATTTTTTTGTCGTCGTTACGATGGTGTGTGTGTGTGTGTGTAGAGGGGATTGCAAACAGGATGGATGGAGAGAAGTCATTTGCTTACAGACTCCACAGGTGCCTTGAACCGTGCCGATGCATTGGATGATGATCAGAAATACAAGGAAATAAAGGGTCTTGGCTTACAACCACAGTTCAGCATCACATTTCTGTTACCAAGTGAGGCAGCTGCCGAGTGAGTTTTGCGACCTTTCCAGCCATTAAATTAGGCACACGGTGGTTAAAGGAATCGGGCTTCCCCATGGACTTGGCTCGCCAGAAAGTCGCAAAAGAGGATCACCTGGACACTGCGACCATCATAACTATGAGTCAGTTGCCAAACGTCTGACGGTCTGTTGCCAAGCGTGTGAATTTCGATCAGAGGTTGACCACCGGGTTCCCTCCAGGGTCTCAAGTGTGAAAAAAAACGATCACAAGTCACTTTTTTCAGTGCCGTTGCACTGTCGAACGGTTTGCTCGTCAAATGGCCGTAAGTCAAGGACTAGCCTGTATTCAAGAATGCAGTTTAACAGTTTCGGGATCCCGAATGCTGAGTTGTCCCTCTCTAAACCGAACCGCATCCATTTAGGCCAGGGGTGTCAAAGTCAATTTCATTGAGGGCCGCATCAGGGCTTAGGTTGACCTTGATGGGGGTGTGTGGCCAATTGGGTGGGCGTGGCTAGTTTGACGCCACTCCCCAAACTGCTGGCATGTTTCCTCTTCGCAGATCCGACCACATTGCAGGACACATTAGTTTGACACCCCTGATTTCGGTGATCAAGAGAGTAGATAAGGTGGCAGCAATTTTCTCCACCAACTGTATCCAAGTATAGGCTTGAGCTAGGGAGTCAAGGCAAACCCCTGTGTAAAATTAATATACATTAAATAAATAATAATAATAATAATATTTTAAGCACAGCCCTGGAGGCCAATGGCTTAGCGTGCTCGTCCCAACTCAGCTGGCTTGAGATTGTATGAAATTGTAACAGCATTCTTCTACTTCTTCTTCTTCTTCTTCTTCTTTTTTTTTGTCCCTTAAAGAAACTCTCATTTTGAGCAGACAGAGCAAACTCAATTATGCTGCGGATTATTAAATTACGGCAAGGCCACTTTGCTTCAAACCTGCCATTTCAGGACTGTTGGGTTTTTTTCCCCTGGCGCTGGAAATAGCAGAAGTTCTTTTGGATTGCAATGCAAGGGTGAACGAAACGTCCCCATTCACACAAGTGTAAGAAAACCACCGTCGCCACTGACTTTCTGGAGGACTGCCCTGAAGAGGAGTTTGAAAGTGAGGGTGGGGGCAAAGGGCGTGAGGAAGAAAAGGCGTTTCCTTCGACTTAGAACCAGAGTCAAGCTTCTAGTCCTCAAGGTTGTGGAATGGAATGGAATGTAGAATAACTGAATAACAACAGAATTAGAAGGGACCTTGGCTTGGAGTCTTCTAGTCCAACCTTCGCCCCAGCAGGAAACCCTATACTATTTATAGGGTTTATAGAATAGAATAAAATATAGAATAGGCTTTATAAAATATTCTATTCTATTCTATAAACTATAGGGATAATAGAGTAGAGTAGAGTAGAGTAGAGTAGAATAGAATAGAATAGAATAGAATAGAATAGAATAGAATAGAATAGAATAGAACAGAATAGAATAGAATAGAATAGAATAGATCAAAGGAGAGAGGTGGCATCTTTTAAGAAACTTGGATACCAGGTTTAGGAAGCCCCGTCTTTCAAATAAACCAGTGATATTTGTTCCTTCTGTAGCTCTTCTTCCTCTTCATAGTTGCAGAGCAAGGTGGATGTTTTATTGTTTTGGCTTTGCAAAACTGGTGGGTTTTGGGAAAAGCTGAGTGGGATTGATGGGAACAAGGTTGAAAAGGCAGTTAGGAAGCATGTTGTGCCTTAAAACACAGGCAGAAAATTCAATTTTGTTCCTGCGGGCCTCGACAGGGTCATAATTGTCTTCCTCGGGCCCCCTTCTGGGCTGCTGAAGTTTCTCCAACTACGGCCCCACCGGTCCTAAAACTGTCACTGAAGGTCTTTGATGCTCTGTTTCAATGTGCGACTTTGAAAGCTGGGAAGTCTTTTTGCCAGAAGCCGTCCTTCTCAAAATATTGAGAAAGATTTCTTCCTGCTTTCTGGCCCTTAAGGATACCTGGGTCACCCTGTAATAATCAACAGTATTAGAAATGACAGGATGCAAGCAAATAAATAAATAAATAAATACAGTGATGAACAAAGGTAAGTATAAGTGTCCCGGGATAATGTTGCAGGATCCAGTCTGAGTCGTTCCCGGGGGCCAACCAGGAGGTTTTGGGCTCATTCTCTGGAATGTGTGCACTGCGTTACCATATTATAAAAAAGATATTGAGACTCTGGAAAGAGTGCAGAGAAGAGCAACAAGGAGGACTAGGGGACTGGAGGGTTAAACATACAAAAATTGCTTGCTGGAATTGGGTATCTCTAGTTTAATGAAAAGAAAGACCAGGGGAGACATGATAGCAGTGTTCCAATATTTGAGGGGCTGCCCCAAAGAAGAGGGGGGATCCACCTATTTTCCAAAGCACCTGAAGACAGGATAAGAAGCAATGGATGGAACCAACGTGAGAACCATTAACCAGGGGAACTGCTTGCCACCAGAAGTTGTGGATGCTCCAGCACTGGAGGTTTTTAAGAAGAGATTGGATAACCATTTGTCTGGAAGGGCATAGGGTCTCCTGCTTGAGCAGGGGGTTGGACTAGAAGACCTCCAAGGCTCCTTCCAACTCTATTATTCTGTTATTCTGACTGTTCTAACCATTGTATTTAGATGGTGCCTGGTTATGTGTAGCTTTTAGTTGTTAATTAGGGTTTTGTTGGCTATTAAGTTGTTGATTGTTGTTCCAGATTCACTGCTGAGTTGGAGAATTAGGGGAGTTGTGGAATGGGCTGGTCCCCGGAGAATGTGACTTAGCTTTTTGCAGAATAATTTATTTGTAGGGGTCCTTAATTTGATGCTTGGGGCTACAGTTATGGGGGAAAGATGTTGGGTTAAGAGAAGACCTCTCTTCTCCTTGTGTGTACCTCGCTCCCTTCCTCCCTGTCTTTTAATTGTAAAAATTATTATTATCCTTGTTGTTGCTATTTATTATTTTCACGTTTACTGGCTTTGAATGTTTGCAAGCTGCCCAGTGTCGCCTCTAGTCTAATAAATGCATAAAAAGAAATAAAAAGACTGGATCCCAGCTGCAGTTTCCTGCCCTCTTATCACCCTTTGCCGTTTTCGTCTGAAAGTTACACAAAATGACACAACTCCTTGATGGGCCTCAAAGGCTAAAAACCACAGTACAGGTAGTCCTCGATTGAGCTCGAAATATCCCTTGCTATCCAAGACAGGCGAGTTTTGCTCCATTTTACAACCTCGCTTGCCACAGCTCTTACGTGAATCACTGCGGTTGCTAAGTTAGTAACATGGTCATTAAGCGAATCTCCATTGACTTTGCTTGTCAGAAGGTCACCAAAGGGGATCACACGACCCTGGGACACTGTCGTAAATACAGGAAGTCCTCAACTTACGACCAGTTCATTTAGTGACTGTTCAAAGTTATGAAGGCACTGAAAAAAGGGACTTAGGACCCTTTCCCCCCCACAGTTACAACCTTTGCAGCATCCCTATGGTCATGTGATCAAAATTCAGCTGCTTGGCAACTGACTCACTTTTATGACCATTGCAGTGTCCCAGGATCAGGTGATCCCCTTTTACGACCTTCGGACAAGCAAAGTCTACGGGCAGCCAGATTCCCTTAACAACTGGATTCCTAACTTAGCCACTGCAGTGATTCACTTAGCAACCGTGGCAAGGCAGGTCGTAAAAAGGGGGCAAGACTCACTTAACAAAATGTCTCCCTGAACGCCAGACATTTGGGGCTCGATCGTGGTCTTAAGCCAAGGATTATCTGTATGAAGCATTTGCCAAGCATCCAAATGCTACAAGGATGGTAAGTTATGAAAACGGGTCATAAGTCACTTTTTTAAGTGCCGTCGCAACTTGGGTCACTAAATCAGCTGTCATAAGTCGAGGACTAGCTGTCGTCGTTTCGCAGGTTCATGACAGCCGGAGAACGGGGTGGCTTTCCCTTGATCAGGAATTCTTGCAATACCTCACAAGATGTTGTCTCTTGTTTCCTTTCCCGCAGAAGATGGCGAGTACTTCCTTAAGGTCCTGATTCCCAGCTATGCTGCCGGATCCATCATCGGCAAAGGGGGCCAGACCATCGTCCAATTGCAGAAGGAAACGGGAGCCACCATTAAGCTCTCCAAATCCAAGGATTTCTATCCAGGTGAGTGGACCAATCCGCCTTTCTCTAGCCATGCGCAGCGGAGAGGCTTACAAAGAGCAGGTATTATTTTTGCTCCCGGGATACGATTTAATTTTTTCCCCCTGAATATTGTAGGGCGTTTTGTACATTTCTGGATTGAATATTGACTCCAAAATGGAGTACAAGTTAGTCCTCAGCTTACCATCACAATTGAACAATTCTCCAGCCAGAATGCTAGCGAACTTGAAAATGTGCGGACTTCAACTCCCAGAATTCTGGGAATTGAAGTCCACTTATCTTAAAGTTGCCGCAGTTGAGAAGCATTGACTGAAGGACTTGCTGTATCGAAGCTTGAACCTTGCGTGGACTGTGAATCCTCGTCTTGCAGAGGCATGATGGGAGTTGTAGTCCCAAACCCCAGAGGACTTCAAATCCTAGAATTCCCCAGCCAGCATGCTGGTGAACTTTAAGGTATGTGGATTTCAACTCCCAGAATTCCCCAGGCATTGTGCTGGTGAACTTTAAGGCGCATGGAGTTCCAACTGCTAATTGTCTTAGTTGGCTGGGGAATTCTGGGAGTTGAAGTCCACAGGTCTTAAAGTTTGAGAAACACTGACTTGCTGTATTTCTGCTTGAGCTCTGCTGAGGCTGTGAAGCCTCGTCTTGCAGGGACATGATGGGAGTTGTAGTTCCAAAGCCCCCAGAGGTTTCTCAACAGTGATAAGCAAGTCTTGGTCTCTCCCCTCTCCCCTCTCATGACCTCGGACCAGTGGTGAAATCCAAATTTTTTTTACTACCGGTTCTGTGGGCATGGCTTGGTGGGTATGGTGTGGCTTGGTAGGCATGGCAGAGGAAGGATACTGCAAAATCTCCATTCCCACCCCACTCCAGGGGAAGGGTATTGCAAAATCTCCATTCCCAGCCCACTCTGGACCCAGCCAGAGGTGGCATTTACCGGTTCTCTGAACTGCTCAAAAGTTCTGCTACCGGTTCTCCAGAACCTATCAGTACCTGCTGGATTTCACCCCTGCCTCGGACCCCTTCCTTTGCATCTAGCCTTGTGTTCATTTCCCTGCCCAGGCCTTTCTCTGTCTGGATGGTGCCAAATCCTATCCTTCCATATTCAAAGAAGGCTGCAGGATGTGCAGGAGGGCACCCCGGGCTCAGACTGGCACAGTGTTGTGGCCTGTCGGCCCCTGGCCCCTCCAGCAACCAAATCAGAGGAAGAGGAGGCGTGGGAGACAGGGCCTCCATCAAGGCAACCTGAGAGCTCCGAGGGGGAAGAGGGAATGGAGCTCACAGAGAGCGACACAGAGGCAGAGCCTGGGCCGGCCGTAAGCCTTCAGATGGAGAGTCAACAGCCCCCAGGTCTGGAAGTGGCTGATGAGGAAGAGGAGGAATAGCTGGGTCCAGGGCCTGACACGTGGATGCTAGAAGGCAGATGAGAGGAGAGCAGAGGAAATCTATGGGCCGATCCTTGGGATCGGCCCATAGATTTCCTCTGCTCTCCTCTCCTCGCCACTGCTGCTAGCGAAGCCCCACCCTAGCTCTGGGGATAAAAGGCAGGGGGTGGAGATGAATAGGTGTGGCAGACCACTATTCATCTACTGGCCGGCCAGACTTGTTCACCTGCAGTGAGAGAGAAACGTATTGCCGGGGCTGCTGATGCTCCTCATAAAGGAATCATTGCTTCAACTACAGAGGGTTTGTTGTGTTTGGGGAGCTGGGTCAGAACAGAAGGGGTTGGGAGCATGGAGGCTGCAGCGAGGACCGGATGAGCATGCGTGTCCCTTCTCCTGCTCTCTTTTTTTGGGTCTCTTTAATCCCAGCTGGGATTGAAGGACATACAACCTTCGGGTGGGGCAACTCCGCTAAGCCGCTTTGCCTTCTCAACCCTCCATAGCTGGTTTAGAGAGGCCGGGAAATCCTCCCTGATGCAAAAAAAAAGAATAAAAAAATAAATTAAAAAAAGGATGCTTGGGCGGATGAGAGAGAGAGGAAGAAATTGGCCTGGATGGTGTTGCCATGGCGATGGGGAGCAGGTGCCCTATTTGCCGGCAGCTTCCGGGAGGGAGCCCCCCCCCTCCCATTCCCTTCCCTCCCCTCCCCTTTTCCTCCTAAGGGGAAGGGAACCCCTCTCTATTTGACAGGATTTTGGCAGCTGTGGAAATGTAGTGCGAAGAAGAGGCAGAGCCAGGTGCCCTTGACAGCGCCTGGCGCTTCAGGGGCATTTGAAAAAAAAAAAAAAAGGCTCCCTGCCTTTGCAAAAATCTCGGCCTGTCCAGCTGACAAATCCAGTGGTTTGCAGCTCCTTCTGCCGGCTGGGCCTTCTCTGAAGATTTGAAGGGCAGCTTTTGGTGCCAGCCGGAGGGTTGGCGAGGGTGGCAGGTCTGGGCAGGGAAATGGCAGAAAGCTCGATGCAAAGGAAGAGGTCCAAGGCCAGGAGGAGGGGGATGGAGAGAGCTAGACTGGTTTTTCCCACGTCAGAAACCTCTCGGGGGGCTTTGGGACTACAATTCCCATCATGCCCCTGCAAGACAAGGCTTCACAGCCTCAAGCAGAAATTCAGGCAGTCCTTGACTTACAACAGTTCATTTAGTGACGGTTCGAAGTTACAACAGCACCGAAAAAAGTGACTTAGGACCGTTTTTCAACACTTTTGACCGTTGCAGCAACCCCAAGGTCAGGTGATCAAAATACAGGCGTTTGGCATCCGACTCATATTTATGACGGTCGCCGTGTCACATGCTCCTCTTTTGCAACCTTCTGACCAGCAGAGTCAATGGGAAAGCCAGATTCACTTAACCATCGTGGCAAGAAAATTCCTAAAATGGGGCCAAACTCACTTAACAAACGTTTCCCTTAGCAACCTAACTTTTGGGCTCCGTTGTGGTCGTAACTCGAGGACTCCCTGTACAGAATTGCTGGCTCTGGAAAAGGAACCTCACTTTTGCAAGCAGAGACGAAAAGCTCAGCCCAGATTTCCAATTTCCTGTTGCCGAAGAGAACGGCATTTAAAATCTGTGTTTTAAAAATCCGGACCCCTAATTTGGAAAGGGGAGGGAGTGGCAGCCTGCCAAAAAATAAGGGAGGGGCCCCCTCTGGATCCCAACCAGGGGTGCTACAATCATCCTGCGCCCCCCAATTTGCATCCTTGGAAGCATTTTTTGCTTGGGACCCTCTGCAGAAGTTTGGTGTGGGATGTATTGAAGCCACGGAACTTTTGAGTGAACGGAAAGGAAACAGGAAGGGCTGGTTGGGCAGGGCTGGACCGGCCGGCGGGGGGGAAACAGATTGAATGGCAGGAAACGGGCCTGGTGATAAGGTGACGGGCAGGACACGGGACACGGGAGGCAGCCCTTCAGGGGTGGGGAGGCCTGGAACCAATCGGGACGATTGGAAGCCGATGAAGGACGGTTGCGGGAATTGGGTCCGGCCAGTCTCGAGAAAAGAAGGGGTGGGGGTGGGGGACAGAAGAGCAGTCTTCCAGTATTTGGGGGTCCACTTGTTTTCCAAAGCACCAGAAGGCAGGATAAGAAACAATGGATGGAAAGTAATCAAAGAGAGAAGCAACCTGGAATGAAGGAAAAATTTCCTGACATTGAGGGCCATTAGCCAGTGGAACGACTTGCCACCAGAGCTTGTGGGTGTTCCACCCCTGGAGGTTTTTAATATGAGACTGGACAGCCGTTTGTCTGAAATGGAATAGGGCCATGGGGGCGAACCTATGGCCCGTGTGCCACGGGTGGCACGCGGAGCCATATCGGTTGGCACACGAGCATTGCCCTAGCTCAGCTCCAGCGCGCCAGCTGATTTTGGGGCCTTCCAGGTTGGGAAACAGGCTTTTTCCAGCCTCAGGGGTGGGCCATTTTTTTGCTCTCCCCAAGCTCCAGAGCAGTGGAGGGTTTCAAATTTTTTTACTACCGGTTCTGGGTGTGGTTTGGTGGGTGTGGTTTGGTGGGCGTGGCATGGCTTGGTGGGCGTGGCTTGCTGGTGGGGAAGGTTACTGCAAAATCCCCATTTCCTCCTGATCAGCTGGGACTCGGGAGGCAGAGAAGAGATGGGGGCGGGGCCAGCCAGAGGTGGTATTTACCGGTTCTCCGAACTACTCAAAATTTCCGCTACCGGTTCTCCAGAACTGGTCAGAACCTGCTGAAACCCACCTCTGCTTCTCCACCTCCCCTCGAAGGTCCTTCGGAGGCCAGAAGCAGCCCGTTTGCCAACATCTGGAAGTCAGGAAACGGGCTGTTTTTGGCCTCCGGAGGGCCTCTGGGAGTGGGGGAAGGCCATTTTGGCCCTCCCCAAGCTCCTAGAAAGCCTCTAGAATCACGTGCTGTTCTGTTCTGTTCTAAATTCTTCATTCTTTCTGTTCTGTTCTGTTCTGTTCTGTTCTAAATTCTTCATTCCTTCTGTTCTGTTCTGTTCTGTTCTGTTCTAAATTCTTCATTCCTTCTATTCTATTCTGTTCTGTTCTGTTCTAAATTCTTCATTCCTTCTGTTCTGTTCTGTTCTGTTCTGTTCTCTTCTGTTCTATTCTGAGAAGCCACCTGGTGTTAAGGAGAAACGTGGTAACAGTGGGGACAATTAACCAGGGGGAGCCCTATCTCGAAGGTGGGAGGTGTCTCTTCCTTAATTCCAGAGCACATTCTGCACATGCTCAGGAACACATCCATCAGGGCAGCTTCCCATCAACCGGGAATGCCTCTCCCCCTCCCAATATCAGATTCTGGGGGTTCCAATATGGTAGGTTGGGGGGATGGTTTGTCTCCTCCCCATGCCTCTTTTTCACCCCTCCCCCACAGCCGGCTTTGGATGAGACCCCAGCAAAAGACGGCAGGGCTGCCGAGGCCACGTGGGCAAAGTGGTCCCCTCTTTTCATCATCCTCTGGTTGCCTTGGCGATAGCCTCCTCCCCTCCCCCCACCAAGCTGCCTCCTTTTTGCGGATGAGGGGGTGCCGGTTGCCGTGGCAATGGGCCCTGGAGGCCAGCCGCCACGGATTGGGAGGAGGAGGGCGGGGAGAGCCTCTGTGGGTTGCCATGGCAATCGCAAGCCGGGGAAGAGAAGCCGAGGATGCGGGACCCATCTTGGGGATGGGAGTGGGGTGTTGAGTGGGGGCAAGCAATTTGCTGGAGGGTTCAGCCTTCTAGACATCCTTATCTCCTCCTCCTTTTCCTCCTTCTGCTTTCCTTTTTCCTCCTTCTCTTTCTCCTTCTCCTTTTTCTTGTGTGTCCAATCTCACTTGGCTAATAAAGAATTCCATGCTATTCTATATTCTATTCTATTCTATTCTGTTCTGTTCTGTTCTATTCTATTCCTTCCCCCTTCCCTCCTTCTCTTCCTTCATTCCTTCTCCTTGTCATTCCCCTTCCCCTTCTCCTCCCCCCTCCCCTTCCTCCCCCCAGGCAAAGTGCAGTCCTTCCCTGCTGCCACCACCTTCTATTGCCCCCAAAAGCAGAGTTTCCATTTTTCCCCTTCCAAAGCCCCCGCTGCTTTGCATGCCCCAAAGTCCTGGCCACCCCTGGCATCATCGCCTCTAAATAACAAGCCGGCCACATGGGGAGACCCAGAACTGCAGTGGGCGGGGCCAGGGAGCCAGGTGGGCGTGGCCAGGTCCTCCCAAGGGCGGAAGGACCCTGGGGCTGTTTGGCTTTGCCTTTGGACCTTGGGTCTCAACACAGCCAAAGAAAAGAGAATCCCGGTAAAATAAACCTTCGGCTGTTGTGTCTTTCTCACCCAAAAGGGAAGGGAAGGCAAGCAAGCTGGGCCCTCCATTTGGGGGTCCCTAAAAACAGGATGGGGGGTCCAGAAGCCTCAGGCTCCTTCTTTTGCAAGAAGTGGGATCAGGGAGCAGGTGAGAGCGAAAAATCTTTCTTGTTTGCAAGATCCCTGAATCCAGAATCCTTCAGGGTGGATCGAGCGAGCGGGTCCTCTTCCCAAATGCTTCTGTTCTTTGCGCTGGATTTTATTGGCGGCTGGTCCTTGACTTACGACCACCATTGCCCTCCTCCCCCCACATTTCGATTGTTAAGCGAGGCAGCTGTGGTGAGCTTTGCCCCGTTTTACAACCTTTCTTGTCACGGTTGTTAAGTGAATCTCGGCAGTCGTAAAGTTAGACACGCAGTTTCAGTCTGGTTTTTGCTTGTCAGAAGGGGGATCACGTGACCCCGGGATGCTGCCACCGTCATAAATACGAGTCCCTTGCCAGGCGTCTCAGTTCTGATCACGTGACCAGGGGGATGCTGGTCATAAGTGCGAGAAATGGTCACCAATCACTTGTTTTCAGTGCTGCTGTTCCTTCCAGCGGTCACTCAGTGAACCGTTGTAAGTCGAGGACTGCCTGATTTAAAGTTATATGCTGCCCATCTCACTATCCGAAGCGGTTTGTGGTCGCTTGTCCCTCCAAGCCGAGACCCCTTCTAAGAAAAGGGACCCAGCCGACCTCAACCCCTTCCAGAGCTGCCAAGTCCCATTTTAAAATGTGATTTTTTTCCCCCCCCTCCACGCAGGGACCACGGAGCGGGTATGCCTGGTGCAAGGCACCGCTGAAGCCCTCAACGCCGTCCACAACTTCATTGCCGAGAAGGTTCGAGAAATCCCGCAGTCGGTGGTGAAACCCGAGTCTGTCAATATCCTGCAGCCACAAACCACCATGAACCCCGATCGGGCCAAGCAGGTGAAGAACTGCTGGTGGATATGTCCTACCGGTGGGGTTTTAATTTATTGGTGGGGAAATGTATAGTTTTGGAAAAGAAAAACAGAAGGTCTCTGCGACGGGCGTTTCGCTTAATTTGCCTCTTTTGAACTTGGCAACTTTAAGATGGGTGGACTTCAAGTCCCAGAATCCTCCAGCCAGCTGGCTGGGGGATTCTGGGAGTTGAAGTCCACCCATCTTAAAGTTCATTAGCAGTCTGGCTGGGGGATTCTGGGACTTGAAGTCCACCCATCTTAAAGTTCATTAGCAGTCTGGCTGGGGGATTCTGGGACTTGAAGTCCACCCATCTTTATTTATTTATTTATTTATTTTATTAGATTTTTATACCGCCCTTCTCCCGAAGGACTCAGGGCGGTGTACAGCCGAAATAAAATACAGAGTATATACAATTAAAAGAAATTAAAAGAAACTATTAATAAATGGCCGATAATTTAAAAAATTTACAAATGTTTAAAATCTCTAAAACCCCAATTTAAAATCAACTATTTATGCCAGTCCTGCTTGAGTAAATAAGTATGTTTTTAGCTCACGACGGAAGGTCCGAAGATCAGGAACTTGGCGTAAGCCAGGGGAGTTCGTTCCAGGCGTCGGTGCTCCCACAGAGAAGGCCCTACCCTGGGAGCCGCCAGCCGACATTGTTTGGCGGACGGCACCTGAGAAGGCCCTCTGTGAGAGCGCACGGGTCGATGGGAGGCATACGGTAACAGCAGGCGGTCTCGTAAGTACCGGGTCCTAAGCCATGGAGCGCTTTAAAGGTGGTAACCAGGATCTTGAAGCGCACCCGAAGACCACAGGAAGCCAGTGCAACTACGGAGCAGTGGTGTTACGTGGGAGCCTCGAGCGGCTCCCATTACCACTCGCGCAGCTGCATTCTGGACTAACTGCAGCCTCCGGGTGCACCTCAAGGGCAGCCCCATGTAGAGAGCATTGAAATAATCCAGCCGAGACGTAACCAGAGCGTGAGTGACCGTGCATAAGGCATCCCGGTCAAGGAAGGGACGCAACTGGCGAACCAAGCGAACTTGGTAAAAAGCCCTCCTGGTGACGGCCACCAGATGTTCCTCAAAGGACAGCCGGCCATCCAGGAGGACGCCCAAGTTCTCATGCAACCTCCCCAGCAACCTCCCCAGCAACCTGTCCACGTCCTTAAAGTTCATTAGCAGTCTGGCTGGGGGATTCTGGGACTTGAAGTCCACCCATCTTAAAGTTCATTAGCAGTCTGGCTGGGGGATTCTGGGACTTGAAGTCCCCCCATCTTAAAGTTCATTAGCAGTCTGGCTGGGGGATTCTGGGACTTGAAGTCCACCCATCTTAAAGTTCATTAGCAGTCTGGCTGGGGGATTCTGGGAGTTGAAGTCCACCCGTCTTAAAGTTGTCAAGTTTAAAAAAACCTGGATGAGCCCACAATTCCCATCATCCCCAGGCTAGCGAAATTCGAGGAGTGGTGTAATCCAGCACATTTAGATGCTATCAGATTCTGCCACAGCCTTATTATTTGAGAAAGATTTTTTATTTTATTTTTGCTCCTGCTACCTTACCAATCCATTGGTTGCAAAATATGGGAAGTCTAAAGGTTAAGCAGATGCTTCTGAAAATATCCACCCGAAACATTATGAAGACTTTTCATCACCTCTCAGTTTCATTCAGCTTTTCCCGAGCACCTAACATTCAGATCGTGTGCTATTTTTTACCATTTGGCTGGTACAGCCGAGAGTCACCTGGGAGCAGTAGTGCTTATTTTGGGCTTTAATTGATGATTAAACATTGCAGAGGGCTGTCAAACTAGACTTCTCTTTCTATTATTTGCTGCGCTTGAAAAGGGATCTAAATTCAGGCCCCGCACGTGGACTGACAATCGGGCATTTTCAAATATAAATTCCAACCGATTCTTTCTGAGAGATATTTAAAATAGATCTCCATTTCTCCTGCGTTAAAAACCTGGGCCGGTTACATTTCAGCAATGCATATTTTGATTGATTGATTAAGTTTATAAGCCGCCCATCTCGCTATTTCGAGAGCGATTCTGGGCAACTCATAGTGCAATAAAATAAGAATATAAAAACTCATTTATCAGTGTAGAAACACTTAAAATTACAGGAATTCAAGAGAAAAAAACAGGATAAAAACCCATCAAAATATTAGGGTCTGATGCTTTCTGCTGTCCAGATCAAACCTTAAAAAGTTGGCTGAACCAACTTTTTGGGTGGCAAATAAATGTGATAAACAAATAAAAATAAAGTACATCAACAAAAATGCAAAAACACAATCTACCTTCTGTTTAAACAAATAAACAGCCCCAAAGCAATTCATGCTGTTATAAAAAGGGAGCTGCACAGAGAAAGATCCGTATTTCCCCTATTAGCAGAAGAAAATGCCTTGAAAAACTAGGAGGTGGTCTCCCCTCCCTCGTCTTTCTCTTTCTCTTTCTCTCTCTCTTTCTCTCTTTTACTTTCTCTGTCTCTCCTCCTTTTTCTTTCTTTCTCTTTCTTTTTCCCTTTCTCTTTTTCTCCTCGCTTTCTTTCTCTCTCTCTCATTTTCTTTCTTTCTCTCTCCCTTTCTCTCTTTTACTTTCTGTCTTTCTCTCGCCTCCTTTTTCTTTCTCCCTCTCTCTTTTCCCCTTTCTCTTTCTCTTTCTCTCTCTCTTTTTCTTTCTTTCTCTCCCTCTCTCATTTTCTTTCTTTCTCTCTCCATCTCTTTCTCTTTTTTACTTTCTCTCTTTCTCTCTCCTCCTTTTTCTTTCCCCCTCTTTCTTTTCCCTTTCTCTCTTTCTCCTCGCTTTCTTTCTCTCTCTCTCATTTTCTTTCTTTCTCTCTTTTTCTTACTCTCTCTCTCTCTCTCTCTTTCTTTTTCCCTTTCTCTCTTTCTCTCTTTTGCCATTCAAGCTTCATGTACACAGAAGGGATTGGATCACAGGTCTGCATTGTCCCTGGATTGTGCCGTTGCTATGACAGCCAGTTGTGGGTTGTGGCTACAAGCCAGGCACAAAGATGGTGCCACAGTTACACAGGAGGCCGGGATGGGGTACAGAAGTCACTTTATCTGCCCGTCTGGATAGATGTGGAAAGAGAGAAAGGGCTCCTGAAATGCTTCCTTGACTCCTAAAATTACCCTCCTCTTTTCAGAAGATGTTGCGACCTTCTTCCCACATTCTTATGAAAATGCCCTTTTTAAAAATATTTTTTTAATCCTACCTTTATTTTTTCCGGAAATAACTCAAGGCTACAAACATACCTAATACTCCTTCACTCTCATGTTTTCCTTACAATGACAACAACAACCCTGTGAGGTGGGTTGTACTGAGAAACCCATTGGAATTGACCCAAAGTCACCCAACTGGCTTTCAAGTCAACGGGGAAACCAGATTCACTTAACAACCATGTTACTTAACAGCTGCAGTGATTGGCTTAAATTGTTGGCAAGAAAAGTCATAAAATGGAGCAAAACTCACTTAACAAATTTCTAACTTAGCAACATAAATTTTGGCCTCAAGTGTGGTCATAGGTCAAGGCCTTCCTGTATCCAGTCCAATCTCCAGCGCCAACAGCATTATTAAAGAAACCCACACAAGCACCCACAAACACACCGACACACAATCTTGTTCAAGGCCCCTCACATTTAATTATATCTGAATCGTAGGAGTCTAACTTAATCCCAGTATACGTTGAGTGCCTTCTTACTAAACCCACGGACGCTCAGCCATTCGGCAGAGGCACCGCCAAAATTCACCAGGCGCCTGCTTGTCTTCCAAATTCACCATCCCGGGCAACAACCACACAGCCAATGCGAGCTTCTAGTCCTCATGCATAATTCATATTCCCCCCCCTCCTTGTCAGTAAAGGGCACATGAGGTTCCGGCTATAAGTAGAACAAGTCTTGCTTTCCTCTCATGTGTGCATTTGGGCGTGTGTGTATGTGTGTGTGTGTGTGTTTGTGTGTGTACGCTCAGACAGAGATTTCTCTTTCTATCACGTCTAAGACAGAATGCCTGGAGCCCAAACATGTCAAAACTTCGCCTGTCCCTCTGTTGAAAGGGTCACAAGCCGGCCCAACCCCTGAATTGTCCTAAATCTTGAGGGGTTTCATGGATGGAGAATGATGCTGTCCGTGGTGCTGAAGGCAGTTTTGCAATTAGGCTGTTTGGCAAATAGAGAAAAATATAGGATGATTTTTTAAAAAAAAAAATTAAAAAGGGGATGGGGGGGGGAGGAATAAAATTAATGGGCCTCCATTGTCTGCGGTTTATTTTATATGACTTTTTAACTGACCCCTGACAAGACAAGACAAAGCCTTAGTAAGACCACACTTGGAATATTGCATCCAGTTTATTTATTTATTTATTTATTTATTTATTTATTTATTTATTTATTTATTTATTTATTTATTTATTATTCAAATTTATATACCGCCCTATCTCCCGAAGGACTCAGGGCGGTTCACAGGCACATAAAACATCTGTATACAATTAAAATAACTATTAAAAAACTTATTCTAATGCCAAATATTAAAAATATAAATATAAATCTTAAAACCAAATTTAAAACCCTATAAATTTAAAATCTATGAATTTAAAATCTAAGCCAGTCCTGCACAGATGAATAAATCGTCTTGAGCTCATGACGGAAGGTTGAGGTCCGGAAGTTGACGGAGTCCTGGGGGAGTTCGTTCCAGAGGGTGGGAGCCCCACAGAAGGCCCTTCCCTGGGCGCCGCCAGACGACACTGCCTAGCTGACGGCACCCTGAGGAGTCCCTCTCTGTGAGAGCGCACGGTCGGTGAGAGGTATTCGGTAGCAGTAGGCGGTCCCGTAGATAACCCGGCCCTATGCCATGGGCGCTTTAAAGGTGGTTACCAACACCTTGAAGCGCACCGGAAGGCCACAGGTAGCCAGTGCAGTCTGCGCAGGATAGGTGTCATCACGGGAGCCACGAGGGCTCCCTCTATAACCCGCGCAGCCGCATTCTGAACTAACTGCAGCCTCCGGATGCCCTTCAAGGAGCCCCATGTAGAGAGCATTGCAGTAATCCAGGCGAGATGTCACGAGGCGTGAGTGACCGTGCATAGGCATCCCGGTCTAGAAAGGCGCAACTGGCGCACCAGGCGAACCTGGTAAAAGCTCTCCTGGAGACGGCCAAATGATCTTCAAAAACAGCCGTTCATCCAGGAGGACGCCCAAGTTGCGCACCCCTTCCATCGGGGCCAATGACTCGCCCCCAACAGTCAGCCGAGGACTCAGCTGACTGTACCGGGATGCCGGCATCCACAGCCACTCTGTCTTGGAGGGATTGAGCTTGAGCCTGTTTCTCCCCATCCAGACCCGTACGGCCTCCAAGCACCGGGACAACACTTCGATAGCTTCATTGGGGTGGCCCGGTGTGGAAAAGTACAGCTGGGTGTCATCAGCGTACAGCTGGTACCTCACACCGAAGCCACTGATGATCTCACCCAGCGGCTTCATATAGATGTTGAACAAAAGGGGCGAGAGGATCGACCCCTGCGGCACCCCACAAGTGAGGCGCCTCGGAGCCGACCTCTGCCCCCCCGTCAACATTGCATCCAGTTTTGGTCACCACACTATAAAAAAGATGTTGAGAGTCTAGAAAAAGTGCAGAGAAGAGCAACCAGGATGATGAGGGGACTGGAGACTAAAACATATGAAAAATGGTTACAGGAACTGGGCATGGCTAGTCTAGTGAAGAGAAGGACCAGGGGAGACATGATAGCAGTGGTTCTAATATTTGAGGGGCTGCCACAGAGAGGAGGAGATCAAGCTCTTTTCCAAAGCACCCGAAGGCCAGACAAGAAACAATGGATGGAAAGAGATTCAACCTGGAAATAAGGAGGAATTTTCTGACAGTGAGAGCAATCAACCAATGGAACAGAAGTTGCCGTCGGAAGTTGTGGGAGCTTCATGGAAGCTTTCAAGAAGAGACAGGACTGCCAACTATCAGAAATGGTGTAGGGTCTCCTGCTTGGCCGTGTGTGTGTGTGTGTGTGGACTAGATGACCTACAAGGTCCCTTCCAACTCTGTTAATACGTTACAAAAAACTGGTTGAATTGGATCGCAAAGGAGTTTAGAAAGCAGTGCAGGTAGTTGTTGGCTTACAATAGTTGGTTTAGCGACTGTTCAATGTCACAACAGCACTGAAAAAATGGGACTTATGACCGTTGCAGCATCCATGTGGTCACGCAATCGAAATGTGGATCCTTGGTAAGAGACTCCTAGTTACGATGGTTGCAGCGTCCCGGGAGGGTGTGAGAGGATCCCCCTTTTGGGATCTGACAAGCAAAGTCAACGGGAAAGCCAGATTAATTTAACAACCATGCTACTAATTTAAAAATGGCAGTGTTTTTGTTTAACAACGGTGGCAAGAGAGGTCGTAAAAAGGAGTAGATCTCACTTAACAAATGTCTCACTTAGCAATATAAATTTTGGGCTCAACTATGATCGTAAGTCGAGGACTATCTGTAGAAACCCTAAACCTGTGTCAATAAAGCCTAATTACTGTTTTTATTGTTGTTGTTGGCATGAAATTGTACTGATGAGTAACCGGGTGATCTGGTTCCCCACGGACACACTAGCTTAGAAACACCATCATCCCAATCTTTTTATTAGGGATGATATCAGGAAAAATTTGATAAGAAAAGTATGTATTTAATATTACATGTCTTAACAGTGGCGAGGATTATCTTCGCCCAATATTGGGAAAACAAAGAAACTCCGCAAGATGAAGTGATAATTAGGAAGATATTAGATTGTGCAGAAATGGATAGACTTATGTTGAAAATTAAACAGAAAGAAGAAGACACAAAATATTACCAAACATGGAATTTATTTTACCAGTGGTTGGAAGAAAGGGGCGGAGAGAATAAGAATGGAACCTGTATTGGTAAAGCAAATTAAATACCCAGACAACACAATGTTCATTAAGCACTAAGAAATGTAATTAATAGAAAATTAATAAAATTTATTATTATTTTTTTAAAAAAGGACATCATCCCAGTTTAGCCCACTTTAGCACGATACGCCATCCTGACCTGATGTAGAAGAGGGTTAGAAGTCACAATCCAAACTCAATGCTCTTCCTCTCCTTTCCCCCCCAAATCCAGGCCAAAGTGATCGTCCCAAACAGCACAGCCGGGCTGATTATCGGCAAAGGCGGTGCCACCGTCAAAGCCATCATGGAACAGTCCGGCGCTTGGGTTCAGCTGAGCCAGAAACCCGAAGGCATCAACCTCCAAGAACGCGTGGTGACCATCAGCGGTGAACCCGAGCAGATCCACAAGGCCGTCGACATCATCGTCCAGAAGATCCAGGAGGATCCGCAGAGCAGCAGCTGCCTCAACATCAGCTACGCCAACATTACTGGCCCGGTGGCCAACTCTAACCCAACCGGATCACCCTACGCCAACTCTACAGACGTTCTACCCGCGGCCGCTGCCGCCGCCACCGCTTCAGGCTTGTTGGGCCACACCAGCCTGGCCAGTGTTGGCGCCTTCCCAGCTGCCCTGCCGGGCTTTTCTGGCAGCGACCTCTTGGCCATCAGCACAGCGCTCAACACCTTAGCAAGTTATGGATACAACACCAATTCTTTGGGGCTCGGCCTCAATTCAGCCGCCGCTTCCGGAGTCCTGGCCGCGGTGGCCGCCGGAGCTAACCCAGCGGCTGCGGCTGCCGCTAACCTCTTAGCTTCGTACGCCAACGAAGCTTCTACGAGTACCACGGCCCCAGCCGGTGCAGTTGGCGCCTTCACCTTGGGCTCTTTAGCGGCGGCCACTGGGGCAGCCAATGGCTACTTAGGGACCGCCTCCCCGTTGATGGCCAGCTCCTTCCTAGCCACCGAGAAGCTAGTGGAAAGCGCTAAAGATATGGTGGAGATTGCAGTGCCGGAAAACCTAGTAGGTGCCATTTTGGGCAAAGGCGGGAAGACGTTGGTCGAGTATCAGGAGCTGACAGGGGCCCGCATCCAGATTTCCAAAAAGGGGGAATTTATTCCAGGTACCAGGAACCGTAAAGTCACCATCACCGGCACGCCAGCCGCCACCCAAGCCGCGCAATATCTCATCAGCCAGCGAGTAACGTACGAGCAAGGAGTCCGGGCCACCAACCCACAGAAAGTGGGATAAGAGGAGGCCAAAGAGAAGGCCTGGGGAGGGGAGGAGGAATAGGTTCAATCAGCCCTTTAATAGTGAAAAATGGTAACCGCCATGACCCCGACCCCTGCCCAGTGCCCGTCTCTCTGACACACACACACACACACACACACACACAGATACACAGAGCCCCTTCTGATTGGGACGCAGCCCATCCTATTCTGCTGGACGTTTATTTTACCAACGGTGTGGCCTGATTGTGTATATATTTCTCTCTCTCTCGATCTATCTATCTATCTATCTATATATATGGCGACGTTTTCTTTTCTTTTTTCAGTTGATGGATTTGAATAGAGAAACAAAAAAAGATTTTTTTAAAAAGAAAACAGTCCTCTTTCTTTCCCTCTCTGTTTCTGAGTCTCCGAACGAGTCCGATGGAGCCAGGACCAACCTCTCTAGCTTTCTTTCCTCTCTCCGGGAGAGGGTAGATCAGCTTCAGGGATCTCTCGGTGGGCTCTCCGGGCCCTTCTCCACGCCCACCCGGAGCTTTGATCACTGGTAGATGGTCAGGTGGGGTCTTGGGAAGGAAACGGGGAAGGAGTTAGGGCAGGGCCGGAACCGTGACCTTATTCCTGCCGTGATCGATTCCGCTTCTCTCTTGGAGCGGAACAAGGCAGTTGGGTTTGCGCTTCTGAGTTGCGTTGTTTGTCCTGAATGAAGAGGAGGTGGGAGAAGGAGAGGTTGGCGTAACAACCTTGTTCAGTTGGCTTTGAAACAAACAACTATATCACCATTCAAAGCACATTTTTACAGGTAGTCCTCGACTTACAACCACAACCTAGCCCAATATTTCCATTGCTAAGCAAGGCAGTGGTTCAGTGAGTTTCGTCCCATTTTACAACCTTTTCGCCACAGCTATTAAGTGAATTGTTGTTCAATGAATCGTGGCTTCCTCCCCCTCCCCACCTTGATTTCGCTTGCCGGAAACCGGCTGGGAAGGTCGCAAAAGGGGATCCCGTGATCCCGGGACGCTGCAACGGTCATAAATGTGAAAAACTGTTTATAAGATCACTTTTCTCAGTGCCCTTGTAACTTTGAGCGGTCACTAAACGAATGGTTGTAATTCGAAGACTACCTGAATTCATAGGGAAACGCTGTGTCCTTTCTCTCCATTTTCCCCACCCTGGTGATCGAAACAAGGTCCTTAGATGATCATTTCGTAGGTAGGATCTGTTTTTGGTGTTCTACTGAAGGAGGAGGAGCTTGAACAAGGGGTAGAGAACTGGATCAAGGTCTTGACACAGAGAACTTAGAACGATAGGTGTCTTCTTCTCTTGCTGGGGATCTGGCCCGGAGTTGCTGAGGCGACTCTTCCTAGGGTTTGGGATGAGCGTCCCCACAATTGTAAAGAAGGCTGAACCTCCTGAGAGACAACCTGTGTCCTGGAAGGAGAAGGTCAAGGCCCTTCTTGTGTGATGCAAGTCAGACTTGTGGAGTCGGGCTCAGAGGTGGCATTCAGCCGGTTCACCCAAACCGGTAGCGGAAATCGCAGGTGGGCCTGCCCACCCGCCCCGCTCTATGCCATCCTGTTTAGGCACGTTTTTGAGGCCGGGCGCATGCGCGGAAGGCGCGCGCTCCCATTTGCAAACCAGTAGGGAAAGTAAAGTAAATTCTACCCCTGGTCAGGGGGTGGAGACCTTCTTCCTGTGGTCCACCTACAATCTGTTGTGTCTTCCTTTCCCAGTTGAGGTGCTGCGTCCCCTTGACTCTCACATCCAGCTGTGTTTGGGCCACAGGAAGAACTTCATACACGAAGGTGCCATCTGAGCTTGGAAAGGCCCAAACCCCAGGTTTTAGCTACAACTCTTAGCAACAGTGGTGGGAAATTTGGAAGGAATGACGGGGCAATGGAAGCTCCTGTTTCTCCAGGGGGCCAGTCAGGTGCACCTGGTGAAGAAACAGAACTTGTCAGTATTGTGGGCTGTTGAGCTTTTCCTCAAGCCCAGACAATTGCATTTTCTTTCCGACTTCCTTTTTTCTCTGTTTATTCACCCTCTGATATGGTGTTCCTCAACTTTGGCAGCCCAAAGAGGTGTGGAACTTCAACTCCCAGCCAGCAAAACCGTTGTATCTTAGGAGGTTTCAATCTCCCATCAGAATTTTGGGAGTTGAAGTCCACACCTCTTCCAGCTGCCGAGGTTGAGAACTTGCTCTTAGTATAAACCAGCAGTATTCCTAAGCCACCATGGGGATGTGGCCTTCATTCATCTGCTCCCTTCATTCATGAATCTTCCCAGTGAGGGAGTTCTGGTAGCTTTTTTCTTCTTCTTTTTTAAGATCATCATTTGACCGGGGCTTCCTGTTCTCAGTGTAAACTTCAAGTAGCTGTGAAGGCCACATCAAGAACAGGTCCCTCCACCTAAGAGGTGACTTTCCTCTTGGTAGGACTCTGCGTCTTGATCTTCTAGTTTGGTTAGTTTCCAAACGGGATGACCGCTGGGTTATCTCCTCCTCGCCTCCTCTCACCCTCAAAAGGGTGCAATGGATGGATGAAGGAATGAATGAATAAATTTAAAAAAACAACAACACAGGGTATCTCCCTGCAATGTTTACATATCGGGCTCGCGTCGTTCTCTCTGTCTGTAGGGAACTCGCCAGCTTGTCGGCTTTTGAAGGTTGCCAGCATTTTAACCAAGAGTTTCTTGATCGTGCTGGGTCCCCCCCCCCCCCGCCCCCGAGGATGATCAGAGTCCAGAGTCGGCCAGCAAGGCTGAACAAATCGACCACATGTCATTGCAGTGTTTGTGGTAGCTCGTTCTTTGTGTGTTTCTTCTAAGAACGGTGGCATTTATCCAGACAGGGCTGGAAAAGTTAGCTTGAGTGAGGACCTCACATCGTTGGCTTGTCTGATGGCTTGTGACAGTTCCCGGTTCCGTCATTTGGCATAAAAGGCCTGAGTTGTGAAGTCAAAGTCTACCTCTTCCCAGGAGATCCCACCAAGGTGTAGAAGATAGGATGATGGATGTCTACCCAGGCATTGTGTTGGTTGAGCTAGGCTTGTTGGAAATGAAACAGAGTTGGTGACCTCATGTTTCTTGAAGTTTGGGGGAGAGGTCCCACGGGAGCCCTAGAGAGCCCCAATGTTCTCCAGGATAGAAGTTGCTGGCCGGTGCATTGGGTGTCCTTCTCAAGGCTGGAGACCCAGAGAAGCTGGAAAAAGTAACTTAAGGAGAGAAAGTCTCCAACCTCAAGTTTCTTCTCTGGAGGGCTTGGCCAGGTCCTTGTCTGTCCCTCTGGCACAGATTTTCCTATGCTGCATTAAAACTCCCCGCCCCCACTTCCTCCCTCGACTCTTCAGCACTGAGTTATGGACTTCTGCAATATTTCAGTGACTCTCAAAGGAGGGTGGGTGGAAAAAAACCACAGTTCCTTTCAGACTGTCTCCAAACCATCGGGTTGGAGATTCAGATCTGCCGGGAAAGAACTTAGCACACGGCCCATCTTTCCTTGATGCTCTTAAAACAAAGAGTTTGATCAACTGACCGGCTCGCTTAGGCCAACGGCTCTGGCTTCAGGGCGGTAGAAGTGGGGACATATAATGGGTGGGTGGGTGGGTTTAATCTCTTAGGTAGTAGCATGTGTCTGTTTTCCTTCTTAGGCCGAAGGGAGGGTCTTAAGACTCTGAGAACCACTAGAGAACAAACAAAAACAAAAATGTGAAACTTATATACTATTAATGTGTTGGTTTTTTTAAGGAAGCAATATCTATTTAGCATCTTGCACTGATTTTATGGAGTAAGAATGACTGCAATCAGAATTTTATCGACTGAGGTTCACAGCTAGGGATGTTTTTCGCAGGCAGGGGGCGGGAAAACCCCCCTGCCTTTCCACTGGCTGAGATTCTTCTTCTTGTTATTTTTATTTTTACAATGAACAAAAAAATACCGTTGCAGTTTTGCAGGTGCATTGCATATCATGCTTTCCTTGGGGTGGGCTTGGGGGGGGGCTGGGGGGGGCCGAGGGGAGAAGGACGATACGCGGAACAGATTTTTGTGCCAAACTCTCTGCGTCTTTTTAAACATGGTCAGTATTGAAGGGAGAAAGAGCCTCTTGCCAATTTCTGCCCTCCCACCCCCACCCCACCAAAAATCCTGTGTATTTTTCGACAGTACAGATTGTCCTCGACTTACAACTCCCGTTTAGACCATAGTTTCCATGGCTGGGGGTCATTAAGTGAGGCCCGATTTTACGAACTTTTTTGATGAAGTGAATTATCGCAGTTGTTAAGCGACTTGGATGGTCATTAAGCGAATCCAACTCTCCCCCCCCCCCTTTAACTTGGCTTGCCGGAAGTCAGCTGGGAAGGTCTTAGCTGGCAATCACGTGACACCTTCCCCCCCCCCCCCCAAAATACATGCTGGTTGACAAGCGCCCGAATTTTGATCTCCTGACCACGGGGAATTCTGCAGTGGTCATAAGTGCGAGGACCGGAATGTCAGTCCCCTTTTTTCAGTGCCACTGTAATTTCTGGCGGTCGCTAAATGGAATGGTTGTAAGTTGAGGACAACCTCTATCTGGTCTCTGCTTCTTGTTATTTCACCCCATTTTCCTTTCTCCCTCGGGAGGTTGTGTGCCGGACTGGGTACCTTTCAGTATCGCAGTTGTGGGCCAAGGAAATGGAGATTCGGCAAGAAACAAGGAGAAGGGCATTCTGCCTTGAATTGGGCTCAGCAGCCCCGGTGGGCCAAGGTCTCTCATTTTCCAGATTCCTGTAAAATTCCTGCAAAAAGGAGGAGAACCAAGGATGACCGTGAAGGCCCCTTTCTCTGCCCTTCCTCAGTCGCAGAAATCCATCTGAAATTGCGGAAGTCGGCTTCCTTAATTCTGGTTTCCCCCCCCCCCAAAAGCGGCTTTCGGGTTTTAATTAAGGAAGCTGGCTTTTGCACTTTGCAAATTCCGCAAATTGCAAACAAACAAACAAACAAAAAATTGCAATTTCTTGCAGTTTGGGAGGCAGAAAATCCCATTTCCCTAGCAGAATTCCTGCTCTTTCTCCACTGCTTTTTAGGATAGGACTCCGAGGAGAAAAGACATCAGGTCTAGAAATAAAACTAGAATATTGGGAGGTGAAGTCCACGAGTCTTAAAGAGGTGAAGGTTTAGTTCATTCTTTGGTCCCCAAAACCTGCTGCCGTGCCAGGCTGGGCAGAAAGTCTGCATGTCCCTTTAATTCAGGGGTGGGCAATTTATTTCCAAGCCCTTTTCCTTGCCTCTCCTTCTTTTCACTTTCCTCCTTCAAATCCACGCAATTACAGGTACTCCTCAATTTACGACCACAATTTCGGTTGCTAAGCAAATCCGGCTTCCCTTCCCCCCCCCCACCTCCTTTGACTTTTCTGGCGGGAAGTCAGCCGGTAAGATCATAAATGGTGATCACACGACCTGCAGCTCTCATAAAATCATGCCGGTTGCCAAGCACCTGAATTTTTAATTTTGATCACATGACCATGGAGGAATGCTGCAATGGCCATAAGTGTGAGGACTGAGTCACGTCTCTCTTTTTCAGTGCCATTGTAACTCCAAACGGTCGCTAAATGAGACTTTTAATTTTTTTAAGCAATCAAAAGTTTGGGATCGCCGAAAGACAATTCTGGTACCTTCTCCGAAGAACAAATACACTTCAGAAAAATTACTGACATATCCTGTTTAAAAAGACGCACTTTCCCACCCACCCCATTTTTGAAGTGCCAAACTACTATTATTTATAGGGAACGTGCAGCTTTTAAAATAAAATTTGAAAGAGGCAAAATGTTGGGGAAGCTAGGGGCATTTTAATATTTAAAAACAAACGTTTAAAAAAAAAGATAAGTGTAGTTAGCGGATCTGGAACCTGGATCCTTAGTAGCTTTTAAATATATAAATATAAATATATATATATATATAATTTTTTTTTCTATTAAAAAAGAGAGAGGCCATTGAGGACTTTCTGTCACTGTTTAGGAATCTCCATAGCTGTCTTGATGCTAATTTCTCGCTGGTTGGAGGCTTGATTCCTAAATATTTTTCATCACAATCTTAGGGGGTGTGATTGTCTATTTGATTCCTTTGGGGAAGTGTGAATCTGCTTAGCAAAACGATGTCGGTGTTCTACCGTATTCATTGGGGTTGTTTTTCTTTTTTTAAAACAAAAAAACAAAACAAAACAAAACCAAGCAAGCAAAACAATAACTCCAAATCTGATAAAATGCCATGGTGAGTTTTTTTGTTTTTGTTTTTTGAGAGCAAAGAGAGAGAGGATTCCTGCGTTTGCTGAGCCTAATCCTGCTTTGGTAGAAAAAAAACGTAACCTTACTTACTCAGGCATATGCTGGTTTGCGAGTAAAGAGGAGAGGAAAGCCGGCTGGATTGTTAAGTAACTCCTAAAGTGATTGATATATGGATTGATACCCAGCTCTAGAAAACATTTATTCTTCCTGCTCCAGCAAACGGTGGTTTTTGGGCTGCAGGCCTCTTTGGATACCCGAGACCTGCTCTGGCCAAAACCAACCCCGGGGATTTTAGCTGGAGGTTCCTAAATTCCCTTCCCAACTGTGTCATCTCTCCATCCTAAACCAGAATAAGGTCTCCTTGATGTCGATGGGACCCATGTGCAAGTCAGTGTTTGCTGTGAAGCACCTCAGTCCGGCTGTGTTTCTGGATCCGCCGGCTGTTCCCCATGCTGGGATGTGACCTATCATGAATCTCAAGGGTGGGATTGAGGGGGAATTACTCCTGGTTTTGACCTGGTTCTCCTAACCCCCATCCACTGGAGAAACAACGTTGTTGCGCCAGGGGGCGGTCAATCCTTCACCAATGGCGTCCTGGAGAGGAAACCAGGGCCAGCGATGGCGAACCTTGGCCATCCGAGGGCCCGTTTTTAACCCGTCTCCTCTCTTGGCCAGATTCCATTACTGGGACTTACTGGTACCTGCAGGTTCTCTCCCTTCCCCACCCCCAACCCCTTTGGATCAGTTCCTAAAGCAACCCTCCCTTCGATGCATGAGGACCCTCTCCCCTCTCGGTGCACGGAGGGTCAGGGTTGCTTGAGCAAAGCAGTGGTGAAACAAGACTTTTGAGCTTTTTCATGTGCCAAATATGAGCCAGATGTTTTTCTGAAACCCATAAGGACAGCTTTGGGGGTGGCGGGGAGGTGGGGGAAGGCAGCCGGGGAAAGTGGCCCAGGCCCGGCTGGACTTGTGTGATGTTCCCTCTTCCTGGTGTCTCATCCGAGGTCTCCTGTCCTGCTTGGATTCACTCTCTAAGTCACTCCCGTCTCCTGCCTCCTGCCAAACCGGGGCAGGGAAAACCTACTTGGTGCTTCTGAACCCAAGCTTGAAAGATGAGGCCAAAAGAGGGCCAACCCCAGAGGAAAAAAAAAAAGGGGTGTGTGTGTGTGCGAAACATCCCTCTCCCCAAATTCCAAACCCCCCCCCCCCGAAGGACCAAGACGCAACGTTGTCGTAGCTCCTAAGTCACCATCACCCAGCCGGAGAAACACAAGTGGCGAGTTGCGTTCTTGCCTCCCTTCCCTTCCCTTCTTCTCCACATCGATCATCTCAGTGGTGGCTAGTTTCTTGTCTTCTTCCTTTCTTAATTTCCAGGGAAATTGGATCAAAATCAAGTGGTTTGGTGGCAGGAGGAAGGGGATAAAGCGAAGGGGCGAGAGTGGACCTTCTGCAACTAAGGTCTTCTCGGTGGTGACCACCCACAGTTGAACGTGAACGTTTGTCAGGCGCAATTCCTCCTCCTCACCACCCCTCGTGTGAACATCCCCAATGTGTTTTCGAATGCCGAGCCTTCCTATTTTGTCCCCTCCGCCGCCCCTTTCCTCAAAAGCCGCCTGATATTTCTTCTTTTGGTTTGTGTCGGGACATTCTCATTGTAACCCGGAGCATCCTTTTTTTCCATTCAGCATTTTGACACGTCCGCCCACTACAAAGTTCTCTCTATAAATATATATATAAGTATATATAAATAAATATATATATATATATATATATATATAAGTATATATATATATATATATATATATATATATATATATATATATATTATTTTAAAAAAACAAACACACACTTATTCTAAAGCAGCGTGGGACTCTTTATAACAATAGCTGGCTACCTCCGGACTGCTCTTCCCTCCCCCCCTCAAAATTCACCTCCATATCTTCCTCCACATCAAGAACATTTTTCAAGTGTTGTTTTCTCGGGCGACGCAACCTTTCATCTTTTCCAACGTTTGTTTGTTTGTTTTTTCCAACGTCAACTTTTTTGCTTCATCTGAATTTGGGGAGCCCCATCTCGAATTCTCTCGCTGCCGGGGACCGCTCATCTCGTTCCGATTCGTCTTCTGAACTTTTGAACTTCACCCCTTTCATCATTTTGAACTTTTTAACAACCCACCTTCTATGTCCATCCAACCTGTGTTTTATGGAATTCTTCCTCATCTTCCATATTACAAAAACAAAAGAAAAACATTTCAAAAATTATATATATAAGTATAAATAAATATTAGCGGCGGGAGGGTGCGAAAGGAAGAAAAAAAACCCGCAAGAGACTGTCCAAGTCTTAATGATCTAGACGATTCGAAGAGGGGATTTGATGTTACAATTTTTTTCCCCTTTAACTGTGAAGAAAAAGAAAGAAAGAAAGAAAGAAAAACCGTTTCTCCACCATTGCTTCATTGTAAATGCTTGGTTTCTGTTTTAAACATGTCTGCGGAGTTGGGGGGGGGAGGGAAGACAGGGGTAGAAGGGGGACCATGACCTTTTTTTATTTCTATTTTATTTTATTTATTTTCTGTTCTCGAACATCAGAGGCACAGCCGTGCGTAAAAGAACTGGAGGTTTGGAAAGCAAAACAGGTCTGTTAAAATTTAATTGCCCGGAAAAAGTTGTAGAGCAATGAAGACGTATTTATTATTGCTCACTAAAGCAATATCAGAAGGGACGGGATGGCCCCACTTCCGTCATGAGGGGAAAGGAGAGTGTTACCCATTAAACCATCTCACACGGGAAAAAGAAAATCAAACTTACCTTTCGTGCTAGAGCTCTGAGGGAAGGAGACATAAAGGGCTGTCTCTTTGCCCCTAATCAGACGCCATTCAAAATCTGGGAGGAATTTCAAGAGGGGCCCAAATGAATCTTCTGGTGACCCGGATGAATGATATGGGCACCATTCAAGGGTTAGTCTAAATTATTCCCCAAAATTTGCAGCAAAACAGCAAGACGAGTGGATGCCTTTAGTGGTCAAGAGTTCCCTGTTTCATGCCTTTTAGAGGAGGGGTCTCCAACCTTGGCCCCTTTAAGCCTGGAGGACTTCAACTCCCAGAATTCCCCCAGCCAGCTTTGCTTTCTGGGAGTTGCTTTCTGGGAGTTGAAGTCCTCCAGGCTTAAAGGGGCCAAGGTTGGAGACCCCTGTTTTAGAGTACTGTTTCTCAACTTTAATCATATTAAGATGGGTGGACTTCAACTCCCAGAATACCCCAGCCAGGCTGAGGTATTCTGGGAGTTGAAGTCCACCCATCTTAACATGGCTAAGGTTGAGAAACACTGCCTTATAACAACATGTCTCTTTCTTTATTAGTCACCATATCTTAGAGAGCCTCAGGTATGGAGGCCTCCCTATAGATGCTTTCCACAGGAAACTCCCACCCCCAAGATGTGACCAAGACCTCCCCAGTTGAAACCACAGGGAAAACCTGGAGAACTCCAAACAGGGCAGCCTTCAAGACGGTCAACCCAAATCAAGATGGTGGTCCCTGGAGTGCCATCAATCTTCTAGAGAACTTCCATCACACAGGTGCAACCACTATCTGGGCTTTTTTGACCATGCCCTTGTAGACCGTCTTGAGGGAGAGGTTTCCTTAACCTGGTTCTCTCCATGCTAGTTGGGGTTCAGTTCCACTCCATCCTTGGTCAACATTAGTCTGACCCTCCTGGTAGCCCATCATCCATGAGGTTGTCCATTTCGGGAGGTCAGCTAAGACAGTTGAAGGTTCACCATTCCCACTTGAAGAAGACTTTGTCTCATTATGGAGTCACAAGCCTCCAGTTCCTTTTATACAAACTCGCTTGCAAACCATTCCGGATCTTTTTTGTTCTCCATCCAACCTCTCCTTTTGAACCGAAGTCTCCTTTAGTCTGACGGGGGTTGGTGCCACAAGGGAGTGGCTGCACAGCCAAGGAAAGCGGAATAGTTGAAAATGGGGTTTGGGGGTTTTTTTTTTATTATTGGTTTGTTTTTTTTAAAGGAGCAACTAAGTAAACCAATTCCATCGTCCTGGCTACCTAGCAAAAAAAGAGAAGAGAAAAAAAAATTTAAGAAAAAAAAATTCTGAATGTCTTGGTAGGTTTGTGTGTTTTAGTGTAAAGTTGTGTATTGATTTTGTGCTTGGTGGAGTCAGCCTTTTTTTTTTTTAGTGCTAATACTATTAACTCATTTCTTGTCATGATAAATGTCCATTCACGACATCTCTTCCGTCTTCTGTTGTCGTTTTTTCTTTACATTTCACAACAATCTCTTAACCCATTTTAACTAATGGAGTTGGGGAGGGGGCCTACCAACAACGACAAGGCATTGGGGGTTCATCATCTCCCCCCCCCTTCACACACCCTCCTTCGTCCCATTAACCAGGCAGAAGGTCATTCTCGAACCACCATCCCACCACGCACCAGGTTCCTTCAACTGTGTTGGACTTCCTTCATCCTCACCCACCAGAGGTGTTGTCTGTGCCAGAAATCACAACATTTTTGGGGGGCAGTGGCTGTCAAAAGCGTGGCTCGAGGGGACGTGAGAGGTCCCCAAGACCCCTTCAGGGCTTCTCCCGCGTCCAATGTTTTAAAATTTCTCAAATCTTAATTTCTGCAGGAACTATGGATAGACACACCACCTTAAACTCTTTTGAGTTCCTCAGTCAGAAGCTAAAGGGAATCTTAAGACCAAATTGTTTGAGAACCCTGCAGGACTTCCAGTGTTTGGCTGAAGGTCACCTCTTGGTGGCTCCCCATCCACGTCTTCAGCTGTCAGGTGGTCAAGTCAGCCCACAGAAAAGTGTCCCAAGGAAGCTGCCCTGCTGTTTGTTCTGCATGAAGCATGGTTGAAGGATCTCAAAAGGGGAAGAAAGATGGAAGAACGAAACCACCCCCGGAAAGGAAGGGGTCCACTGGGATCTAATATTACAATTGTATGGCCGTCTTCTTCCCTTGGGGCATGGCCGACTCGGTCCTTGGCTCCCAATGGCTCAATCAGCTAAGGTCAAGTAGTTATGGAAGCTACCTGGGATACATAATGACTTGGGCAGAGATATAACCCCACAGTGCCCTGTTTCGGCCATTCTGTAGGTGACCCTGGAAGTAGAGAAATTGGGGTCTTCCAGGTGGCACATGGTCCATCTGCTTGGCAGCCCCAGCTACAATCGCCACCGGCCGGAAAGGACAGACATCGCATTCCTGCATCCTCTAAATAAGATCCCAGAACTTCTCAAACCTTCTAAACAGAGGAGTCCAACCTTGGCAATTTTAAGACCTGTGGACTTCAACTCCCAGAATTCCCCAGCCAGCATGGCTGTCTGGGGAATTCTGGGGGTTGAAGTCCACAAATTTTAAAAGTTGCCAAGGTTAGACGTCCCTGCTCCAAAATATGCAAATATGCAAAATATGCTCCAAAATATGCAAAATATGCAAAATATTCAATATGCCCAACGTGGCCGGTCCCGACCCAATCAGATTTCCTGATCAACAATTATGACAACACTTAATTGGATCAAACATCACGATTCGGCCCCATCCCACCACCTCTCTCTTAAAAAAGAGCTCGCGATGTCACCATCTTTGTGCCAGAAGACTGGCAAGGCTTCATGCCTTCCCCAGCTCTTTTTGCTTCTTCTATTGGCCGAGTAAGAAGTAATAGGCGTGACATGACCACAGCAGCCAATCCCTGTTTGGGAGAGACAGTCTGGGCTTCCAAGTCTTTGTGATCAGTTCTGTGATGGAGACCTAGGGGGGGAGGCCATTTCAGCCTCTCTTTCTCGCCATCTCTTTGACCTGGAGGACCATGTAAGCCAAAAGGGTCAAGAGTTAATTGGATTGACCGGCATTGCTGTTCTTTTAACCCTATATATAGGATTTGGGTCTCGCTAGTTTGAAGAAAAGAAGAATTAGGGGCGAGATGATAGCAGTATTCCAGTATTTGAGGGGCTGCCCCAAAGAAGAGAGGGTCAAATTATTCTCCAAAGCTCCAGAAGGCAGGGCAAGAAACAATGGATGGAAACCAATCAAGGAGAGAAGCAACCTGGAACTAAGGAGGCATTTCCTGACAGTGAGGACAATTAACCAGTGGAACAACTTGTCACCAGAAATCATGGGCAACTCCATCACTGGAGGTTTTTAAGAAGAAACTGGACAACCGCTTATCTAAAATGGTATAAGTTCTCCCGCTTGAGCTGGGGGCTGGAACTAGAAGACTTTAACTCCCAGAATTTCCCAGCCAGCCATAGCTGGCTGGGGGATTCTGGGAATTGAAGTCCGTCCCCCATTAATTTTGCCAAAGTTGAAAAACGCTACCTGCCCTCCAACTCAACTCCAGCCCCGATATTCCCCCTCCCCACTTCTTTACAACAAGAGCTAAAGAGCTAAAGATTTCCTTCCTAACATAAAAAAAGAACAGGAAGAAAGAATGGCTCCTATTAAAGCCCCCCAATCTATGGGGCGGGGTGGGGGACACAGGCTGCTGACCCCCCCCACTCCCAAGAAACCTGTGGAGTTTCATGCTGCAACTGCCCCCCCTCCTTGCTCATCCCCCATCGGCTGCATTTCCCCACACGCCTCACCTGAAGCCATTGCAGGAAGTCCTCTACTTACGACCCCAATTTGAGCCCCAAATTTCTGTGGCAGAGTGAGACGTTTCTTAAGGGAGCCGTGTCCCATTTTAACGACGTACCTCGCCACCGTTGTTAAATGAAACGCCACCGTTGTTAAGGGCGTTCACACAGCGAATCTGGCTTTCCCTGTTGGGTTTTTTTATCCAATGGGGATCACGTGACCCCGGGACATTCCAACGGTCACAAATATGAGTTAAGCGTCTGAATTTTGATCACGTGACCACGAGGATGCGGCCATGGTCGTAAGTGTGAAAAACAGTCCCAATTCACTTTGTTTCAGTGCCGTTGTAATTCCGAACGGTCACTAGACAAACTGTTGTAAGTCAAGGACTACCTGCGTATGTACCCAGGCTTGTTCATTGAGGGCCAGTTCATTGTTGCGACCACTTGTGTGACTTTAGGATGAATGCACCAGTGTTGCTTGACGTCGGCCCTGCCAATGTGATGAGACTCCAACGTGTAAATGCTTTGTAGTGGGACGGGGGCGGACAAGATAAGAATAGGGCTCTCCTTGACCAAGTTCATTGACAGGGTTCCGAGTTCGAATGCAGCTCGCTCAAGGTTCAGTCTCCAAGGACATCAACAGCCACCGACTATACCAATTCAACTTGCCCAATTGCGTTGATTTATTGCATTCATAAGGTAAGGACCCTGGTTCCCAACTCGTGAGCCCGGTGGTGGTTTCACTTAATGGTGGCTTCACTTAATGACCAAATTGCCAGTCCCAATTGTGGTCGGTAAACAAGGACCGGTAGTACTTTCATCACAATCCCCGGTTTTATCCACATCGTAGCCCAATGAGGTAGGTTAAAGCTATCTGACCCGAAAGTACCTCATTGGACTGGCTCCTGAGCATGTCGTGAGTTCCAACTCGGATCTTCCACAGTTTCTAATTCCGGACCTCAGACTCTCTCGGCCTCCGCTGCTGAATTTAAACTCTCGCCGCCATCCTGCGAACGCATCACAACGTTTTAGAGGGTGAGTTTAGCCACTAAAATACGATTGTAAAAGATGAAAATTTGAACTTAAAAGTCCAAATGCATTTGAGGGGAGGGGGAGAAGTTTTTAGCTGCAAGAGGAAAAAAAGAGAAATATTTGTTCTAAGGCAAAATGTGTCTCCTCTGATTTTTATAAGCAGTCGGATTTTATTTTATTTTTTTAAAAAAAGAAAAAAACGGCGTGGGTTTTTTGTTTTTTGGCCGATGGATCGTAAGGCACTTTTTAGTTAATTAAAACTCGCCTAATGGATCCTCCCCGACAATTAATCAGGGAAAAAGGTTGCATAGCTTGCCCTGCCTCCGTTTTTTTTTTTTTCCTTCAGTGGTGCAATTTCGAACATGTGCGAGAATGGGTTCGGAGTTGGGGGGGGGGGCGGAGGGAGTGGGGGGGGGGGCTTTGGGCACTGCACCAGGCAGGAGGTGGGAGCAATTTGGATGCAGGCCAAGAGGCAACGGTCCGAAGCTGGTGCGGCAAGGAGCCATAAGAGGTCTGTGCAGCTCTGCTCGCTCCCGACTCCTGCTCCTTGCAGACCCAGGATGGGAAGTGACCATCATCATCAAGGGCAGGGGTCTCCAACCTTGGCAACTTTAAGCCTGGAGGACTTCAACTCCCAGAATGCCCCAGCCAGCTTTGGAGACCCCTGATCTAGGGAGACAACGGCCAAGGGTGGAACTGGCTAACGTCTTCCATTCTTCACCTGGAGAGAATACTAGCCAGTATGGCAGCATCAGGAGCTGAGAACTAGAGGCAGTCCTCGACTTACAACGTCCCGCTTAGTGACCGTCCGACGTTACCTCAGCACTGGAAGAAAAAAAAAACCCGGACTTACGACTGGTTTTTTCCATCGGTATGACCTTTGCAGCTTCCCTAGGATCACGGGATCCGAACTCAGACCCTTGGCAGCTGGCTCGTATTTACGACAGTTGCAGCGTCCCCGGGGTGTGTGTGTGTGTGTGTGTGTGTGTGTGTGTGTGTGTGATGTGATCCCCCTTTTGCGACCGCCCGAAAAGCAAAGTCAACAGGGAAGCCAGAATCACCTTAACGGCTGGGCGGCTAACTTTAACAACTTGCAGGGATTGCATTTAACCGATGAGAAAAGAAAGAAAGCTCGTACAATTGAGCCAAAGTCGCTTAACCGATGTCTCACTTAGCAGCAGAAATTGTTGGGCTCGATTGTGGTCGTAAGTCGAGGACTTTCAAGAGTGAAACCTCTGTTCTCTCGGCAGAAAAATGCCCGATTCTCTTCACCATCTTTTCGTGAGCTGGGATGACACCTTCTCGGCCGGGCCTTCTGCCAAACACCCTTTTCTCATCCAGCAAGCTGCCCTTCCTCCTTCCAAAACTCAAAATGGTATTTTTTATTTTTTATTTTTTAAAAAAGGCTGCTTCATTCATTTGGATGGAAAAGAAAGAGCTTTGCATGATTTTATTTCAAAACTGTAACATTAGGACCCCATTCTGGGGAATTCTGGGAGCTAAAGTCCACCCATCTTAAAGTTGCCAAGGTTTCAAAAGACAGAATAACAAGAGTTGGAAGGGACCTTGGAGGTCTTCTAGTCCAACCCCCTGCTTAGGCAGGAAACCCTACATCACTTCAGACAAAATGGTTATCTAATCTCTTCTTAAAACCTTCCAGTGTTGGAACATCCACAACTTCTGGAGGCAAGTTGCTCTGGTCAATGCTTTGTCAACAGACCTCTGGAAAAGTTTGTATTTTCACTACTAGCATCTCATTTAAACCCTTGAAATCTCTTGAACGCAGCCAAAAAACTCACAGCTTCCTTTCCTACTTCCACGCATTGTTTGTGCTACATAATTGTTGCTCAATTCAGTTTCCCTTTGCCAGTCGGAATGCTGGCGCATCATGTTGTGCTAAGCATTTGTCAAGAATAGTCTAGGGCTTTCCTACTTGAGTAAGGGGTTGGACTAGTTGACCTCCAAGGAGTCCCTTCCAACTCTAGTTTGATTAATTGAGCATTGCTGGACCTTTTCATGGCTGAACATGACTCTCAATTCACACTAGGTGTCCGTTATCCCACCTCAATAATTTTCGGTGGTTGTGTAGATATATACCGCAGGGGGGCCCATCAGAAGAATATATAAGGGCCCCTCCTGAGCTCCCATGAAGGAGCCTTATGGGAAATGAGAACTGGAGCTGAATTGTCCACCTTTAGATAGATAGATAGATAGATAGATAGATAGATAGATAGATAGATAGATAGATAGATAGATAGATAGATAGATAGATAGATAGATAGATAGATAGATAAGGCAGGCAGGCAGGCAGGGAGGCAGACAGACATACCGTGTTTTCCCAAAAATAAGACCCTGTCTTATATTTTTTTGAACCCCAAAATAAGTGCTTGGCCTTATTTTCGGGGAGGTCTTATTATTTTGGAGCGCATTGAGCAAGATGGGGCTATTCTTGCCATCTTATTTCCAGCTCTGTCTCCCTAACCCTAACCAAAGGAAATGGCGGGGACCAGATACGCATGCGTTTAAATATTTTCAGGGAGGACTTATTTTGGGGGGGGGGGGCTTATTTTAGCACATGCGCTCAAAAGCCCGATTGGGCTTATTATCATGGGATGTCTTATTTTAGGGGAAACAGGGTATGCACATATACGTATACATATACTTTGTGTTAAGTTTTACCGACAAAGAAATATAAGGAGACTAATATAGATCTATTTCATTTCTTTATTTCTTTGTCGGTAAAATTTAACACAAAATAGTTTGTCATGAAAGCGACTGCCTGTGAGGATTCCTGGATTGGGGCTGAAAGGCGAAAGGGAAGCAGGGTGCTCCCTCCCATATTTGGGTAGACCAGGTTGCTTCGATAGGGAAAAAACCCACTTAATACACATACACATATTGTTAAGAACTTGAGCCCAGCAGGTTGCAAATAACACTGCAGCCGTTGCTAAGCAACTGCCTCCCGTCCAGGTACCACAAAGGAGTTTCCAATACAGAAAGCCCAATCCCCGATGCGATGTTTTTTTTGTTTTTTTTGCTGCTGTTTAGAGGAATCCTAACAAATAGGTGGAGAAAAATGATAAATCCGATTGAAACATTCAGCTGACTGTACAAACAACCCTAATAACAATCATAACTTTAGTCTTCTATAACGTTTGGTTTTGAAATACAGGTTACAGGTAACCCTTGACTTATGACCAAAATTCAGCCCAAAATTTCTGTGGCTGAGCGAACCGTTTGTTAAGTGGGTTTTGCCCCATTTTATGACCTTTGCTGCACTTAACACTGCAGTTGTTAAGTTAGTGACACGGTTGTTAAATGAATCTGGCCTCCCCCATGGACTTTTGTTTGGCCAATCTCTTCTTAAAAAACCTCCAGTGATGGAGCACCCTTAACTTCTGGAGGCAAGTCGTTCCGCTGATGAATTGTCCTCACTGTCAGGGAATTTCTCCTTAGTTCTTGGTTGCTTCTGTCCTTCGTTAGTTTCCATCCGTTGCTTCTTGTCCTGCCTTCAGGGGCTTTGGGGAACAGGTGGACCCCCTCAAATATTGGGATGCTGCTATCATGTCCCCCTCTAGTCCTACTTTTCATTAAGCCAGACTAGATTTAGGAAGGATTCAAAGGAATGGCAAATACGAAGAAACGGAGGAGGAGGAGGGAAGAGGAAGAGGAAGAGGAGGAGGGAGGGAGAAGATTTATTCTCAGGTAGCATCTAAATGAGGGCAGCTGTCAGAAGAGATTTTACTTCAGGGAGGACAAAAGGCTTGAAACAAAGAACATCTGAAAAAAAAAAAGAGAGAAAGAGAGAGAGACGGCTGAAAATGTTATGATCTCCGAGAACAGATCAAAAGAAGAAAGAAGAATTAAGCAAGAAGGGAGACAAGCAATATCCCCTTAAGGTTGTGTATATATATATATATATATATATTGTATATATATATTAATATATATATATATATATTAATATATATATATATATAAATATATAGGTCTTTGTTGTTGGTTTTCTCCGTGTAAAATTTTACACGGAGAAAACCCGAACAACCAAAGACCTATATACAAACACCCGTGAAAACGGGTATTTATATATATATATTAATATATATATTAATTATTATATATTAATTAATTAATATATATATTAAGGTTGTGTGTATATATATATATATTGTAAACGTTGTACCTTGATGAACGTATCTTTTCTTTTATGTACACTGAGAGCATATGCACCAAGACAAATTCCTTGTGTGTCCAATCACACTTGGCCAATAAAATTCTATTCTATATTTTTACACACGGGAGACACACCCAGAGAGGAGAGGAGGGGCCATGGCCATATGACCATTTGCAATTCAGCATCCTGATCACCTGGTGCCCCCTACTGGACTCTTTGGAAACAGCAGATTTTCAGGACCTGAATTCCTAAATCATTCTCTTTCGGAATTTCAGACGGAGCTCAACTTATGACCATAACTGAGCCCAAAATTTCTGCTGTTAAGTGAGACATATGTTAAGTGAGTTTTGCCCCATTTTTACGACCTTTCCTGCCCCGGCCGTTAAGTGAATCACTGCGGTTGATAAGCTAGTCGCCTGGTTGTTGAGTGGTTTCCCCGGTTGACTTGGCTTGTCAGAAGGTTTGCAAAAGGGGATCACGTGACCCCGGGGACACTCCAACCGTCGTAAATGTGAGTCAGTTGCCGAGGATCTGAATTTTGATGACGTGACTATGGGGATGTTGCAACAGTCGTAAGTGTGAAAAGGGATCATAAGTTTCAGTGTCGTTGTTAACTTCGGTCACTAAACGGACTGTTGTAATGTCGAGGACTACCTGTATATACCACATTCTCTGACCAAGCAGAAGTAAACCTGCCCACATGGACCAGGGTTTGTTCCTGGAGCAACCGATGCAGGATAAATGATGAAGCCTCAAAATCAGGCCACCAAATGTGGCTTCCCACGGAAGCAGAAGTTTTGATTTCCTATTGCAGACGTTCCTCCCTCCCCACCCCTCCTCCTCCTGGTACTTGGTACCACCCTGCTCTCCTCTTTCTTGTCCCCATGGCAACAAGAGATGCCCCAGGTTGTCATGGTGACGCCTGGGCGGAGAAAAGATGGCCCCCAGTTTCTCCCCAAGTCCTCTTCTTTAGGGGCGCGCTGGGCAGACAATTAACAACTGGGGCAAGAAAGGCTGTAAAATGCGTCAAAACTCAGTTAACAAATGTTTCACTTAGTGACAGAGATTTGGGGCTCCATTGTGGTTGTAAGTCGAGGACGACCTGTAACAGGTACAGCTGTGGGCAGCAGGAATCCCTGTAGGGCACCCTGGGAGAAACTGGGCATTATGGAACTTTTCCAGAAGTTGTGAGTACTTCATCACCGGAGGTTTTTAAGAAGAGATTGGACAGCCATTGGTCAGAAATGGTTATATGGTTTCCAGGGTCTCCAACCTTGGCAACTTTAAGACTTGTGGACTTCAACTCCCAGAATTCAGCTTTGCTGGCTGAGGTATTCTGGGAGTTGAAGTCCACAAGTCTTAAAGTTGCCAAGGTTGGAGACCCCTGGACTAGAAGAATTCCCAGGGCCCTTCCAGCTCTATTCTGATGGATGGATGGAAGACGCTGCTGAAGAGAAGCTAAACTTCTTCTGCTGATGCTGGCTGGTTGGGGTACTTGGCAGTTAGCCTGGACTTCCTAAAAGCCAAGTGTAGCAAACATGGGAAGAGAAATAAAGAAACATTTATCCAACCGGATGGGGAAAAAAAGAAACATGCACCAAACGGATGTGAATTTTGTTTGATAAACTGCACTGGTCTTCTTTGGAATGCCCTTCTCTCTCTCTTTTCTCTCTATCACACTCACTTACACACACACACACACACACACACACACAGAGAAACAGAGAAGGAGAGAGAAAAAGAAGAAAAAGAAAGAAAGAGAGAGAGAGGAAGGAAGAGAGAGAGAGAAACAGAGAAAAGAAGAAAAGAAAAGAAAGAGAGAAAGAGAGAGAGAAAGGAAGGCAGGAAGGAAGGAAGAGAGAAACAGAGGAGAGAGAAAAGAAGAAAAGAAGAAGAAGAAAGAGAGAGAGAAAGGAAGAAAGTGGAGAGAGAGAAACAGAGAGGAGAGAGAAAAGAAGAAAAGAAGAAGAAAGAAAAGAAAGGAGAGAAAAGAAGAAAAGAAGAGAAAGAGAAAGAGAAAAGAAGAGAAAAGAAAAGAAGAAAGAGAAAGAGAGAAAAGAAGAAAGAAAGAGAGAAAAGAAGAAAGGAGAGAAAGAGAAAGGAAGGAAGGAGAGAGAGGGAGGTTTAATCCTTTTAATCCACAGTCAACCAATAGCTAAGGAATGAAACCAGAGTTCCCCAACTTTAGCCATGTGAGGATGGGAACCCCCAAACCTCCTGGGTCTGCAGGTATCCCTCACCATGCTGAGCCATAGCCCACACTTGGGGTCTCTTGGGCAGCCCCGGCCCCTCCCTCCCAGCTGCTGGCTCTGATTGCCCCCTTTCCCTGCTGCCCCACATGGAAAATGGGGGGGACAGGACTTCAGCAAGTCCAGGCTTAAGCACCCTCCCCGCCCGCCCCCCCCCAGCAAGCTTGAGTAAAGCTGCTTTGTGAGAAGCCCCCAGCCTCACAATGACCCCCTCGTTACCAATTCAGGGGATCATTTGTAGCTCAGGGGTTGAAATGAAGGGTCTTTGCTGCGCTCTCAGCTCAGAGAGCACCCAGGACCCCTAAACCCTTATCCTGAGGTGGGGGGAAGGGCAGGAGGGTCCCAAATGTTTTCTCTTGTCCCTGAAGCTGTTAAGTCCGTTTGGAGAGAGTGTCTACCTCAACCCCCCTCCCCTGTTCCAGTTGGAGGGTCGTCTGCCTGAAAGATACAAAATTCCAGATTGACCCAGGACTCTCTGCTCTCTCAGAGGCAGAAACCTTGGGGAGGGGGAATGGGGGAGAAGGAGGGGTGGGTTTTCTGCAAGGAGGGGCTGCAAACCCAGCCTGAAGCTGCAAACTCAGGAACACCTGGCTGGGGGGGGGCTATGAAAGGTCCCTGCATCCAGCCATGAGGATGGGGGAAGCTGCAGGGGGAGTTGGGGAAGGAATATGCAGGAGGAGCATTTAAAGGCAGCCCCTCCCCCAGATCTCTGCAGACACATCAGCCTTCCTTCCAGTTGGGTCACCTGCCAAGGTGGTGGACTGCGACACCCATGTTCCCCAGCGGATCTGGAGGTTCTCCAGGTTGAGCAGGACGACTGCGTGGACGGTTGACCCCGGCCAACTCAACGTGGACAAGAGGAAGTGAAAGCTGGCGGCCCTGAAGGACATCAGTGTTGTGGGAAAGTTTTTGTTTGTTTGTTTGTTTGTTTACATTTATACCCCGCCCTTCTCCGAAGACTCAGGGCGGCTTACAGTGTGTAAGGCAATAGTCTCATTCTATTTGTATATTTACAAAGTCAACTTATTGCCCCCCCAACAATCTGGGTCCTCATTTTACCTACCTTATAAAGGATGGAAGGCTGAGTCAACCTTGGGCCTGGTGGGACTAGAACCTGCAGTAATTGCAGGCAGCTGTGTTTAATAACAGGCTACTTAACAGCCTGAGCCACCACGAAATAAGGGAAGTTCTAATTCAATTGTTCCAATTTTGGCTACTTGACGATGGGTGGACTTCAACTCCCAGAATTCAGCTTTGCTGGCTGAGGTATTCTGGGAGTTGAAGTCCACAAGTCTTAAAGTTGCCAAGGTTGGAGACCCCTGGACTAGAAGAATTCCCGGGGCCCTTCCAGCTCTATTCTGATGGATGGATGGAAGACGCTGCTGAAGAGAAGCTAAACTTCTTCTGCTGATGCTGGCTGGTTGGGGTACTTGGCAGTTAGCCTGGACTTCCTGAAAAGCCAAGTGTAGCAAACATGGGAAGAGAAATAAAGAAACATTTATCCAACCGGATGGGGAAAAAAAGAAACATGCACCAAATGGATGTGAATTTTGTTTGATAAACTGCACTGGTCTTCTTTGGAATGCCCTTCTCTCTCTCTTCTCTCTCTCTTCTCTCTCATTTCTCTCTATCACACTCACTTACACACACACACACAGAGAGAGAAACAGAGAAGGAGAGAGAAAAAGAAGAAAAAGAAAGAAGGCAAAGAGAGAGAGAGGAAGGAAGAGAGAGAGAGAGAGAAACAGAGAGAAAAAGAAGAAAAAGAAAAAGAAAGAAAGAGAGAAAAGAGAGAGAGAAAGGAAGGCAGGAAGGAAGGAAGAGAGAAACAGAGGGAGAGAGAAAAAGGAGAAAAAGAAAAAGAAAGAAAGAAAGAAAAGAGAGAGAGAAAGGAAGAAAGTGGGAGAGAGAAACAGAGAGGGAGAGAGAAAAAGAAGAAAAAGAAAGAAAAAAGAAAGGAGAGAAAGAGGAAGGAAGGGAGAGAGAGAGAGAAACAGAAAGGGAGAGAGAAAAAGAAGAAAGAGAGAAAGAGAAAGAAAAAAAGGAAGAGAAAGAAAGAAAGGAGAGAAAGAGAAAGGAAGGAAGGAAGAGAGAGAGAGGTTTAATCCTTTTAATCCACATTCAACCAATAGCTAAGGAATGAAACCAGAGTTCCCCAACTTTAGCCATTTGAGGATGGGAACCCCCAAACCTCCTGGGTCTGCAGGTATCCCTCACCATGCTGAGCCATAGCCCACACTTGGGGTCTCTTGGGCAGCCCCGGCCCCTTCCTCCCAGCTGCTGGCTCTGATTGCCCCCTTTCCCTGCTGCCCCACATGGAAAATGGGGGGGACAGGACTTCAGCAAGTCCAGGCTTAAGCACCCTCCCCGCCCCCCCCCAGCAAGCTTGAGTAAAGCTGCTTTGTGAGAAGCCCCCAGCCTCACAATGACCCCCTCGTTACCAATTCAGGGGATCATTTGTAGCTCAGGGGTTGAAATGAAGGGTCTTTGCTGCGCTCTCAGCTCAGAGAGCACCCAGGACCCCTCACCCCTTATTCTGAGGTGGGGGGAAGGGCAGGAGGGTCCCAAATGTTTTCTCTTGTCCCTGAAGCTGTTAAGTCCGTTTGGAGAGAGTGTCTACCTCAACCCCCCTCCCCTGTTCCAGTTGGAGGGTCGTCTGCCTGAAAGATACAAAATTCCAGATTGACCCAGGACTCTCTGCTCTCTCAGAGGCAGAAACCTTGGGGAGGGGGAATGGGGGAGAAGGAGGGGTAGGTTTTCTGCAAGGAGGGGCTGCAAACCCAGCCTGAAGCTGCAAACCCAGGAACACCTGGCTGGGGGGGGGCTATGAAAGGTCCCTGCATCCAGCCATGAGGATGGGGGAAGCTGCAGGGGGGGGGGGAGTTGGGGAAGGGAATATGCAGGAGGAGCATTTAAAGGCAGCCCCTCCCCCAGATCTCTGCAGACACATCAGCCTTCCTTCCAGTTGGGTCACCTGCCAAGGTGGTGGACTGCGACACCCATGTTCCCCAGCGGATCTGGAGGTTCTCCAGGTTGAGCAGGACGACTGCGTGGACGGTTGACCCCGGCCAACTCAACGTGGACAAGAGGAAGTGAAAGCTGGCGGCCCTGAAGGACATCAGTGTTGTGGGAAAGTTTTTGTTTGTTTGTTTGTTTGTTTACATTTATATCCCGCCCTTCTCCGAAGACTCAGGGCGGCTTACAGTGTGTAAGGCAATAGTCTCATTCTATTTGTATATTTACAAAGTCAACTTATTGCCCCCCCAACAATCTGGGTCCTCATTTTACCTACCTTATAAAGGATGGAAGGCTGAGTCAACCTTGGGCCTGGTGGGACTAGAACCTGCAGTAATTGCAGGCAGCTGTGTTTTAATAACAGGCTATCTTACAGCCTGAGCCACCACGAAATAAGGGAAGTTCTAATTCAATTGTTCCAATTTTGGCTACTTGACGATGGGTGGACTTCAACTCCCAGAATTCCCCAGCTAGCATGCTAATGAAGTTGAAGACTCATAGACTTCAACTCCCAGAATTCCCCAGCCAGCACACCGGTGAACTTGAAGACGGGTGGACTTCAACTCCCAGAATTCCCCAGCCAGCACACCGGTGACCTTGAAGATGGGTGGACTTCAAGTCCCAGAGTTCCCCAGCTAGCCAATGAAGTCCACCCATCTTCAACTAACCATGGTTGAGAAACACTCTTCTAACCGGAATTTCTACCCAAACCATCATCTTCCAGGTTTCTTAGTCTGCAATACCCATAAGGCCGGGACAGGTTAGGTAAAGCGGCTCTACTCTCCGGCCAAGCTGCTTCTCCTAATCATCCAAGACCAAAGCAAGCATGCTGTCTGGGGAATTCTGGGACTTGAAGTCCATACATCTTAAAGTGACCTAACTGATTTAACTAAATCAGTGTTTTTCAACTGATGAGTTGCAAAACATTGATTTAGAGATATATTAAACAGTATTCTAGGAGCTACAATCGTAACACATGTGGAAATACCTGTAAGTGGAGGTCTAAAAAGGCCCTCCCTTCCCTTCCCTTCTCATGCTTTCTCTTTCACACATACACATTCATAGGTTATTGGAGCAATGCAAGCAAACGCCTGATGTTTTGGTGCCCAGTTCTTTCCTAATTTGGTCCAACTGCCAAACTGAGGGTTTAATCCCTTTTCTTTCTCACAGATTGCAAACTCTCAGAAAAGTGCACTTAGATTTGCAGGGTGGAAGGGTATGAACAAATCAAGTTTCTAGCCCCTGGGAAAGCTCCGTTAATAAAGTTGGTAGAAACCTCTCCAGCAGGGCAGATGGAATTGCCTCTTGCAGGAAAGGATCCGGCACATTTGGTGACAATTCTAAACTTTTCAAATAGGCGTTGCTGCCCGGGCTTGTGTCTTGTGCAGGACAGGAAGCAATGAGTGGAAACTAACCCAGGAAAGAAGCAACTTAGAACTAAGGAGAAACTTCCTGAGAGTGAGGATTGTTAATCAGTGGAACTCCTTGCCTCCAGAAATTGTAAATGCTCCAACACTGGAAGTTTTTAAGGAGATGCTAGAGTCTGGACAACCATTTGTCAGAAATGGTATGGGGTTTCCTGCCTGAGCAGGGGGCTGGACTAGAAGACCTCCAAAGTCCCTTCTAAATCTGTTATTCTAAGTTCTAAATTTCATCTGGAGCTGATTAGAAGTCCATTCTTCCTCATGCCAGCATGGCAAATCTAACACCAGCAACGGATTGCAACCCCTGTGCGTGCTAGCTAAGTCTATTCCACAATAAATGCGTGCAAGCTGGTTGTGCAAATCTCAAAAGCCAAAAAGAGAATCCGGAATTTTTCAAGAGAGTTTTTAATTGCTGGAAGTGAAGACGTGATCCTCCCCCAAGCATTAAAAAGCTATGCGGATTGCAGAAATAATTGCTGATTTTCAATATTTGCAGAAAAACACACACACACACCAAACCAACAACAACCTGGGATTGACATGCAGAAAAGAGAATATCGTTTTTGGTTTGTGAACTTTCACAAGGTCATGCCCCCCCACTCCCAACTGGTGCATCAAAATACAGCAAGAACTCTGCCTTATGATACAACTACGCAACCTGAACAAAGGGAAACCTACTTAGGTCCAAATCAAAATTAAATGTGGAGTGAAGATTTGAGTATCAAATGAAGACTCAGTGGCAGAGAAACCAGGAAAATTCAACCCAGAGATTAAAAACAAAGGAAGGAAACAGTGATTTGATGCAATCATGAAAAAAAAATTGTTTATTAAAAGACAACATCTTACTAGTTTTAAAAAAAAACAATCATAATAAACTTTACCTATTGCAAACCCAGATATAAATACTGTTCAAAGTATCTCAACTATTGTCTAACATGGGCCAGTGAGGAACAGTTCAAGAAAAGGAAGAGAAAAAAAACACCACCTATTTTCCTTTTATCGTGGTTAATTTAAGGCAAATGGTGACTTCTTTTGCACATCATTCAAGATAATTACAAACAAACAAACAAAAAAGGATTTCTGCACTTACAGGTTTAATTTTGGAAAACAAAGTCCTGTCTGTCCGAAACTGAAATTGGATGCAGTTGAAAGACACAAATCTTCCTCTTTTTCAAAATAAAGTTTGCTCTCGTCCATCATACATATATATATATATAAAAAAAATTAAAGTCATGCAAAATCACCTCTTTTGCAACTGTGATATTTTGAAGAACTGGAACCCAGATTTACTCCTTTGTATTTCTTTCTTTCCAAATCTTTGAAATTTTCCTTTTCCTTCTCACCATCCACTCTCCAGGTGTTTTAACTTTTTTTTCTTCTTCTTCGTCCACTTTTCCGTGGAAGAAAGATTGGGGAAGGGGTGTGTCTGTCCCTTTATCTCTTGATCATGCGTCCGGCCGAGTTGCGCCCACTTCGGCGGTACAAGGACTGCTTCCCCTTATTATGGGGGCAGTACTTCAGCGTGTGGGCCTTCTCGGCGGTGGCCCCACAAAGCGGGCAGATGTAATTGCGCAGAATGGGGCAAACCACCACCCCATCGGATCTCTTCAAGGTGTGGGAAGAATAGACCTTCTTGGACTCTCCGTTGTGCTTGCAAAAGTTGCAAATGCCTTGTTGGGTTGGTTGAGTGGGCGGGAGGTCCCCTCCATGGCTGCCGTGGGTCTTGGGGCTGCGGGTCTTGCTGTTGTCGCCTCCATTCACCCAATGTAGAACGATGACATTCAAGGGGTCTCCCCAAGGAGGAGAGAACCCTCCTGGTGCCTTCCGCTCCTCAACAATCTCCATCACCACTTTGGAGAGCTTCAGATAATCCTTCCATGGGTCAAAAAAGCCGCCTGGGGCCACAGCTGGAACGGAGGCTGGAGAAGACCGGGATGAAGTGGAGAACATGGTGACCAGGACAATCTGTCCCAGCCAGGCACGCATCCCTCACTGAATGAGCATAGGAGACACACACACACATTAAACGGCAATTTAAACAATGTTAATAACTGTACCGGAGAGGTGGAGTCTGACATGTAAATGGCCGGGGGAAAACAGCTCTTCCTTTTTAAAAGATCTCCATCTAGATCTTCCCTCTTGATCTTCCTGGAGTTGAACCTGGGCAGATCGAGACAGATCCTTTGATCTGCCAAGGAGAAATCTCTCCTCTCTTTTTCCCTCTTTTTTTTTTTTGGTTGCAATGTTAGCTTAGACATTGAGCAACGCTGGGCGCAAAAGCTGCAAATTGTCCGAGGTTCCATCTAAAATTCAGCTCCATTTCTCTTTTAGGTGATCCACGGATGGTGATGATGATGGTGGTGGAGGAGGAGGAGGAGGAGGAGATCATTTGTCAACTGCAGTTGGAAACTAATGAGATTTCCCTGTCCAGTCCCATAAACCAAGAAAAGGGGCCACTGTTTCAATTGGTATTTTCCTTTTAAAGAAGAATCGCTGGCTGGTAGGGCACTTGTGATGTGAACTGGTTGGGTGACGTCTACAAGAAAACTACCAAGCTCAGAGAGCACCAAGGACTCCACAGGCATCTTCCTCCTCCTCCTCTTCTTCCTCCTCCTCTTCTTCCTCCTCCTATTTGTCTTCCTCCTTTTCCTCCTCCTCCAAGCCGATCCCTGCATTGATGAAATCCCCTAGTAGTTGGATAATGAAACATCTACAAGAAAGCCACCAAGCTCAGAGAGCACCAAGGACCCCACAGTTCTCCTCCACCTCCTCCTCCTCCTCCTCCTCCTCTCTATTCCACAAACCCAACTGCCTTATAGCACTGATGATGCTACCTGGTTGGGTAGTGCACCGTCTGCAAAAATGCAACAAAGTTCAGAAAGCACCAAGGACTTCGCAGTCCTGGAGCCATGGTGGCGCAGTGGTTAGAATGCTGCATTACAGGCTAACTCTGCCCACTGCCAGGAGTTCGATCCTGACCAGCTCAAGGTTGACTCAGCCTTCCATCCTTCCGAGGTCGGTAAAATGAGGATCCAGATTATTTGGGGGCCAAGATGCTGATTCTGCAAACCGCTTAAGAGAGGGCTGGAAAGCACAGTATATAAGTCTCAGCACTATTGCTATTGCTAATCTTCCTCCTCTCTGCAAAGCCCTTTCCTGCATTGCTGAAGTTCCCTAGTTGGCTAGCAAAACATCTACAAGAAAACAACCGAGCTCAGAGAGCACCAAAGTCCACCCCAGTCTCCCTCCTCCTGCACCTCCTCTCCACTTTCCCTCCTCCTCTTCCTCCTCTCCGCAAACCCATGCTCCCTTCTAGTCCTGAAGACGTTACCACGTTGGATCGTGAAATGTCTTTTCACGATCCAAAACAGCCCCAAACGCCTGATAAAGGGACGGAAGCCAGTATCTGCCACAGCTCCACTTGCGTGTAGGAAGGCCCCCGGCTGGCATGAATTAGAAGAATAGAATTTTATTGGCCAAGTGTGATTGGACACACAAGGAATTTGTCTTGGTGCATATGCTCTCAGTGTACATAAAAGAAAAAGAAATTCACCCACCCTGTTCAAAAGCCTCGTTCTTTAGCTGGCTTATCGTGATCGGGGCATTATGATGAAGCATCGGTCAACCATAAACGATGGACGAAACACAGTTAGTTAGATCGGCAGGTCTTAAAAGGCCCGGCAGAAAGATTTCCCCCCGTTTCCTGGTGAAGGTGCTAAGCCAAAGATTCTGAAGCCCTCTTTGCAGGCCTTAGACTTGACTTTGGAGTCTGAGATACACATGGAAATAGCTTCTATCCGGGCCAGTCACTGCAGTGACTAAGTTAGTCACCGGTTGTTAAGTGAATTTGGCTTCTTCCCCCCACCCACCCGTTGACTTTGCTTGTCGGAAGGTCACAAAAGGGGATCACGTGACCACGGGACACTGCAACTGACGTAAGTACATGCCAGTTGCCAAGTTTCTGGATTTTGATCATGTGACCATGGGGATGCTGCAAAGGCATGAAAAACGGCTGTAAGTCACTTTTTTCAGTGCTGTTGTAACTTCGGTCACTAAATGAGCTGTTGTAAGTCGAGGGCGGCCTGTAGAAGTTCAATTTGCATTTACAGAATACCGGATAACAGAGTCGGAAAGGGACCTGGGAGATCATCTAGTTTGACCCCCTGCTTTACAATGTACTATTTACAATCATATAATGTTTTTTTGTTTTTTCCCGGCCTATAATGATACCAGGAAAGTATCACCCTACGTTCAAGGCAACAAACCTCAACAAAGTTACAAAATGTTTAGAAGGAAAACAAGGAAAAAATGAAAAGTAAACAAAACCCTGCAGCAGGAAAGCGAGGACATTCGAACTCAGGACGGGCTACAAACTTTTGTCTAGCTTTCAAGGGACCGGAAGAATCCTTGTCCTGCTTTTTGGGGTAGGTCAACCACAAGATCTGGGGCCATTCTTTAAGAGCTCACTCAAAACGACCACAAAGGAAGTTTTCCTGCCACAAAGATCTTGCCAGGCTGAACCGACAGGCACACGGCGTGGGTGTGTCTGCTTATGTTTGTGTGTCTTTTGTGTTACCTTTCCCTGCAAATTCCCCTCTATTTCAGACGGTGGAACGGAATGTGTGAATGGAAAAGGGGTGGAGTTGCTGTTCCCATCCTGAATGGAAGTGGGCGGGGCCTAAGGCCCTCCCGTGGGAAGGTAATCCAACCAGGGGACACAGGGAAGAATGGCAGAGTCGGCATCCAATAAGAAAAAGGGGGTTCAGAATCATGGGGAAAACTGACCCTCAAAGTTATTTTTTTATTTATTTAAAAAGTTTTACAAAAAGAAATAAGTTTTTCCCCCCTCCCCCTCCCTCCCCCCTCCCTCAAAAACCCCCCTCCCCCCCAGACTTCCCGGAGCAAACACAAAGTATAGTTCAAAAAACTAACATTCATACATTAAATTTTTAAAGTCTAACACAGTTATAATCCTTCTCTTTCACATATCCTGACTTCCTCCTTTAAAGTCAAAAATTACGTCCTTCATTCAAAGGCAGTCTGATATCTCTTAGTCTGATATCTATTTTGAATATAGTCAATCCATTTCTTCCATTCGTTTAAATATTTTTCTTGAGTATTGTCTTTCAAAAAGGCTCAGATTTTGGCCATCTCCGCCGAATTAGAAACTTTCAATATCCATTCTTCTATTGTGGGTAGTTCTTTTTTCTTCCAGTACTGTCCTATCAGTAATCTTGCTGCTGTTATCAAGTTCAATATCAATTTAGTATCAGTTACTGTATAGTCCATTGTAACCCCCAAAGTTATTAATTCTTACTAATAGGGAAGCGATAAGAGGGTAGGAGGAGTTGGGACCATCTGAGGGAGAGGGCAAGGTCCCCTCCGGTCGGGGGATGGCCGACCGGAGGGAGAACTGCCTGAAGGAACAGAGCAGCTCCAGAGAGCAACGGAGATGACAGGCTCCAGATCACCTCTGAGAAGGAACAGCTGCCCCCGCACTCTCCATTGGATCCCTGTGTGAAGCAGCTGGCAGATATGATCTCAGAACCATTGAACCAGGGGTGAAATAATGCTCCCGGTTTGGACCGGATCACCTGATCTGGTAGCGATGGCGGCGGCGGGCGGTTTGGAGAACCGGTAGCAAAGATCTCTGTTTCTCCGCCCATGCCCAGCTGAGCCGCACAATCATCAGAGGGGTTTTTTGTTTTTGTTTTTACTTTTAAAAGAATTTTTTTTTCGGCCGAAAAAAAGCTTTTAAAAATAAAAAAAACCCAACCTCTGATGATCGCACAGCTCAGCTGGGATCGTCAGAGCCTTTTAAAAGCATTTTTAAATGCTTTTAAAAGAAAACAAAAGCCTCCGATGATCAGGCAACTCAGCTGGGATCGTCAGAGGAGCCTTTTAAAAGGCCGAAGAGGTTATAGAAAAAAATGCTTTTAAAAGTAAAAAAAAAAAAGTTGGCCGCACCCACCCAGTCACATTACCCCCCCACCAAGCCACGTCCACAGAACCGGTAGTAACAAATTTTACATTTCACCACTGCATTGAACCATATCTTTCAAAGACCTTGGAGCACCAGGGAGCTGCCTGAGGACTGGAAAAGAGCTGATGTGGTCCCCATCTTCAAAAAAAAAAAGAGAGGGGGTAAACAGACCCAGGAAACTCCAGACCAATCAACCTGACAACAATATTTGGGAAGATCCTGGAAAAGATAATCAAGCTAACAAATCTGTAAAAAGAAGCAAGCAAAGTTATAACCACAAGTCAACATGGGTTTATCAAAAGCAAATCATGCCAAACCAATCTCATTTCATTCTTCGACAAAGTGACTAAATTAACAGATGAATGGAATGCTGTGGATGAACAGAATGCTGTGGACATAGTATACTTGGGTTTCAGGAAGGCATTTGACAAAGTAGATCACAAGCTGTTTGTGGATGGATGGATTTGTAACTGGCTGTCAAACTTTACTCAAGAGTCACCCTTAATGGTACTACATCTACATGGAGGGAAGTAAGCAGTGGGGTACCACAGAGTTCCATTTTAGATCCAATACTCTTCAATATCTTCATAAATGACTTAGATGAGGGAACAGAAGGGGAGCTTATCAAATTTGCAGATGATACTCAGCTGGCAGGAATAGCCAACGCCCCAGAAGACAAGCTCAGGATCCAAAAAGATCTTGGCAGACTTGAACAATGGGACCTATCCAATAAAATGAAATTTAATGTGGAGTAAAGCAAGGTTTTACACCTAGGCAAGAAAAAGCTATGAAAGCCAGCTGGGTGACTTTGAGCCAATCACCAGGAGACTGGGAGTTCTAGTCCAACAAGGATGACAGCCAGCTGGGTGTCTTTGAGACATTCTCAACCCACCTCACAGGGTTGTTGTTGCAAATTAGGAGGCGTGTTGGATATGTTCGCCACCTTGAGTTCTTTGTAAAAAGTAATAAAGGCGGGATCGAAGTCAGTAATTTTTCTCTCTGGTTTCAGAATTCCAGGCAGAAATGGCGCAGGGGCAGAGAACGGCTCTTCCCATCCTTTGTGAAGCTTTAAAAAAGAAAGACTCCCAAAGATTTCTATTTGCAACGATTCCACTTTTTTAACACATGTTGGTTCTGATGCAAAGTTAACGAAGATCTTACAAGGGTTCATGGATTTTACCTTGCTTTGTATTCCAGACCGTATGGTGACATCCTGCTGGAGTTTTATGCTGCCACACTTTAAAACTGTAATTTGTTTTTAATGAGAGGAAGGTTCGTTTTCTTCATTAAAGAAGTCTTCATTTTTCTGAATGATGCTGGCTCTTTTAATCGGATATGGATTTAGATGCTCTCATTTTTTTCAAGAATCCATTTTTATTCAGACTTCAGCTATGCCGTTTCTGGTTCTTTATTATTATTTTTTTACATAACACAAACACATACTATGTGCTTTCTTTTTACCTGTCAGTTTCGTTCTACATACTTTCTGCTTTACATATTCCCCCTTTCCCCCTCTCTTTTGTTATCTTTATAGTCCCTTTAGTTTTAGTTTTATTCATTTACAATATTTTATACAATTGTCATCTTCTCTTCTCCATCGTTTATTCATGTTTACTTTTCCTATTCTCTAATCAATCATACCATTTGGTCCATACTTGATAGTATTCTGTCTCTTCCTTTTCTTTTATGTCTTTTGTTAATTTTTTAATGGCCAGGTTTGTTAGTTGAAGCAATTTTCTGTTGATGCCTGGAGAGGTTTGGAATAAAGACAAGCACATTCTGGAAAACCAGACAGAAAATTAAATTAAATCTTAAGAAGGAGAAACGACCCGACCTGCAACTTAAAGGCTCCATCTCTCTTGGATGCTGAATTACTTACATTGTAACAGAACAATTATATAAATATATTGATTTGCCATTCACTACACTTCACTGTATGACCAGAAAAATTCCCACCTTGGAACTTGTCCCTTTAAATCAAAACAGTCTCACATCTTACAATGTAGAATTCTTAAAATTTCCAGTCCAATGAAATAACAACCAATACATGGACAACTCCACATGCCAGTTTCTTACCTGTTTGGAAACTGGAGCGTAAGTGCATTCCTAATTGAAAATCGTGCCTTTAAAAAAAGCAATTTTACTTTCGGTTTCTGCAGGGCGCGCCCTTTGTTCATTTTACACCTGGCGCTAGCGGGTCTCGAACTCACAAAGTCTGTTTGAAAAGTGCTGCTCGCTCCGCTTCGCCCCTAACAGCCGCTAGGGGTCGTTAAAGGCGGCATCTTTTCCAACCCTTTCTGCAGGAGTGCCGAAGAGTTCCAAGCCGGCCCTGGGATTGACAAGCAGAGCCTCCAATAGACGGGGGCAAAAAGGCGGGCTCTGGGCGGAGTTTTATGCGTTCTCAAGGGACGAATCAGGGACGAGCTTCCGCCCCCCCGCGTTGCTGATAGGGCGGGTCATCCAAGGAACCGACACCAACCGAGCGAAGGGGCGGGGCTGCGCTAGAGGGTGGTGAATGACGGGCCGCTAGGCATACCACAATCGTGAAAGGATGATTGACATTGCTCGGAGCCAATGACAACGCGGAAGTTGTTGAACCAAAGACCAGTGGAGAGCAAGAGGGCGGAGCCTCTCCCCAGAGGCGGCAGTTGAGGTTCGGAGGCGCGCAGGTGAGTTGATGTTGTTTTTTTGGGGGGGTTCGTCTTTGCCCCCCTTTGAGACCCCCCCCTCTCTCTTTCCTCGGGCTGCCCCCGTTTTCCTTCCTCCGTTCCTTCCTTCGATCGTGCCCGGCCGGACGCTTGCCGGGCGTTGCGGACTACACCTCCCATCCTCCCCAGCCAGCCTCCTGGGGTGGGGTGGGGGCGGACCGGGCGGACTACACATCCCATCCTCCCCAGCCAGCCTCCTGGGGTGGGGTGGGCGGACCGGGCGGACTACACCTCCCATCCTCCCCAGCCAGCCTCCTGGGGTGGGGGTGGGGCGGACCGGGCGGACTACACATCCCATCATCCCCAGCCAGCCTCCTGGGGTGGGGTGGGCGGACCGGGCGGACTACACATCCCATCATCCCCAGCCAGCCTCCTGGGGTGGGGTGGGCGGACTACACATCCCATCCTCCCCAGCCACAGGCGATCGACGGGAAGGCGCCTCCTGGGACTTCCCGTCGAGCACCTGTGGCTGGGGAGGATGGGATGTGTAGTCCGACCCACACCCGTGGGGCTTCCGTGGGGTCCCTGGGCGACAGAGGGACCCTGCTGGAGGCGGGAGGAGGGGTGTGGGAGAGTGGCTGAGCCACATGGGACTCCGGCCCTGTGGGATGATGGGCTTTATTGTAGTCCACACTGCCCAGCCAGCCAGTCTGCATTTGATCCCTCCCTAAACTAGCCCCCCCCCATGAATCCCCATTCACACACACACACACACACACACACACACACACACACACACGTGTTAAAGGTAGAGCTTCTTGGATGAATCTTCTTGGATCCCTCCCCACGTCTCTGACATTAATACAATCGAACGGGTCCAGAAGTATTTCACTAGAAGAGTTCTTCGCTCCTCTGTAAACAACAAAATACCTTATACCGACAGGCTTGAAATCCTGGGACTAGAAAACTTACAACTCCCTCGACTTCGACATGACCTGTGTTTAACACACAGAATCATCTATTGCAATATCTATAATATATATCTATAATATATTGCAATCATCTATTGCAATATCCTTCCTGTCAAAGACTACTTCAGCTTCAATCGCAATAATACAAGAGCAAACAATAGATTCAAGCTTAATGTCAACCGCTTCAAATTTGATTGTAGAAAATATGACTTCTGTAACAGAGTTGTTAACGCTTGGAACTCATTACCTGACTCTATAGTCTCTACTCAAAACCCCAAAATCTTCAACCAAAAACTGTCTACCATTGACCTCACCCCATTCCTAAGAGGTCTGTAAGGGGCCTGCATAAGAGCACCAGCGTGCCCACCGTTCCTGTCCTAATGTTCCCTTTAATGGTATCCAGTTAATATCGTTGTTGCATACTTTTGCTTATATATATGTTTTTCTTTTATGATTTGTTGTTTTATGTCGATGTTTGTGTATACTGTTGTGACAAAATGAAATAAATAAATAAAAGAATCCATTCTTTGGGTTCACACAACAAGGCTTAACCAGGTTACTGAACTGACCCACTTTCTTGGTCTGCCCAGGACAGGGGTCTGCAAACTTGGCTCTTTTAAGAAGTCTTGTGGACTTCAACTCCCAGAGTTCCTCAGCCAGCTTTGCTTTGGGAGTTGAAGTCCACAAGTCTTGCAGACCCCTGGCCCAGGATATTGGAACCCACTTAAGTGGGTTAAAGTTTGGCCGGTGGAAACTGATGGTGGCTGGGTTGCAGCCCCCCCCCCCCAACCTGTGACAATCCTGCCGAAATGAAGGCGGCTTTGCGGGTTGTGCGAATGTCATGTCCGAGATGTCATGCATCTCCCAACAGCTCTACCAACCCTAAGCAACCTGGACCAGTAGCGGCTCTCTAGATCCTGCAGGTGATCCCGCTGGTCCCTTCCCTTTGTGTCGGAGGGAACCTCTTTCAATGCTCCCTTCGACCGACCGACCGACCCTGGTTCTCCCTCCTTCAACCCAAATGGAGAAAAGCTCTTGTCCAGGCTGACTCCACCACAAAGCCATAATTTGGGGAGGAAACCCCTCTGGCTGCCCACACCTGACCCCCGGCCGAAAGTTTCAGTGGATCTCCTCATGCAGGAATCCTGTGCCTGGCCTGAGATCAGTCAGAATAGAGCTGGAAGGAACCCTGGAGGTCTTCTAGTCCAACCCCCTGCTCATGCAGGAGACCCTATACCAGGGGTCTGCAAACTTGGCTCTTTCAAGACTTGTGGACTTCAACTCCCAGAGTTTCCTCAGCCAGCAAAGCCAGGAACTCTGGGAGTTGAAGTCCACAAGTCTTGAAAGAGCCAAGTTTGCAGACCCCTGCCCTAGACCATTTCAGAGAAGTGTCTGTCCAGTCTCTTCTTAAAAACCTCCAATGATGGAGCACCCACAACTTCTGGGGGCAAGATGGGGAGACCCCAGGTCAGAAGGTCCCCTTTTGCATGTCTGTGGAAACATCTCCCCTCTCCTGTCCCAAGCCAGGTGACAAGCTTGTTTTGTGAAGCGGCGGGGAGCCTTCGGTCCCGCCATGGCCAAGCGAACCGACTATGGCTTGCAAGTGGACTATGTTTTCCGCGGAGCGGAGCACATCGTTCGGATGACGACGGAAGGCAACCTGCTAGAAGTGGAGGTGGAAGACCGGCTATCTACTGACCAGTGGCGAGGGGAATTTGACGCTGCCTGTGAGTCTCGGGGGACAGGCGAGAAGGTTGGGGGACGATGGGGGAAGGGTGGGGAAGAGCCTCTGGGAGGAAGGCCAGCCCGAGTCTTGAGGGAGCTTTGCAGAGGTAAACCTGCGCGTGATGGTCAAGAAACATCCTTATCCTCATAAACCGGTAGTCCTGTTCTGACCCAGCTCCCCAAACACAACCAACCCTCTGAAGTGAACGCAAAGATTCCTTTATTAGGAGCACCAGCAGCCCCGGCAAAATGTTTCTTTCTCACCGCAGACTAACAAGTCTGTCTGGCTGGAAGATGAATAGTTCTCTGCCACATCTATTCACCTCCGTCCCCTGCCTTTTATCCCCAGAGGTAGGGTGGGGCTTCTCTAGCAGTGGTGGCTTTTCTGCCCCAAGGACCGGCTCATAGATTTCCACTGCTCTCCTCTCCTCTGCCTTCTGCGCATCAGGCACTGGACCCAGCTGTTCCTCCTCTTCCTCATCAGCCACCTCCAGACCTGGGGGCTGTTGACTCTCCATCTGAGGGCTGACCCATGGCCCAGGCTCTCCCTCTCTCTCTCTCTCTCTCTCTCTCTCTCTGCCAGCTCCACTCCCTCTTCCCCCTCACAGCTCTCAGGTTGCCTTGATGCTGGCCCTGAAACCCACACCGCTGCCTCCTCCTCTGATTCGCCTGCTGGGGGGACCGACAGGCCACAACCGGTTCTCAACCTTTCTGGCTCTGTGGACTGGTGGCTGCAACGGTGGTGGTGGTGCTGGAGATGGGATGGTTTGGCGCAAATGGAGCTTTGCGTGGAAGCGTGCAAGTGCTGCTTGTGCAAGTGGGGTTTTGCACGCTCACCTGCCACTTGTATGGCCCGGTTCCCAACGGGCTTTGGCCCGGTACTGGGCCGCTGCCTGAAGGATTGGAGCCCCCAGTTATAAGCCTTTTGGAAGTTAAGGAAAACTACAGTCCTCCACTAAACCTATTTGTTCCGTCTCGCTGGACTGGCTTGATTTTTTAAAATTTTAATTTGATTAATTGGGGTTTTAAATTTTTAGTAATTTATAGGGTGTAACTGTGTTTTAGTTTTGGCCAATTGAATGAGTTTTTTAAGGGTTGTTTTTAATATTGTCTGTTTTCTTGTATTTTAACTGGCTGTTCACCGCCCTGAGTCCTTCGGGAGAAGGGCGGTCTATAAATTAAAATATTATTATTATTATTATTATTATTATTATTATTATTATTATTATTATTATTATTATTATTATTATTATTATTATTAAGAAGGTCGCAAAAGGGGATCACATGACTCCGGGATACTGCAACCATCACAAATATGAGTCAGTTGCCGAGCGTTTGAATTTTGATTGCATGACCCTGGGGGTGAAAAACAGCTGTAATTCCCCTTTTTTCAGGGCTGTTGTAGCTTTGAACGGTCACTAAGTGAACTGCTGAAAGTTGAGGTCCACCTATAATCCTTGCCTCAGGGGGGAGGGGGGGGCTTTCTGTCCTGTGGGGGGGGCGGCAGGGCAGTCCTACCAGGACCCCGGAGTCGGCACAGCAGTTAAGACTGCAACCCTCCCGTCCTTGAAATGCATCCATCTCTGCAGAAACTCAGATCTCTGTCTCTCTCCCCTCGTTTTCTCCTCTCCCGCAGTTATCGAAGATCTCACCCACAAAACGGGGAATTTCAAGCAGTTTGGGATCTTCTGCAGCATGCTGGAATCCGCCCTGGCCCAGGTAAGCCACAAATCGGCTTCCAGTACGTGTGGCCCCCACACATCGCTTTCACGTTCTGGGCCTAAATCCAAACACTGCCTAAGCACAAAGATTGATCAAGGCCCAGGCCTACCACCCACAGTTTCTTATACCCAGGTCAGGGGTCTCCAACCTTGACAGCTTTAAGACTTGTGGACTTCAACTCCCAGAGTTCCTCAGCCAGCAAAGCTTAAAAGAGCCAAGTTTGCAGACTCCTGACCTAGGTAGACCTCGACGTACGACTACAACATTTCTGTGGCTATTTTCTACCCTCATCCCCCCTCCCCCTCCCTTCCCCTTCCTCCCCCCACCTCCCAGGACTTCCCAGAACCGAATACAGGGTATAAAACTAACAACAAAAATTAAAATATAACACAAATCATAATCCATAGTCACTCCTTAAAACCTCAACTCCCCTTCCAGAAACAAAGAAAATACATTTCTTCCAATCCATTATATATCAGACCATTCCACTCCTAGAGTTCTCAGAAATTTCCAATTGTGTTAGTGTTTGTTCTTGAATAAAGTACATAGTTTTTAATATCCAACCTTCATCATGGATTGATGGTTAATGTACAAAGATGATTGAAGAAGTATAATTAATCTAAGATCGGAGCTGCCTGGCTACCACTTCAGAATGACGGGAAAGAAGGAAGTAGAAGAGAGAAGGAGGTAGGAAAGAGAAGAGGAGGAAGAGGAAAGGAAGGAAGAGGGATAGAAGAGGGAGAAGAAAAGAGTAGGGAGGAAGGAGGAGAGGAGGTAGATAAGAGAGGGGGAGGATGGTCGTGGAAAGTAGAAGAAGGTAGAGAAGGGAAGAGAGTTAAAGGAAGGGGGTGGTGACCGGGCAGGTCCGATTAATTGTATATGATGGTACATTAAATATGTTATTGGATATGAATGTTAAAATAAAACTTTAAAAAAAAACATTTCTGTGGCTAAGTGAGACTTTTGTGAAGTGAATTGTGGCCCAGTTTACGAACCTTCTGGCCAGAGCTTTTAAGTGGATCTGGATTCCCGGCTGACTTTGCTGGCCAGAAGGTCGCAAAAGTGGATCACATGACACCCCCCCCCCCCAGGACGCTGCAACCGTCATAAATATGAATCAATTGCCAAGCATCGTGAATTTTGATCACATAATCAGGTGGATGCTTGTAATGGTTGTAGGTGTGAAAAATCGTAAGTCGCTTATGAAAAATCATAAAGTCACTCTAATGTCACTAAATGAATTGCTGTAAGTCGAGAACTACGTGTACAGATTTAGTAAACACGTGAAGGACCCTTGGTACTCTCTGGCTTGCTTTTTTTTTTTTTTTTTCTTTGCAGACGTTTCATAACCCAAACTATTTATTTATTTATTTTATTAGATTTTTATACCGCCCTTCTCCCGAAGGACTCAGGGCGGTGTACAGCCAAATGATAAAACCACACAATATACACATTAAAACAAAGACTTAAAAACAAGCATATACATTAATGGCCAAAATTTAAAACAATCCATTTAAAACCCTAAAATTCATAAATAACCCCAATTAAAATGAAATAAAACTTTTAAGCCAGTCCTGCTTGAATGAATAGATGCGTTTTCAGCTGACGGCGAAAGGTCCGAAGATCAGGCAATTGGCGTAAACCGGGGGGAAGTTCGTTCCAAAGAGTAGGAGCTCCCACAGAGAAGGCCCTACCCCTGGGGGCCGCCAGCCGACATTGTTTGGCGGACGGCACCCTGAGAAGTCCCTCTCTGTGTGAGCGTACCTACTGCTAGTACTGATAATGTTACCTAGTTTGGTTGTGAAACGTCTGCAAGAAAGCCACCGAGCTCAGAGAGCGCCAAGGACCCCGCAGTTCAACCCTGAGCTACAAAGATTCTCCTTTATTGGTTAGTGACGAGCTTTTGGACTCCAAAACCTGTTTGTGTGAACGATTCTGGGAACAATCTGGTGTTGTGTCGTTTTTTTTCTGCCCCCTTTAATAGAGCAGCGAATCTGTAACATTGGATCTCCTCACCTACGCAGATCTGGAGGCGCTGCGGAACAGGAAGATCGGGGTGGCACCCCGACACCCCTCGGCCTCCAAAACCTCCCCCTTGAACTCCAAGCGTTACCTCATTCTGATTTACTCCGTGGAATTCGACAGGCAGGTTTGGGGGGTGACCTGGAATGTCCAGGCTCTGTTGCTGTTTGAACTATTCAGGGTTGAGGAATGGAAAATTTGGGGGACACTCAGTCAAAATTCACTTGCAACCCTCTGGCTGGTTGTGGCTTCACCGCTAACCGGGTGAAACCACACCCCACAGGCCAGGTAGTCCTCGATTTACGACCACAATTGACACCCCCCCCCAACCTGAGTTGTTAAGCGAGACATTTAAGTGAGTTTTGCTCCATTTTACGACCTTTCCTGCCACAGTTGTTAAGTGAAGCACTGCAGTTTATTTATTATTTATTTATTTATTTTATTTGATTTTTATACCGCCCTTCTCCCGAAGGACTCAGGGCGGTGTACAGGCAAGATAAAACCAGCAATACAAATATACAGGTTAAAATACCATTTAAAAAACTTATTTAAAATTAGCCTGAAATTAAAATTACCGTAAACAAAAACCCCGTTTAAAAATTAATAAAATTTCACATTTAAAAATCCAATTTAAGCCAATTTAAGTTGATAAGTTAGTCGCCCGGTTGTTAAATAAGCCTGGCTACCCCACTGATTTTGCTTCTCAAGAGGGCATCACATGAGCTTGGGACACAGCCACGGTCACAAGTATGAAGCAGTTGGCGAGCGTCGTGAATTTTGATCCCGTTACCGTAAAGGTCACAAATGTGAAAAACGGTTGTAAGTCACTTTCTTCAGTGCCGTGGTAACTTTGGACGGTCACTAAATGAACTAACTGTAAGTCGAGGGCTGACTGTATGATCAGGGGTCTGCAACCTTGGCAACTTTGTGGACTTCAACTCCCAGAGAATTCTGGGAGTTGAAATCCACAAATCCTAAAGTTGCCAAGATTGGAGACCCCTGTCTATGACTATACAACCTGTGGACTTCAATTCCCAGAATTCCTGAGCCAACTGGCTTAGGAATTCTGGGAGCTGCAGTCCACAGGTCTTAAAATTGCCATTGTGGCCCATCCCACCATTCTGCCCAGAAATTCAAGATGGCAGCTGGATTTGGGGGACACACACACACACCCCGTGGGTGTTGAGGAGACCTTGGCTCTTGACCCCATGAGCCGTTTGGACTTCCATTTTTGTTCCAGTCTTCCGTAATTCCTGACTTGCGACCTGGTTGTCTCGATTCCCGGCAGGATCCATTACCCACTACCCCTTCCCTACGTTGGAAAGCCGGATCCCGTGGTCCTGCAGAAAGTGATCCGGGAGCTGAAGGAGGAAGTGGCCATGTTGAAGGCTAAGCCAGGCAAGGATTTCCGGGACGTCGAGATCCGCCGTCTTCGGGAGGAGTGAGTGAGAGGGCAGGTGGGGGGGACAGGAGGTTGATCCAGGGCAGGGGCCTGCGAACTCTCCTCGGAATACGCGGAGGCTTAGAATTGGAGGCCTGAGGGTCTAAGAGCCAGGAGAGCACTGCCATTAAATCTTAGGTAGTCTTCCGTTTATGACCCAAAATTTTCGTTGCTAAGCGAGACAGCTATTCATTGTGCTCTGCCCCATTGCATGACCTTGCTTGCCACCGTTGTTAAGTGAATTACTGCCGTTGTTACATCCTCGCTCTTTCCTTCCGCCCACCTTCCCACCCCTGCAGGCTGCAGCGTGCTCTGGAGGAGAAGCAGCTGATGGAGTCGGTGCTGCTGAGCTCGCAGGAGGAGCTGCATGTGGCCCCCAAGGGCAGCGGCGTGAAAGAGGTCAGGATCCTGAAGAAGGTGGTTCAGACCCTGGAAGAGCAGCTGGCCAAGGAACGGGCCAAGCACCAGCGCCTGGCCGCCAGGCGCCTGCAGGAGAGCCGGCAGCTGGCTGACGAGGTAGGCAGAAGCCCACCCGGTCTGGAAGCCCCTCGCAAGGACCAGCATCCTTCCGCTGGAAGGGCAGGTAGTCCTCGGCTTACGACCGGAGTCACTCATTTGGAGTTACAAGAGAAAAGGCTATTTATGACCCAGTTTACAAGTTCTGAAGTTTGGATTTTCACTACTGCATCAGGTTGTGGAAAGGACGTGTGGTCTAGCGGTTAAGGCACCAGGCTGAAAAGTAGGAGACCGGGAGTTCTAGTCCCTCTTCAGTCATGAAAGCCCACTAGGTGACTTTGGGTCCCAGATGGGGAGTTCTAGTCCCACCTTAGTTATGAAAGTCAGTTGGGTGACTTTGGGCCAGTCTCTCCCTCTCCCAGCCCAACCCACCTCACAGGGTTGTTATGGGGAAAGGAGGAGGAGGAGGAGGAGGAAGAAGAAGACTGTGTTGGATTTATATTTGCCGACATGAGTTATTTGTTATATATAACAATTTTCCAATTTTACGTGGGAGAAAACCCGAATAACCAAGGACCTACATGCAAACACCCGCGAAAACCTCAGAAAACATATATATATATATATATATATATAGGTCTTTGGTTATTCAGGTTTTCTCCAGAATGGAAGTGTTGACGTTTGACGAACTCATTCGTCATCTTCAGGCTAGTGTTTACAGCCGTGCTTGGGAGCAATGCTCTGGGAACATTGCTCCCAGAAGCACGAAGCTGTAAACACCTAGCCTGAAGATGACGAATGAGACTTCGTCGAAACGTCGCCAAGACACTTCCAATTTTACGCGGGAGAAAACCCGAATAACCAAAGACCTACATACAAACACCCGCAAAAACCTCAGAAAACATATATATATATATATACATACATACATACATACATACATACATACATATATATAAGTAAAATCTATTCCAGCCTCATCAACAAGCAAAGAGTTTGCAGAGAGAGTAGAGTGACCGCATGATGCCAGGCAGGCAGTAAACCTAGGAGAGGCTACAAATATTTGAAGAAAATGTATATTTTCTGGCTCCTGGCTTTTATTAAACTGTAGAATTGGTTATTGTTTGTGAGAGGACCTTGGTCCTCTCTGAGCTTGGTGGCTTTCTTGCAGATGTTTTATGACCCAACGAGGTTACATCATCAGTGATGTTCCTTCCTTCCTTCCTTCCATCCATCCATCCTTCTCCCCCTCTCCTCCCTCCCCTCCCCTTCCTCTTTCCCTTTTCTCTTTCCCTTCCTCTCCTCTCCTCTCCCCTCTGCTCTCTGACCTTGATGGTTTTCTTGCAGGCATTTCACAACCCAGCTAGGTAACATCACCAGTTCTAACGATGACGGTATGATCAGAGCTAGCGTTATCTAGTTTGGGTCATGAAGCATCTGCGAGAACCAGCCCCCAATCTCAGAGAGCCCCCAAGGAGCCCTCATTTTCAACCCCTAAGCTTACAGATATTTTCCTTTGTGGTTGTTTGTGTTGTATTCCGCACAACGCCGTCTTCGATCTCTCTTTCCGATCCCGACAGCTTGCAGAAGTGAAAGCTGCCGAGAGGAGCCTCCGGATCCGTGTGAAGAACCTAACCAACGAGCTGGCTTTATACAAAAAGGGAAGGCAAGTAGTCCTCACTTAACGACCAGTCAAAGTTACAACAGACTCCAAAGATTACTTACAACTCTTCCTCAAAGCTCCCTCCACGGTGACCCATTTTGGCCCCCTGGCAGCCGGTTCACTTTTAGGGCTGGTTGCCGTATTCCCTCAGTCATGTGATTTGTGATGTGTTTTGTCCATTTCCAGTGTTTTTTGGCAAAAAAAGTCCATTTGAAAGTGTGGCTTCACTTAACGACCCTGTGATTCACTTAGTGACTTGCCTTTGTAAAATCAAGTCAGATCATATGTGGTGACTGGATTTACAACTGCAATGATATTAATGACCAAAATCCCCCAGGTTCAGGTTTTGGTCATTAAATGAGGATCACCTATGTTTGCCATTTTGAGCAAAGGGGGGGGCCTGCTTTTTGCTAGCTGAGCACTTTCCATCCCCCCTTTCCCTTTCCCCATTTCATGCCCACTTCATGCCAGTAGTCCTCGACTTACGACCGCAGTCGAGCCCAACATTTTCTGTTGTTAACGTGAGGCCTTTGTATAGTGAATTTTGCTCCATTTCACCACCTTTCTTGTCCCTGTTGTTAAGTGGATCACTGCAACTGATAAGTTGATAACGTGGTCATTAAGTGAACCTGGCTTCCCCGTTGCTTCCCCGTTTGCTTGTCGGAAAGGTCTCAAAAGGGGATCACGTGACCTTGGGACACAGCACCCGTCATAAGTATGAACCACTGGCCAAGCATCTGACTTTTGATCCCATGATCCTGGAGATATAAAGGTTGTAAGCGCGAAAAAGGATCCTAACTTTTCCAGTGCTGTTGTAACTTTGAACGGTCACTAAATGAACCGTCGTAAGTGGAGGACTACCTGCATTCTCTCTCAAACACCCTCTCGCCATTTCTCTCCTCTCAGCCTGAACCGAGCCGGCATCTCAAAGCGAGATGGCCATCGCTCCGCCTCGGGCGAACGGTCCAATTCCCAGGAGCGCAACGGCGTGCCCTGGGGAACCAGCCGGCCGCGATCCACCTCCAGGGACGGGCGCAGCGGGAGCCAGGGCCGCGTCTCCCGCCAATCTCCTTCTCCGACAGGTGGGGGGGGGGAAGGGTTGTCTTTGCGGCCTCCAATCTTTGCAATTGCTCTATAAGTCAATTTTGCTTGTTTCCTCTCGATAGAGAAGGCATGGGAATGGTCTGGAGCTCAGGAATGCAACCCTGTCTCCAATTTCTGTTTTGCTTCTGGCTTCCCAGATATTCTGCTTCTTTTGCACCAAGCTCGTTTCTCTAACATGAGGGACTAGAGCCTTTCTTATTTGCTGAAAAAGGGGATTTCTATATTTGCTGGCAAATGGGATTGTAAACGTTTTATTAAAGGTTGAACTTCCCTGCTTGATTTGCTTGTATATTGCCCAACCCTCTACTAATAGATGTTACTCCATACCAATAGAAGAGAGTATTTGCAGATCAGGGCCTCTCTGAGCTTGGTGGTTTCCTTGTAGACGTCTCATGACCCAACTAGGTTAAATCATCAGTGCTCGGAGGGAGTGGGCTTTGTGAGAGGACAAGAAGAATGGAGGGAGGAGAAGGAGGACAGTGGGGACCTTGGTGCTCTCTGAGCTTGGTGGTTTCCTTGCAGACGTTTCATGACCCAACTAGGGAACAACATCAGCGCTGGAAGAGAGAGGGGTTTGCTCTCGGTTTTAATCCATCTTTTGACCATCTCTCTGCTAGGAAGCAGCCAATTTGTGACATCCTGTTTTCCAATAAGCGTTTAAGTCTTGTGGGGGAAAGGCTAGCTTATTTTTTTCTTTTTTTAGCTCAAACTATTAAAAAAAATATTAGAAATGCCGTCCTGTAGCCAAAGCAGATTCCTTACAAGTCCATTACTCTCCCTTTTTTCCGACCGCAGCTATCCGGGCTCCTCGCTTTGATCCGACAGCTTTCGTGAAGGCCAAGGAACGGAAACAGAAAGAGATCAATCAGAAAAAGTGAGTGGACTTTTCTGCAGATACGGCTTGCTTTCTGGGCAAAGGGCCACGCTGGCAAATTAAAAATAATGGCAAGGCTCAAATGAAAGGCTGGCGCATGAATCAGCTGTTAGTGGCTGGATGATGTAGTATATTTTGGGGCAGTGGCATCATTTGGCCATGGTTTTTTTTTAATAAGCTTAATGTTTAATTTACTGTTACTTCATTCATCAAATTTCTAAACCTCCCATCTCACCCAAGTGACTCTGGGAGGTTTAGAGACCGCATGATCAAATGGAAACACGTCAGTTAAAAACAAGGTTAAAATTGACCAGCGAAAAGTGAGAAAGTTAAGATATCGTGCCGATCTGCTCTACGCCTTGTCTTGATACCGGAACCGAAAAGGAGATCATTCCGTTTCCGGTTTTCCTTTCCAGCAAACGGAGTCTCCACCGGGCCATGGGAGACACCCCGCCCAGTGGCTGGTACCACCACACCCAGCTCAGGGGCTCCTCGGCCCTCCCCGGCGGAAGCAACCTTGGGAAGCCACGTGGCCGCAGCTCTTCAGGTATGGCAGGGGCTTCAAAGCAGGGCTCTCCAACCTTGGCAACTTTAAAGACTTGTGGACTTCAACTCCCAGCTTTGCTGGCTGAGAAACTCTGGGAGTTGAAGTCCACAAGTCTTAAAGTTGCCAAGGTTGGAGACCCCTGTTCCAAGGTGGTTTCCTTTGCCTATTCTGCCATGGCACCAGGGGGCAAAGAGTTGGGGGGGTGCCCAAATCCGGAACTCTCTGTACTCGAGGGGAAGGGCAGAGGAACAGGAAGGAAGTGAACAAGCAGGATATGTTGGGCTCCTGTAGAAGCAATCCAATTACAGGTAGTCCCCCCCCCCACAACTGTTCTGACCCCAGCTCCCCAAACATGACAAACCTCCTGATGTAAACTCAAAAGATTTCTTTATTAGGAGTGCTGGTAGCCCCGGCAAAGGAGTTTCTCTCTCACCGCAGGCTAACAAGCCCATCTGGCCAGAGGATGAATAGTTGTCTGCCACACCTATTCATCTCCGTCCCCTGCCTTTGATCCCCAGAGCTCGGGTGGGGCCTCACTAGCAGCAGTAGCTCTTCCGTCCCAAGGACAGGCCCATAGATTTCCACTGCTCTCCTCTCCTCTGCCTTCTGTGCATCCGTGCGTCAGGCACTGGACCCAGCTATTCCTCTTCCTCCTCATCAGTCACTTCCAGACCTGGGGGCTGTTTTGACTCTCCATCTGAGGGCTGACAGACGGCCCAGCCTCTCTCTCTCTCTCTCTCTCTCTCTCTGCCAGCTCCATGCCCTCTTCCCCCTCGGAGCTCTCAGGCTGCCTTGATACTGACCTTGACTCCCCCGCCGCCTCCTCCTCCTCCTCCGATTTGGCCAATGGAGGGGCCAGCGGCCACGACACCAACTTATGACCAATTGCTTACCTCTGACGAAGCTAGCTGTGTGTCTGTGTAATTGACAAACTAGATTTAAAGGTTGCCACTTTTGCCACAGGATCTCATGTCTGGATGCTAGGCAATAGAATTGCCTTTATAGCAGTTTGCAGCATCCCACAGTCTCTTGACTGCATTTTACAACGGTTTTGCAAAAAAAACAACAACCCAGTGTTTATTTCTGATTTTTTTTGGGGGGGGGGGAAACCACCTATCGTGAGCCACTGGTTCACTTAACAACCATGTCATTCATTTAAAGGGTGCAAAAAAAGGGGGGGGTTAATTCCTCGGCTTACGACCACAACCGAACCTTGTTGATTCGTGAGTGCAGAATCACACCGGGGGTGGGGGTGGGGATTGGTGGGACCCTGCCCTAAACACCAATGTCCTTTTTTTGTCCCCCAGTGGAAAGCTTCCGCAGCAAACGCACTTCGGCCAGCTCAGGGAGTGAGATGGAGGATTATTCGGAACCCGTTGCACCAAGGTAAAGGATGGGGGGGGGGGGAGATGGGGTTTCTTTTAATGTGGGGGGAGGAAATGGGGATCAGCTAAGATGATTCTGGCAATCCATCTACTAAGTTTCCAACCGTAACTTTTCACTCCCGTTGTTGTGTATATAATAGCAGCGTCCCTCAACTTTGGTGAATTTAAGCTTCCTGGACCAATTCCCAGAATTCCCTAGCCAGCCAAGGGAGACGTCCTGTGGGAGTTGAAGTTCCCACATCTTAAAACTCATCAGCAGGCTGGCGTGGGGGTTCTGGGAGCTGAAGTCCGCACAAACTAGCCAGGCTTTAGAGACCCTACTCTAGACTGCCCACTGAACGTGGCTCTTTAAGCCACGTAGAACAAAATGTCTCCCATAATCAAGACACAACACATCTACAGTTTCACCGTCGGTGTTTCCCCCATCTAACGGATTGGGTCCTTGTTCGTTTAGAGGCAGGAAACGGCTCCCCAGGAACAGGAAACCCTTCAGCTCTTCGTCTTGGAACGGCCCTACGGGGGTGAGTGGTCAGCAAAGGTTCCTCTTTCCAAAGTTGGCTTTGGGTTCAAGGAGAGCCCTCCAAGGGGGCCCGGGACAGACCATGTAACTCCCCCCCCCCCACTGATTCTTGTTCTCTGTTCAGGGTCCCCGTGTGGACAACGCTCACAAGAAACGTTTCTCAAGCACTCCAAATACAGGCAAAGCCAGGGGGAAAGGTAAAACGGCTGGCGTCTCGGAGGAGATTTTGGAAAACTCAGGTGGGTGGGCATCTCTGAGCCAAGCTACTATTTTATTTTAATTTATTTATATCTCCCCTTTATTTTTACGAATAACTCAAGGCGGCAAACATATTTAACACACCTTCTTCCTCCTCCTCCTCCTGTTGTCGTCACAACAACCTTGTGAGGGTGCTTGGGGCTAGGAGGTTGGCCCAAAGTCAGCCAGCCCGCTTTCACATCTTAAGGCAGGACTCGAACTCACCGTCTCCCAAGTGTCTAGCCTGATGCCTTAATTACTGGACCAAACTGGCTTTCTTCGATGTATCACCAACCTGCTGATCAAAAGTCCCATCTTGAAATAACTGCTTTGAGGAAGGTGGGGTTCCTTTGGACCAGTCCCACCTCCCTACTGCTGTCCTAACACACACACACACACACACACACACACACGTTGGGTAGCTACATTTCAGCCTCAACGCACAAGCCATCAGTCACTGGGAGATGGCGGCCTCCTGCCTCCCTACTCTTTCCAGCCAGAAACAAAGGGTGACACATTTCATCATAGGATTTGTTTGGTGCTCGTCACTTTTAGAACTCGTCACGACTCTCTGGACCAATTAATGACGAGTACCGAGGTTGCACTGTGTAGGTGCTTTACTTTGGCAAGATTGATGCCAGGCTCCAAAAAAAAAAATAATCAAGAAAAGACACGCAGATTTTGTGTTGTGATTTTGAGTTATTGTGTGTGTGTGTGTTGCTGGCTGGGAATGATGGAACACGGGGCACAAGGCAGCTAGAAGATGCAGTATTGACAGGGAAGGCTGATAAAGGTGGGCTTTTTTTTTTAGCGAGGTTTACAGGTGTATCCCTCTTGAGATATAAAGGTATGAAAAATAAGAGACTTCTCCGCCTGGATTACTGTAGTGGAGTGAGGTCTGGATTCCCAGGAGGGAGGGAGGGAGGGGCTGCATTCCAGAGGACCAAGAGACAGTGAAGCTTAAGATTGTTTTGTTTGGGAGGAAGAGAGTTAAGATGCCTCCTATCTTTAATGGTGCAAGCACAGGTAGTCCTCGACTTACAACAGTCCATTCAGCGACCATTCCAAGTTTATGACGGCACTGGAAAAAATAAGTGACTTATGACCACTTTTCACACTTACGACCTTTGAAGCATCCCCACGAGCAGGTAATCAAAATTCAGCTGCTTGGCAACCGGTTCATACGTACGACCATTTGCTGCGTCCCAAGATCATGCGATTCCCCTTTCGCGGCCTTCTGACGAGCCGAATCAAAGGGGAAGTCCGATTCAATTAACAACCGGGTTACTAACTTAACAACCGCAGTGATTCACTTCACGGCTGAGGCAAGAAAGGTCGTAAAATGAGCCAAAACTCACTTAACGACATAACTTTGGGGCTCAGTTCCGGTCGTAAGTCGAGGACTACCTGTAGTTGGCTTCAGTTTGGCAAGATCTTAAGCCGCGAGCTTAAGACACATCTATTTATTTGCGCAGGGCTAGCCTAGGGTTTTTAGTTTTAAATTTAGTTTTAATGGGGTTTTATACTATTTTAGTGATATTTTAATTTCGGCCTAATTAATAAGTTTTTTAATTATTGTTTTTATTTGTATTATTCTTATGTTTTTATTTGGCTGTACACCGCCCTGAGTCCTTCGGGAGATAGGGCGGTATAAAAATTTGAATAAATAAAATAATAAATAAATAAATAAATAAAGATCGATGTCTCGGGGTGAGGGAACAATTAAGGAAACCGCTTTGAAGAAACTTGGCGTGTTTTTTCTTAGATTTTCGGAGCCTGATGCATTTGAGGAAAAATCCCACTTTAGTCTTGGTGGTGGGCATTGTGGGCAATTTGGGATGATCCCCCTTGGATGCCCCCTGACCTGATTGTATCGTCTGTCCCACCCGACAGAGAACCTCTACGATGAGCCCTCAGCCGATCTTTCTGAGATCGACGCCCGTCTGCAAGCCCTGCAGGAATACATGAATAAGCTGGAGACCCAGACGTAGCCCGAGCGATGGAGCCGAGCCTCTGCGATTCCTTCACCTAGCTAGATCCGGTCCAAATGTCGAAGATTGTCCTTTCTCTCCACTCTCACCACCCTGGTTGCCCGCCTTCCTTCTACGGCTGCGTCCTCGAGGGGGAGGGCAGGGTGGGTGGACGGCTGTCTTGCAAAACCTCAGGTTTGAAAGCCTTCCGAAGAACGACTTCATTAAAGGTTTCTCTAAGAACAACCTTCCCGAGAAGTTTTCCTTCTTGCAAAAACCTTCTTTACAGCAGTGATTCTTCAGCTCAGCAGCTTTAAAGATTAACATAGATTTAACAGAGTTGGAAGGGACCTTGTAGGTCATCTAGTCCAACCCCAGCCCAAACAGGAGACCCTACATCTGTGATGTCGCCCGTTCCTCTTCCGGGCATCAGTGCTGGAAACCGGAAGAGGTGGTCTTCCATTTTCCAGTGTGAGCATGTGCGCCGGCCAGCTGATTGGCACATGCGTGGCAGTAACCTGAAGAAACCGCAGGTACATTCTCTGGTGCGCACATCCCCCTGGCCAGCTCCTGTTCCTGGTCTCGGTGCAAACGGCAGCGCGTACGCAAAGACTCCCTTTGGTGCCAAAAAGGTTTGCCACCACTGCCCTACACCAGGGGTCTGCAAACTTGGCTCCTTTAAGACTTGTGGACTTCAACTCCCAGAGTTCCTCAGCCAGCAAAGCCAAGTTTGCAGACTCCTGCCTTACACCACCCCTGACAAATGGCAGTCCAATCTAAGTGGACTTCAGCTCCCAGAATTCCCCAGCTAGCCATGCGGCCAGATTGGCCCGTTACATTTTGCTGCTATTCTTCTCCTTTGCAAAGTTCACATCCGGTCTTTCTGACTTTTAAGAGTCCACTTGCCTTCATTTCTTTCGCCTATGAAGTTCTGCTTTGCAGCTTTATTAATAATAATCCGCTTTCTTCAAGTCCAAGCCATATTGAATCACGTTTGGCCTTCATTTTCCCAAATGTCGGAATTCCAGCAGATCGCAAAGCGGTGACATAGTTCCATGTCCCTGACCAAATAGTTCCATGTCCCATAGTCCCATGTCCCTGACCAAGTCATCCCCAGGAGGGGTTTAGGAAATTTGGACAACCCACGAAAAAAAGAGACAACTTTTATTGGAAAGGGGTTTTTTCCCCCCACCGAAATGAAACCCGAGGGGCTTAAATCAACCCACAAAACAACAGGAAGGCAGGCAGGAATGCTAAATGTTGTTAAAGTGGAAAAACAAGTTATATCACAGGAAAGGAGGGATGTTGCTTGGAAAAACACACAAATACTTTGTGTTAAATACAACAGAAACCTTGCAGGGCAGGAAAGGACTAAGGCAAGAGGTGTAAAAGTCTTGGCAACTTTTAAAAGGGCTTCTATTTTCGGAATTCTGCAGCCAGAAATAATAATAGTAATAACAGAGTTGGAAGGGACCTTGGAGGCCTTCTAGTCCAACCCCCTGCCCAGGGAGGAAACCCTACACCATTTCAGACAAATGGTTATCCAATATTTTCTTTAAAATTTCCAGTGTTGGAGCATTCACAACTTCTGCAGGCAAGTTGTTCCACTTATTAATTGTTCTAACTGTCAGGAAATTTCTCCGAGTCCTGGGAGTTGAAGTCCACAAGTCTTAAAAGTTGCCAAGGTTGGATACCTCTAGGCCAGGGGTGTCCAAACTTGGTCCCTTTAAGACTTGTGGACTTCAACTCCCAGAGTTCCTCAGCCAGCTTTGCTGGCTGAGGGACTCTGTGAGTTGAAGTCCACAAGTCTTAAAGGGACCAAGGTTGGAGACCCCTGCTCTAGGCTAAGATCAAAAAGTCCCTGATGTGCTAGCTTTTTTACTCACGAGGTATTTCCAACAGGAAATGCTCAGAAACTGCATCCTGTTCTATTCCCACAGGCTCCTCTGTGTTTAAATAGCCAAATTCAAGGGTTCTTTCAATTTTGAAAGAAAGGAGTGTGCACCACACAGTGATTTCCTGTGAGATTTTTTTAAAAAAAAATCCCAATTTTTTTTAAAAAGTCCCGCTTTTCTCAGAACAAGAACAAGAAAGGAGGGTAGGAGATCTAAGATCTCTTGCCCACTCCAGGGGATCAAGCAATGGGCCTTTCCACCGACCACTTCAAGCCGTGCTTGGTTTCAAGAGACAATCTGGACCGAGCAGAAGGCCAACTTTTGGCTGTGCCCAACTGCTCTTCCGAAGAGCGAAATAAACCCACTCTTCCCTGAATCTTTCTTCACTCTTTTAAGACACCCCAGCCCATCCCAGTGGCAGGAAAGCTAATCCTGGATCTTCTCGCTCAACCATGTTGGCCTGGGCAGTTCCCACCAGCGGGAGACAGCCAAGCACCACACAGCCTTCGTGGTAGATCCACTTCCAGAGCTCCAAGGAGAAGCCCACCCATCTGGCCCATCTCCCTCAGCATGGCAATCCTCTCTGGATCTTGGACCAGGGCCATCACCTCCCGAAAAACCAGTTCCATCATTTTCATCCTAGCCACGTCCACGTCTAGTAGAACCAAGGAGACCTGCGAAGGTTGGATGAACCTCCGTCCGCCTTAAAGCCCCAGGTATTCCGCCAGGAACGCAGCCAGGATCTTACTCAAGTTCTCAACGGTGGGGCGGTCCAGGTTGGCTTCAGTGTCCTCCAGGGTGTGCCAGACCCTGGGGAACGGGGTGGCAATGAGGTGGAGGACTGGAACGCCTGTCATAAATACACAAAAGACAAACACACACAGTGGTTTTTGTGGTGTGGAGACAATAAACTTGGTCCTTAACACCAATAAGACCAAGGAGCTTATGGGGGACTATAGAAGGGATAGATCAGACATCCAGCCCTTGCTTATCAATGGAGACCGAGTGGAGCAAGCGGCCAGTTTTAAGTTTCTTGGCTTTACCATAAAAAGAGGACCTGACCTGGGGTGCTCACATTGCAGCATTGATCCAGCAGAGATTATATTATCTGAGACTTCTCAGGAAACAACAACTGAATGGAAAACTGCTGATTGCCTTCTATGCTGCACCATAGAGAGTACTTTAACTTACTGCAGCTGTGTATGGTTAGCCAATTGCACAGTGGCCGATAGGACAGCACTCCAGAGAGTCAACGTCATTGCCCAGAGGATCACTGGTTGCCCTCTCCCCTCTTTGGAAGAGTCTGATAGCTCCCTCTGCCTTAAGAAAGTTCAAAACATCCTTAAAGATCCATCTCATCCTGGATCTCACCCTTTTTTTTTTTTTTGAACTATTACCATCTGGAAGACGGTACAGGATAATAAAAACAAGGACAAATAGGCTGAAAAACAGCTTCCATCCTGGGGCAGTAACTATATATTGAATTCTACTATATAGTGCAATATCAGGGGTTTTCCAATTCAATTGTATGGAATGTGAAGGTTATGTCTTTTGTTTTATTTTTTTATGTATAACGTACACGGAAGATGGCATTTAATTTCAATGTACGAGGTGCAATGACAATAAAGTAAACCGACTTCATTATCCACAGCTACTTTCAACTTCACGCCAAGGCCTGATTTGTCAGTGTTGAACTCCGGGTGGGGAAAAACTGTGTGTCTTTCGGTTTTTGGCCTTTTAAGCCATATTCCCTCCCCCACCCCGTACACAGGTAATCCTCGACTTATGACCACAATCAAGCCCAAAATTTCTGCTGTTAAGTTAGACAGTTGTTCAGTGAGTTTTGCAACCTTTCTTGCCACAGGGGTTAAGGGAATGACTGCAAGCTGATAAGTTAAGTCACCCGGTTGAATCTGGCTTTTGTCATTACAAATATTAAAAAAATATTACCAAAGAAGGAGACGAGAGAAAGAGAACGGGGGTGGAGAACGGGATGGGGGTGTCAAAGGGGGAGACAGAGAATGTACCTTTCCTGAGGAAGGGTGCGTGGTCATCTTCAACAGAGCCGTAGACTGGCTCCCTATAGAAATACAGCTGTTCCTGGGAATGGGATTGGAGCAGTCCAAGGTGGTGCAGCCGTTTTTCTACAGAATGCAAAGCAGGAATTAGCCGGGGTGGGGGCAGTATCCTTGCATCCGTGTCTGCTTGCCTAGAAGGGGTATTCTGGCCATAAAGCCAGGACTGCATTCCTGCAAATTGCAGTACAGTCTACTGACAGTCACCATTGGGAGCCGAGTTGTAAATCGAAGGGGTTGTTAAGGGAATTGTGCGTTATTTTTAGGCCTGTTTTGGCCACGTTGTTAAACGAATCACTGCAACCGTTAACTGAATCGTGCGATCGTTAAGCAAATCTGACTCCCGCCCCACCCCCCTCCACTGACTTTGTCGGTCGCAAATGGCGATCATGTGACACACACACACACCCCAGGATCCCTGAAGCAACCCAAATTCTGACCCCTCGGCCATGCAGATGCTGCGACGGTTATAAGTGCGAGGATTGATTGTCAGTCACTTTTTTTCAGGGTTGTTTTAATTACAAACGTGTCGCTAAGCAAAGGATTTTAAGTCGAGAACTGCCTGTCACTGAGAGGTAGATGCACGATGAGTTCCTGTTGCAAATTCTCGCTTGCAAATTGCATTCTTCCACTGCGCCAATGGTGCTTCCTCGCCTGGTAACGAAGCATCTGCATGGGAATCGGCCAACACCTGCAAAGTTCTGCTAACTCGGTTTTTGGATCTTACCGATGCTGATAAGCCTCTCGAACCAACCGGATGTTGCAAGGAAGTGATTCTGAAAAGATGGCTGAGGGGCGCCCAGCAGATCCAGCAAAACGAAGAGAGACTACAAGGAGAACAAACAAACAGAAGAAGTTGATTTTCTTCTCTAGTCCTGTGTTTCTCAACCTCAGCAGCATGAAGATGGGTGGACTTCAGCTCCCAGAATTCCCCGGCCAGCATAGTTTATGATGGATGGATTTCAAGCCTTGGATTTCCTCAGCCAGCATGCTTCAAGATGGGTAGACTCCAGTTCCCAGAACTCCTCAATCAGCATGCTTTAGGGTGGGTGGACTTCAACTCCCAGAATTCCCCAGCCAGCATAATTTATGTTGGACAGACCTCAACTCCCAGAATTCCCCAGTAGCATGCTTTAAGGTGGGTGGGCTTCAGTTCCCAGAATACCCAACCAGCATGCTTTAAAGTGAGTAGACTTCAACTCCCAGAATTCCCCAGAAAACTTGCTTTAAGGTGGGGTGGATTCCAACTCCCAGAATTCCCCAGTATAGCCCTTTAAGATGGCTGAATTTAAATTCCCACAATTCCCCAGAAAGCTTGCTTTAAGATGGGTGGACTTCAACTCCCAGAATTCCCCAGTCTGCATGCCAACCAGATTGCACTAGAGGGAACTGGTTGAAGCCCCAGTAATGTCCCCTGCTGATGATGTCATCCCACCTAGATGACCAAAAGTTCACCTGCCTGATGACATCATCATGGCTTCCACTTTTGACTTATATCCGAATTATCCACTCCCAGAAAGAGACTCACTATCGCCTGGAGGTGAGTGATGCCCTGCTGATGGGGAGTCCTGCCCATGTGCTCAGCTAGGTGACGGGCCCCATAGAGGGAATCTGTCTCACTCCACTCACGGAAAGCTTCCTCCCCATCAAAGAAGAGCAGCTGCAGGGTTATTTTCGAAGCCTGAAACCACAAAGAACAGGGGGAGGAGGGGGTTAGGTTGTGTGTTGTGTCCTCAAAGTCACAAAAGGAATAACGGGGGAGGAAGGATCACAGCCATCTAAGTCAGTGTTTCTCAACCTTGGCAATTTTAAGACTTGCAGACTTCAGCTCCCAGAATTCCCCAGCCAGCATGCCAACCAGATTGTACTAAAAGGAACTGGTCCAAGCCGCGATGATGTCACCTGTTTGATGATGTCATCCTGCCCAGGTCATAGCTGGCTGGGGAATTCTGGGAGTTGAAGTCTGCAGGTCTTAAACAGGCCACGGTTGGGAAGGTATTCATCTAAATCCATTCACTTATATTCCTAATAGCCGTGGAAAATATTTTGCAGGTAGTTTTCTCAGGAATTGCAACTTATTCTTTTGCCCAATTTCTCTGGCCCAATTCCAAAATTCCATTTTTTACGCGCAAATTTAAAATAAACGTTTGCTGGTTCCAGAAGCCTTTCGTATTTGTGGGTTGTGGAAACCTTTCCGATACTTTGGAAAAATAAAGGCATTTATTTCTGCATTTAAAAGCGTCCCACCCAAAACAGGTGGGAAGGATGACAGTGGCATTTTGCCAGCTCTGTTAGTCTCTACTTCCCCCTCCCGACGCTTCGTCTTCCCAGCTTCCCACCTTGACCGTCTCACCTGCTCTTTGGCCTTCAGAAGCCGGCTGTCCAGCGCCGTTACCAGCTCCAGCAGGATGGAGCAGGGCACGGCCGAATCAGTGGCCCCCACAAAAACCCGTCCGTGCCTGTCTCGGGGGAAGTATTTGGAGTCGTAGTGACAGGCGAAGACCAGGCGCCAGGTGGCCGTGGGGTCCAGCGTGGCCACCACGTTGGCAAAGCCAACCATGCCGTGTGGCGTCTGGTCCTCGAAAGCATCTAATTCCACCTGCCAAGAAGCCTTCAGTGCTTTTAGCCGTTCCACGATGAACTGAAGAGAAATCAGAAAAAACAAAGCTTGAGGACCAGCTAAGTCGCTTGGGCAAGTTTCTAGCCCTCTCTGAATGACAGTGCAAGTAGTCCTCGGTTTACGACCACAACTGACCCCAAATTTTGGGCAACGTCACCGTGGGTACAAACTCACTTGCCGGATCCTGACGTTGCCAGGGCTGCCTGAATACCTCTCCACCAGCATGGGCCGCAGGTAAGTCTTCCAAAGGCGTTGTAAATCCAGCTGGGAGGTCAGGTGTTTTAACTGGCTGCTGGAGAGACTTCGGGGTTTATGGATCAGCTGTCGGAAAAAGAGACCACCGTTTATTTATGCATTGCATATGGGAATATTTCAGAGCAAGCTGTAGGGGTTTTGTATACCTCCAAAGGCAACTTTGACCACTGGAAGATGGGTGGACTTCTTCAACTCCCAGAATTCCTCTGCCAGCATGTTATTGTACTGGAAAATTTGCGGACTTCAATTCCCAGGATTCCCCAGCCAGCACACTATTGACCATGGGTAGATTATAACTCCCAGAATTCTCCAGTCGGCAGTGCTAGAGAACTTTAAAGATATCAGGCCCTCCTTCACTCTTGGAGGATGGGGGGCAAGGGTTTGACTTTAATCTGCATTGTTGATCAATGCATTGTCTTGGGTGCCACGAAGGGCTAAAGTTTAAAAACGTGCATCTTAACGGCTTGTGGGTGAAGCAATGGCCGGGGACGGTGGGCTGTGCTTAAAGCAGGGTCTCCAACCTTGGCAACTTTAAGCTTTACTAGCTGGGGAATTCTAGGAGTTGAAGTCCACCAGGCTTAAAGTTGCCAAGGTTGGAGACCCCTGGTCTAGGTTCATCAGCGCCTGCTCTCCTGTAAAGCACCGGTTGGCCTTAATCCAGCCCCGATGGCGGTCTCCCAGTTCTTCGAACTAGGATCGCTCTTCTACCTTGCTGGGCAGCTGAGAAACGGGGCTCCGATCGTCTTTGGGGCGACTCTTTTCCGAGGCGGAGGAGCCCACCGACCACAGCTCGGCTGCCCTCCTCCAGGGTCTCCCTCCCCCCGAGGGCCCCCCCCCCACTCACTCCTGGAGGCAAAGCAGCCACGATGCCAGCCTAGGCGGCCCACCCTGGCCTCCCCAGCCCCACCAGCTGAGAGCCGATCCTGGCTTGCCGGGCCATTTTTCCCCTCTTAAGGAAAGCCGACCCTTTCTCTCCCTGGCCGCGCCTTATGGGCGGTGTGGTCCGCGGTTGGATGCCACGGCGCCGGGGTTGTTGGCCAGGGAGGGGCCCGGAGATGCCCCCCCCCCCAGCGCCAGCGGCTGTCAGCTGAGCCGAGACCCCCAGGGGCCCCCCAGCCTTGCCCGGCTCGCCTACCTGGCTGCCCGGCTCCGCTCGCGGCGCGGCTCCCGGCTGGAAGCTCCTCCAGAGGAGGCAGCAGAGCCCCAGCGCGCAGATCGCCGCCGCCAGCGCCAGCGGGAGAGCCCAGCGCCGCAGGAAGCGCTGGATCGGGCGCTGCGGGGGGAGCCGCGAGAGACCCGCCAGGTCCGCCGCCCCGCGCCCGTCGGGGAGACCCCCGCCCGCCCGGCTCCTGCGCGCCCCTCTCCGCATGGCCCGAGCCCCGAGGTCCTCGCTGGACCACGCCCCCTCCGGGCTGGGCCAATCCGAGGCGGCGCCGGGAAGGGGCGTGCCCCTGAGGACCGCCCCCTTCCTGGGTAAGGACACGTGGGCAGAATCAGCGGGTTCGGACGGGCGGGGAGGGGAGGGGGAGGCGCCTGGAGCCGTGGAGGGGGGGGGGCGAGTGGGATTTGCTCTCTCTAGATACGACTACAGGTCCCATCGCTCCCGGCGGAGGAAGGGAAGGAGGGAGGAGGGAGGGAGGGGGGAAAGAAGAAAGGGGAGGGAGGAAGAAAATTTTTAATTTTTAAATTGTTTTTTAATCTGTATTTATATGTATTTTAACTGCCTGTGAACCGCCCTGAGTCCTTAGGGAGATAGGGCGGTATATAAATTTGAAAAATAATAAAAATAATAATAATAAAAGGAAGAATGGAGGGAGGGAAGGAGGAAAAGAGGGAATAAGGGAGGGAAGGAGGAAGAAAGAACGGAAGGAGGGAGGGAGGAAGAAGGGAGGGAGGGAGGAAAAGAGGGAATAAGGGAGGGAAGGAGGAAGAAAGAACGGAAGGAGGGAGGGAGGAAGAAGGGAGGGAGGAAAAGAGGGAATAAGGGAGGGAAGGAGGAAGAAAGAACGGAAGGAGGGAGGAGGAAGAAGGGAGGAGGGAGGAAAGAGGAATAAGGGAGGAAAGAAGGAAGAAGGAAGGGAGGGAGGGAGGGAGGAAAAGAGGGAGAAAGGAAGGAGAGGGAAGGAGGAAGAGGGGAAGGGAGGAAAGAAGGAAGAAAGAATGGAGGGAGGGAGGGAGGAAGAAGGGAGGGAGGGAGGAAAAGAGGGAGAAAGGAAGGAGAGGGAAGAAGGAAGAGGGGAAGGGAGGAAGAGAGGGAGGGAGGGAGGAAAGAAGGAAGAAAGAATGGAGAGAGGGAGGGAGGAAAAGAGGGAGGCAAGCAGGAAGGAAGGAAGTAAAGGGAAAGAAGGAGAGGGAGAGAGAGGAAGAGAGGAAAAGAGGGAGGAGGGAGGAAAGAAGGAAAGATAAAGGGAGGGAGGGAGGGAGGGAGGAAAGGAGGAGAAGGAATAGGCACCTTGATTGTAATCCCAAAACAGCTGGAGCACCACTTGAACCCCCTTGGCCTTGACAAATTCACAGTCCAGTCAATTGCAAAAGGCAGCTTTTTTGTTTGAAAGAGCTTAGGCCCTGTGCTGATCCCTCTAACATTGTCAGACATCCACATCTGCCTATCCCAGATCCTTGGAAAGACTTGAAAAATGGATAAAAGTGCCAAATCCAGTCTGAAGATTTGGCTGGCTGTGTTACCAAAAACAATAATAAATACTTTAAAAAGAGGTGAGAGTTATTTGAATTCCAGCAAGCACAGAAAGTTTTCAAAATCCTCCGTTGCAAAAAAAAAACCACAAAAAAACCAAAAAACGAGAATTTATCTTTCTTTGGGAATGACTGGTTTCAGTTAATTGTTTTTGAAAAAAAAGAAGTGAACAAAACGGTCTTTTGAGTTATGTAAAACCTGTGTTGTGTAAACATGGAAGCCACAGAGTTTTCCCCCCCATATGCTACATCCACAATTATAACCTAAACAGTTGTAGTAGTTAATAGCCTTGCAACTTGCAAATATGGGTTTTCTGGGTATAAAAACTGGAGGTTTCTTTTATTTATTTATTTATTTATTTATTTTATCACATTTATATACCATCCTATCTCCCTAGGGACTCAGGGCGGTTCACAGGCAAATAAAAACATACATATAAATACAGACTAAAAATAACAGTTAAAAAACTTATTCTACATGGCCGAATTATTAAAAAGCAATATAAATAATAAAACCCCTTAAAACCAGTATAAATTTAAAATCTAATCCAGTCCTGCGCAGATGAATAAATGTGTTTTAAGTGCACCCTCTTGCATAGCTAATTTAGTTGTGATCTCTTATCATCTTCGATGCTTTCCCAAAGTTTTCTACAAACCACGTTCAGGTAATGTGCAAACCAAAATCCAACTCTGCTTTTATGCGCATGGATTGTGGCTGCTGGGCCACTGGAGCTGTTCAAGAAGAGCCTGAACAGCCACTTGTCTGGAATGTTATAGGGCAGTGATGGTGAACCTATGGCACGTGTGCTAGAGGTGGCACAGAGAGCCCTCTCTGTGGGCACATGCGCTGTTGCCAGCTGCTCCTCTGGTTTACGGTGCGTGCATGGATGTTGGCCAGCTGATCTTCATGCGTGCCAGAGCCCCAGAAACCCAAAGACCAATGGAATGCACCTTGTCTTCAGATTTCCGGTGCGTGCAAAGACCACGTGACTGGTGAGCATGCATGCACCGGGAACCAGATGACTAGGTGGATGGCTTGCGCATGCACACCAGCCAGCTGGTCAAGTTTCCGGGGCTCAGGCGCACCCATGCACTTTCCAGTTTGGGCGCTCTATGCCGAAGAAAAGGTTCACCATCACTGTTATAGGGTCTCCTGCTTATTTATTTATTTTTATTTTATTTTATTTAATCACATTTGTATACCGCCCTATCTCCCGAGGGACTCAGGGCGGTTTACAGTGTATAAGGCAATAGTCTCATTCTATTTGTATATTTTTACAAAGTCAACTTATTGCCCCCCCAACAATCTGGGTCCTCATTTTACCTACCTTATAAAGGATGGAAGGCTGAGTCAACCTTGGACCTGGTGGGGCTCGAACCTGCAGTAATTGCAGGCTACTGTGTTCTTAATAACAGGCTTTACCAGCGTGAGCTAAACCGGCCCTTTATTTATTTATTATTTTATTTAATCACATTTGTATACCGCCCTATCTCCCGAGGGACTCAGGGCGGTTTACAGCCCAATAAAAACATACATATGAATACAGAATAAAACACCAATTTAAAAAACTTACTTAAATAAGGCCGAATATTAAAAATTGCGATAAAAATAATAAAACCCCATTAAAACCAAATTAAAATTTAAAATTCTAGTCCAGTCTAGTCCAGCGCAAATAAATAGATGTGCCTTAAGCTCGCGGCGAAAGGTTCGAAGGTCGGAAAGTTGACGAAGACCTGGGGGAAGTTCGTTCCAGAGGGTGGGAGCCCCCACAGAAAAGGCTCTCCCTCTGGGTGTCGCCAGTCGGCACTGCCTGGCTGACGGCACCCTAAGGAGTCCCTCCCTGTGAGAGCGCACGGGTCGGTGGGAGGCAATCGGTGGCAGCAGACGGTCCCGTAGATAGCCCGGCCCTATGCCATGGAGCGCTTTGAAGATAGTTACCAAAACCTTGAAGCGCACCCGAAAGGCCACAGGTAGCCAGTGCAGTCTGCGCAGGAGAGGTGTCACATGGGAGCCACGAGGGGCTCCCTCTATCACCCGCGCAGCCACATTCTGGACTAACTGGAGCCTCCGGGTGCTCTTCAGGGGGAGCCCCATGTAGAGAGCATTGCAGTAATCCAGACGAGATGTCACGAGAGCATGAGTGACCGTGCTTGAGCAGGGGGTTGGACTAGAAGACCTCCAAGGTCCCCTTCCGACTCTTTGTTATTCTGTTATTCCTCCAGAAATGAGAAAGCGAGTCTTGTTTCGTTTCTTTCCTGTTTTTATTTTTTTTTCCTCTCCACTTGACATTCGTGTGAAAATGCCACACATGTATACAGACAAACGAGCTTATAAATACCAGTGTGAATAAGTAGCAAAAGTGCCCTGTTCTCACACACAGACACACACACCCCCACCTCCCACCCCTGAGTGGTGCCAATCGGCCAGCGTCAAGGAAGGAGCAGGTTGGCGTCAAATCACTGCAAATCAACATCTGATCCAAGGGGAAACAACGGGAATCCTGTCGTTTAGGGGAAGGGAGCTGGAGAGAAGATAAAATAGTTAGAAATAACAAAATAATCGGGAGGGAGGACAGGTGTACAGTTGAGGTGTGAGAACTCTGGTGCACAGGAGACAGGAAAGGGCTGAGAAACAGATCCCAGGTTAAGAATGTGGCTTGCATGAATTCCTACAAGCGGAAATGTGCAGAAAGCAAATCTGTTTTTTAGCATGAGCCCATGTTAATTAAAAGAAAAGCGAAAGGAGGCAGGGAAATTATATTCCAGTGGAACATGATAGCAACTTTTAAGATGGGTGGACTTCAACTCCCAGAATTCCCCAGACAGCGTGGCTGGCCGGCTGGGGAATTCTGGGAGTTGAAGTCCACCCAGCTTAAAATGGCTATGGTTGAGAATCACTGCCATAATCCATTTCACCCCACAAACGCAGTGGCTTCCATTTCAATCTGCTTTCCGCCCTGCCCAAGGTGGCCCTTTCAGCTGGCCATCCTCTTCCTCCATGGATGAAGGAGAATGGTGGATCAAATGAGACCCTGGTAGGGATAAGCATCCAAACTATGGGTAAAAAAATTCCTGAGCTAAAAGAAATATATCAGGAGGAGCAAGGCTTAGAATAGTGTGGAAGAGGTAGCTGGAGAGGGGACCTATAGAAGCTGGAATCGTAGTCAGATCCCTTGACATGAAGGTCAACTCAACTTGAGCTTTGGATGAGGACCCTATTAAGGATGGAAAAGGTGGACCACTGTCTTCTAAGGTGGCCTTTTTGACTTCCCAGTCTAGCTCGTAGCTGTGGGCTCCCAACCAAGTATCAACCAGATTAGTAGGGGTCAAGGGCAGTGGTGAAATTCAAATTTTTTCACAACCGGTTCTGTGGGCGTGGCTTGGTGGGCATGGTGTGGCTTGGTGGGCGTGGCAGAGGAAGGATACTGCAAAACCTCCATTCCCACCCCACTCCTGGGAGAAGGATATTGCAAAATCTCCATTCCCACCCCACTTTGGGGCCAGCCAGAGGTGGTATTTGCCTCTCTGAACTACTCAAAATTTCCACTAGCGGTTCTCCAAAATCTGCTGGGGTCTTCCTATGGTATAGACCAGGGGTCTCCAACCTTGGCAACTTTAAGACTTTTGGACTTCAGCTCCCAGAATTCCTCAGCCAGCCAAGATTGGAAACCCCTGGTATAGAGCAAAGGTCTCCAACCTTGGCAACTTTAAGCCTGGAGGACTTCAACTCCAATAATTCCCAGAGCTCTGCTCTGCTGGCTGGGGAATTCTGGGAGTTGAAGTCCTCCAGGCTTAAAGCTGGCAATGTTGGAGACCCCTGGTAGGAGACCTGCCTTCCCAACGTCCTCAGAACTTTCCTTGCCCCTGAAGATGGCCAAATGGGAAAAGTTGGAAGGCCTACAAAACACTGAATTGGGGAGTAGCCCTTTGGATGGCCATCAAGAACCACCATTCTCACGGTGAAGAACTCCTGGTAACCCAAACCCCCTCTAGATCTGGAGCAGGTCCTAAGACAATGCAGTGAGTTTCTGAAGGCAAAGAAATCATAAGGAAGTGACTGAAGGAAGACCCCAGGATGAGGGGATGGGGGTGGAGGATGAAGGCCAGCACAGCAGGTTCTAAACATTTGGGCTCCTGCACGACTACTAGCTTACACCAGGTTGGGAAGAACTCCGGACAAGAGGCCAACGGAGGAAAAACAACGGGTCCCTGAATCTACAGGATTGTTTGCAAGGTCAGAAGACAATCCCATGACTTGATTAGCAAGCTCAGGTGGGTTAAAGTGCCCAACCAGACCGGCAGGCTCTCACGCCAGCCAGAGGACATACCGGCATTTTCCAATGAAAACATTGGCCAAGTTATGACTCTTTTGCAGGCTTTTTTTTTCGTACAGTTCACGAGGAAGTGGTTGAGTTTGGAAAACCCCAACCCCCCCTTGCTAGTCCTCCCCCACTCCCCCCCCCCCTGAAGCCAATTGGGTCATAATTCAAGTAAGGAAGAAACGCCACTGATGGGCTTCGTTTTAGCTAGATCAATAAAGAGTTTTAGAAGAAAGAAAAAAATATGGGGAAAAAGCCGAGAGCTACACAGCATTGCGGTAGAACGGAAGGGGTCTTTGATTGACGGGAGGGTGGGCTGCAAGGGTGAAAGCAGAGGAGCCCTTAGCAGAAGAGTCGGCGTTTCCCCCGCAGTCCTGCGAGGCTCCTCCCCAGTATGGAAGAGAGAGAGAGTGAAGGTTAGGGAAGATGCATCCAAGATGGGGGGGGGGTCTCTTTACCCACCACAAAGGATGGGAGAAAGGCGACCAGGAATAGAAACGGCAACACATTCCCAGAGATCCTATCTTGAATGATGGTTGTGCCAGAGTAGTACAAGGATGGGGTGGAATTAGGGGACGGTTGGCCTGTCTCGGCCCGGAGAAAATATTATTTCCTGCTTAGGACTGAAGACCTCTTCTCCATCACTCGGGTGACCCTGAAATCTTAGGTCCCAAGGGGGGCTGACATTTTCGCGGTCCAGGGTGGGGAGGGGGAAACTCAGAAAACCCAACTGGAAAAAGTCCACCCACTGAGGATTGTTTTCCTACACGCAGGGGGATTTCTGCAGTCAGCTGATACCCCCCAGGTCTTTGCAAGCTCCCCGATTCCAACAAAGAAATTCTCCCTAAAAATGCGTTTGCTGGACTCGTGCTCCGGGCAAGACGAGAGAGGAGGGGGATGGGAAACTCATTTCTGATTTTAGCTCTGCGCTGGCCAACCGTGGCGACTTGAAGCCCCCTGGACTTCAACTCCCAGAATTCCCCAGCCAGCCATGAATGATAGAGTTGGAATGGAAGGATCACCTAATCCAGGGGTCTCCAACCTTGGGAACTTTAAGCCAGGAGGACTTCAACTCCCAGAATTCCCCAGCCAGCCATGAATGATAGAGTTGGAACGGACCAGAAGGATCACCTAATCCAGAAGTCTCCAACCTTGGGAACTTTAAGCCAGGAGGACTTCAACTCCCAGAATTCCCCAGCCAGCCATGAATGATAGAGTTGGAACGGACCAGAAGGATCACCTAATCCAGAGGTCTCCAACCTTGGGAACTTTAAGCCTGGAGGACTTCAACTCCCAGAATTTCCTAGCCAGCTTCATTGGCTGGGGAATTCTGGGAGCTGAAGTCCTCCAGGCTTAAAGTTCCCAAGGTTGGAGACCCCTGACCTAATCCAGTTTTCTCAATCTTGGCAACCTTAAAGACTTGTGGACTTCAATTCCCAGAATTCTCCAGCCAGCCATGCTGGCTGGGGAACTCTGGGTGTTGAAATCCACAGGTCTTCTAGTCGCCAAATTTGGACCCCCCCTCTTTTAAAGGATAAAGGAGCTCATTGGGGCTGTCTCCCCAAATCTGGTGAGCTGTAGCGACTGGCCAATATATGCCCCTCCATCAACCTTATATATTTTGTTTTTAAAGGGGCCTCATGACTCTCTGTACATATATTTATTTATTTTGAATACATGGGTGTTATTTTCTCCCCCACCCCCTCTTCAATTTCCTTCTGCAGCAGGGCAGCAGCAGAGACCAATTCCGCACCCCCAGCTGCCAGCGGGATCAAGCAGTTCTTTAAAACACACACACGCAACACACAGATCAGAGCTGTTGTAAAATGCACCCGCACTCCCACTCTCTCACACACGCATGGAGAATTAAGACAGGAGAGAAAAGGAGAAAAGGAGGGCGGGGGGGGGAAGGTCTCTCCGCCCACCCACCCCACTTTCCCCCATCCCGAAGCCCCTCACCTCCCGTCCTCCCTCCGGGCTGCCCTCTCTCTCAACATGTCACACGGCTGCACCCAGTTGTTGTCGTGCAGTCCCACGCGGCAGCCCGGGGTGTCTTTGTCCGTTCTACGGCAGCACATCCAGTAGGAGCGTCCGTAAGGCAAGTCGTGATGGTAAGGTTTGGGGTGCCAACGGCAGAGGGAGACGTCGCCCTTCTCGTAATGTCTCTTGCACTGCTTGCAGGGGTCGTCGCGATACAAGGGGTCCCGGTTCCACTTGGAGTCCGTGGCCAGCACGCCGAAGGTCTCGATGATGTACTTGAAGTAGTGGCAGGAGCATTTTAAGGCCGCCAGCGCCTGGGTGGGCAGGTAGCTGAAGATCTTCACCATGATATGATCGGGAAGCAGCAGCATGTACTGGCGAGGCTCCAGCAACCGCTGGATCTTGAAACGGATCTCTAAGAAGTCGTGCGAGACGTGGCGATACAGGCGACACAAGGACGTATCGGAGACGGAAGGCTCCAAGCCGGATCCGTCGGCCCTCTCCAACCCGCCCTCACCGCCGCTGGACGAGTCCAGGAACGCGCTGTCCGTGTCTCGGCTGTCTTCCTGCCGTGGCGTCTGAGCATGGAGGAAGAAGAGCTGTCCTGGCGGAGGGTCATCGCAAGACGCGCACAACGCTTCTTGGGTTGGCGAGCCCACCGTCAAGCAAACGGTCTCTTCCTTCATGTTCTTGGTGCTGTCCTTGCCAAAGAAGACACACTGGTCCACCACACCTGTGACCACCACGTCCACATGGAAACCGGACACACAGTCTCTGGCTGCGGAGGCGGGGGAGCCTCCCATCTTTTCTGCAGGGGCCCGGACGTCTTCGGGGATAGTGTCCAGTTTGCCGGAGCCGTTCTGGGTCTCGCGATACGTCATCTCCATGTCTGCAGGCTCACGGCCGGATCCTTCGGAGCCCTTGGGGGAGGCACTCGCCAACAGGAAATCCACATTGTTGGGAAGGGTATCCCGGGAGGGGCTGATCAGCTGATAGAGGTCACAGGTGATCTTGTCTTTGGACCGGGCTGTGGTGCCGGTGGGGGACCCTCCGCAGCTCATGAACATGCAGTTGGGCCGGGGAACAGAGCCGCTTTCTGAGGGCGAACGGGGGTCTCGGCTGCTGGAAATACGGAAGGCAATGCGAACTTCGCCAGGGCTGTGCTGGGAGTTGGCCACGCACTCGGAAGACTCCCGGCGGAGGCCGTTCTGACACACAACACTGCGTTCCCGAGACTCAAAGTGGGCAATGGCCTCGGCCACACGGCTGCAGTCCGAGCTTCCCCCGGAGGCTGGTGGTTTCTTCTCCCCGTTCTCCTCTTGCTCCGTAGATACAAAAACCATCGGGGACGGCGGTGCGCTCGGTCTGGAACAATTCTGCTCCGCCCGCGCCGTCCGCTGCTCCACCAAGGCCACCATCTCTGCCACCGAGAGCAGGTCGGTGGTGTCCCCGCCGGCAGGGTCAGTGTGGGACTCGGGCCAAAGGCAAACATCCTCAGCCTCCTTGCTGCCACTGTCCTTGGGTTTGACCGGGCAGACTTTACTCCGGGCGGGATCGTGCGACCTCCGCCGGCGCTTCGCCTTGGAGCTGTCGCTCCCCCAGTTTCCTTTGACTTTCATGGCGCTGGCCCTGTTGCCGCTGCTGCACTGGTGGGCCACGAAGAACGCGATCTTCTCCTTCGTGTTGCCTGGCTTGATCACATACCAGGTGTCCAAGAGGACTCGGCCCTCCTCCACCTGACCAGGATTGGAGGAAGCAGCCGGGGGAGGCGGCGGGGGAGGCGGAGCTGGGGGGGTGTTCTCCGAAGAGAGCTCGTCGCTGTCCCCGTCTTCCTCTTTGGCTTTGCAGGCAAAGTCTCCAAAACTCTTCTTGCCCTGGTTGCCACGGCACGGCTTGTTCTCGGAATAGGTGCCAAACGGGCGGGGACACCACAGCTGGATGTGGGAGAAGGTGTTGTGATCCATCACGCTCTCATGGCCAAGAGGAGGGGGAAGGACGGTCCTCCCCTCTAGTGCATGATCGGCTGCTCCTGTGAATCTTCCCAGGGCCCTGGAGTAGCCTGCGGGAAAGCGAAGGAAAACAGACATCCATCAGGTGTGCAAAATGCAGCGGATTAAGACTGTGTGCATGCAACGCTCTGCTACCTTCGAATTCATTTTCCATTTCTGGGGGTGGGTGGGAAATCATGACAGGTAGTCCTCGACTTACGACCACAATTGAGCCCAAAATTTCTGTTAAGTGAGACATGTGCTAAAGTGAGTTTTGCTCCATTTTACGACCTTTCTCGCCACAGATGTTGAGTGAATCCCTGCATCTAGTTAAGTCAGTCCCAGGGTTGCTAAAGTGAATCTGGCTCCCCCGTTGACTTTGCTCGTCAGAAGGTCGCAAAAGGGGATCACGTGACCCCGGGGACACTGCGACCGTCATAAATATGAGTCGGCTGACAAGCGTCTGAATTTTAATCACGTGGGATGCTGCCTCATCAGTGTGAAAAAAACAGCCGTAAGTCACCAATTTCAGTGCCGTTGTAGCTTCGAATGGACGCTAAATGAACGACTGTAAATCAAGGACGACCTGTAGCTAGTCCTCATGGTGCCAGTAAAAAAAAGGAAAACACGGCAATGGGGTCCAGCGAGGGCCTGGAGCTGTCCCATCCCACACAACGTCTAGTATCTTTCACTCTCCTTGCCTTGTAACTGGGACTCTCGGTCTTAAGGAATGCGGTGACTTGGATTTATAGATGCCAGTTTTATTGGGCCTTCAATCTTTGAGGATTTTTTTAATTTGATTTTAATGATTTCCCGGTCATTGCCCTGTGCTTTTTCTTCCTTTGGGTAGATGGGCAGCCCTATAAATCCGTGAAATAATCCATCAGTAAATTGTCCAAGGGAGGCCACATAGCTTTTTACATCTCCTGCCTGTTTCCCAGCGGCCAGCTGAAGTTCGGGGAGTGCTCTGCATAATTTACTCCTACGGCTTCAAAGGAAGTACGCGAAGGTTACCGATGCCAAGGGCAAGCAAAGGACCACGTGGGTGGCCCCTGCTGCGGCAGATGGCTGGCAGGATGCCACCAACACAAGAGGGAACATCGAAGCTGATACCAGAGCAGGAGCCGGCAACGGTGGCAACTTTACGGCCTGTGGACTTCAACTCCCAGAATGCCCGAGCCAGCCGTGCTGATTCCCAAATATCCGTGGTCAGCGTCCGCTCGACCTCTACCACACCAATTCCCCTGTAGTAATGGGAACTTAGTGGCCTACCTTAAAGGGCTGTTCTAAGACAGTTTCTCAGCCTTTGCAATTTTAAGAGCTGTAGACAGGGGTCTCCAGCCTTGGCAACTTTAAGACTTGTGGACTTCAACTCCCAGAGTTCCTCAGCCAGCTTTGCTGGCTGAGGGACTCTGGGAGTTGAAGTCCACAAGTCCACAAGCTTTGCTGGCTGAGGAACTCTGGGAGTTGAAGTCCACAAGTCCACAAGCTTTGCTGGCTGAGGGACTCTGGGAGTTGAAGTCCACAAGTCTTAAAGTTGCCAAGGTTGGAGACCCCTGATGTAGACCACCGATTCCCAGAATTCCCCATCATATTGGCCGGGGGAATTCTGGGGGGATGAGTTGCATGCATCCTAAACCATGCTGGCTGGGGAGTTTTAGGAAATTGGATAACTTTTATTGTCATTTCTTTACGGTGGGCACAACGGCCACTTTCATTAAAAATGAAATTCTGTTGCCTGATCTCAAAAGTTAAGTATATATCTACCCATGCCCATACGTAACAGACGTATACACATTCTACCGTTTCCCCAAAAATAAGACCTCCCTAGATAATAAGCCCAATCGGGCCTTTGAGCGCATGCGCTAAAATAAGTCCTCCCCGAAAATATTTAAGCGCATGCACAGTCGGTCCCCGTCATTTCCTCGGGTTAGGGCTAGGGAGACAGAGCTGGAAATTAGGTAAGACGGCAAGAGGAGCCCCGTCTTGCTCCAAGAACCCCAAAATAATAAGACCTCCCCGAAAATAAGGCCAAGCGCTTATTTTGGGGTTCAAAAAATATAACACAGGGTCTTATTTTCGTAACATGGTACATACATACATACATACATACTTGTTTTCTGAGGTTTTCACGGGTGTTTGTATGTAGGTCTTTGGTTATTCGGGTTTTCTCCCGCGTAAAATTGGAAGTGTCAAGTCTCATTCGTCATCTTCAGGCTGGTGTTATCAGCTTCATGCTGAGCACAAAGCTGATAACACCAGCCTGAAGATGACGAATGAGACTTCGTCGAAACGTCACCAAGCCACTTCCAATTTTACGTGGGAGAAAACCCGAACAACCAAAGACCTACCTACATACATACATACGTAACACACATATACACATTCTATCCTGTTTCTCCCAAAATAAGACATCCTCTGATAATAAGCCCAGTCGGGTTTTTGAGCGCATGGCAATAAGGCCAAGCGCTTGTTTCAGTGTTCAAAAAAATATAAGACAGGGTCTTATTTTCGGGGAAACACAGGATACCTATACCTATACATGTATATGCACATATACAGTATATTAATCACTGTCCATTTTGAATACATAGCAGAGAGTTCACAAGGTTGATGTATATGGAACAAAACTGACAAGAATCTCGATTTTCAAATTTCCCGATACCACGAAGCCCCCTCCCAGAAAGCAACAAGGGAAACAGGCTGTGGAGAGGATTTGTAGCATCCCAGAAAACCCTGCAAATTCCATGCAAGGTTGAGCCATCCTTGGTGGCCTCCGAGCTTGGTGGTTTTCTTGCAGATGCTTCCTTACCGAGCTGCAGCGCTGATGTTGCTACCTAGTTGGGTTATGAAACGTCTGCACAGAAAACCCCAAAGCACTGAGAGCACTGGAAATCTGCAAATCAAGCACTGATGAAGTTACCTAGCTGGGCCACGAAACGTCTGCCAGAAAAGCAGCAGGCTCCAAAAGCACCGAGGACCTTAAAAGCAACGGCTCTTGTGGAATGGCGCATGTTACCCCTTCCCATTAAAATGCCCCTTTCTCGGCCCTTCCTAAGCCGAACCTGCACCGAAGCTCCGGTGTTCGAAACCTGGCATGCTTTTGAGAAAGAGCAGAGAGGGGCCTGGCAGGTGGGTTGACAGCTTGGAAACTGGTCTCATCTCCCCCTTGAAAACCTGCGGGAAGGAGGCAGCCCGAGGTGGGAAGGGGGATGAGGGAAGGGGAATGCTGGAATGCCATCCCCTCCTCCTCCTGCATGGGCCATATTGCCATTGTGATGGAAGCCGCCGCCCCCCCCCCCAAGAAAAGTCACACGTGCAACTTGTTGATTGTGCAAGGACACCGCCCGATGGAGGAACCTGGTCCTGGGCAGCCAGACACACACACACCCCCTTGCAAACTCATCCTTGAGACCCCTCCCCAAATGCAATCGGCCGCTGTTCGCCAGCATCAATGCAAGCTTTCCAACTAAGCTTTTCCCCAGGGCACAAAAAAGAAAGAAAGAAAGAATTCGACTAGAATCATCACAATCACAACAATTCCAACAATTCTCCCCCCCCCACCTCCCCCACCCCAGGGCGAAATCTCCTGCCAGCCATAGCATCCTCCCTTCATCCTTTCCTGACAAATTCTCTTTCTCCCCTTCTTACCTGGTACCCCAAAGCCAAGGGAAGGGGAGGAGCCTCGGCAGGCCTTCGCGGAACCCTACATCCTTGCTCGGAAGCCTGCGAAATAATATTATGTTTTGTTTTAAATAATAACAGCAACAACAACAACAACAACAACAATGCCAATAATAATAGATAAATCCACAGGTCCTTTTGCAAAGCCAGAGGAGGGGGGGGAAGAGGGGGGGGAGGGAATGGTCCAAAATGGGGGCGTGTGCGGGGGTGTGCGTGAGTGGGAATATTGTCCCCACCCGAGGAACCTCCTCCTGCTGCTGACAGAATGGATCCCTCCCCTCCCCCCCCACCAACCTGGATCTCTTAAAGGGCCAGCTACCTCATTCCACTCCACTGGCCAGGGCAGGGTCCCCCTTCCCACTTGCAATCAATAAGGGGCTTTGAATGCACCAGACTGTAACTCTTACCACCCCCCCTCCAACACACACACACACACACACCCATATACACACCCCTTAACCACTTCAGCCATTTGTTGACAGACATATGCATGAGGCTGAGCGGCCAATCAGAAAGCCGAGTTTGGGGCATGCCCATATATGGATGACAGCAGAGTTTGAGCCTCTCCTTCTGGGTTTTTTTTTTCTTCCCTCCCCTCCTTTAAATCCCCACTGCCAGCATGCCAAGCCAAGCCAGGGATCGTGGCGCAATTCCCACCCACAATCAGGAACGAAGGCCGGCTTGCCCAGCCGAGGGCCATAGCGCAATTCTTAGTATCCCTTCACACACACTCCTGGAATGTCGAATTTATTTTCTCGGCTCTGAGCTGGTCAAAGACTCGCTATGCATTGCACCGGGAAGAACTGTAACGCAGAATAGCAGAGTGGGAAGGGACCTTGGAGGTCTTCTAGTCCAACCCCCTGCTCAAGCAGGAGACCCTGGTACCACTTCAGACCAATGGCTGTATTCCTAGATCACAGATTGCATGCATAGTCTTGTGGGTGGGTGGGGGGTGGGCAGGATGGGACAAGATCTCCCAGACTGATCGTAGAATAACAGAACTGGGAAGGGACCTAGGAGGTCATCTAGTCCAGAGCTCTCCAACCTTGGGAACTTCAAGCCTGGAGGACTTCAACTCCCAGAATTCCTCAACCAGCCAGCCAGATCAGTGGACCTCAACTCCCAGAATTCCCTAATCATGCTGGCTGAGGAATTCTGGGAGTTGAAGTCCACACGTCGTAAAGTCGCCATGGTTGGAGACTCCCCACCTTAAGGGGTTTTTCTCTCTCTGCAAGATTTCTGTTGTAGCTAATTTAAGATTGAGTTCCCTTCTTTTCTTGATGACTGCTTTTCTCTGCCTCTCGTGGCTTCCTATTCCCTGAGCTCCAAAGGGTGTTTCCCCCCCCCCCATTATATTTCTTTTTTTGTGGTTCCCGTTGAAGGCAGATGAGGGATTAAGATGCAAAGAGGAATATCCACACCGCAAGCAAATGTACAGAACTGTTTGCAACCCATTTAACGGGCAATTCTGGCAGATGGCCTTTTCGTAAACGCGGGGGGGAGGGGGCTGCCCCTTCCATCACCCCAGGCAACCTGGCCCAAAACATCTGGAAGGCGAGGGATGAGAAAGGCAGAAATGTACATCCTCTTCGATATCGGTGCAGTATCGACATAACTGCAACAGCCATATTGAAAAGGAAGGAGGACATGCTGAGTAATTCTACAGAAGTTATTGCTAGGAAAGCTTTAGTCCAGACGCCGGGCAACCTTGGACCCAGGAGAAAATCCCTCTAGGTCAGGGGTCTCCAACCTTGGCAACTTTAAGCCTGGAGGACTTCGACTCCCAGAATGATCCAGCCAGCTTTGCTAGTATGAAAATATGAAGTATGAACCCGTCGCCAAGCATTTTGAATTTGGATCAGGTGAGCCTGGGGATCCTGCCACATAAAGCGTAAAATGCTCGTAAGTCACTTTTTTTCAGTGCTGTTGTAACTTTGCTCATTAAAGGAACTGTTGTTAAGTTTGAGGGTTACCTGTATTAAAAACAGAGTAACAGAGTTGGAAGGGACCTTGGAGGTCTTCTAGTCCAACCCACTGCTCAGGCAGGAAACCCTGCACCACTTCAGACAAACGGTTGTCCAATCTCTTTGCAGAAACCTCCAGTGTAACAACGAAACCCTGCGTTGCTGCTCAACTAAAAAGGCAAGCCCTTCTTCTCCCTGGCGGCTGGCTTCACGCCAAGCGCAATGTTTATGATTAACTTAACATCCACAACCGTATAATTAAGCCTGTGTAACTCACCAACGCAGAACATCATGAAAGATAAGAGCGCCCTGAAAGGCTGTAAAATTGGGGCGGATTGCACAGGCCAGGTGAAAGTGAGACAGGCGGCAACTGAGCGCTCCCAGCCACAGCATTCCCAAGCGCACCTCAAAGGGTTTTTTGAGACACCCGGTGGCCTCTTTTGTCTTTTGCAGGGGTCTGGGGGAGGAGAGGGGTCTTCTGAAGGCGGGGGTGGGGTGGGGGGAAGAAGGGCATTTCATCAGCCATGAAGGAGGTCTGGATGTTAGTAGCAAGGACAGAGATGGAGACTGTCCTTAACCCAGGGAAGGAAGGAAGGAAGGAAGGAAGGAAGGAAGGAAGGAAGGAAGGAAGGAAGGAAGGAAGGAAGGAAGGAAGGAAGGAAGGAAGGAAGGAAGGAAGATAAGATAGATAAGTAGATAAATAGATAGACAGACAGACAGACATTGATTGATGGATGAATTGAGAGAGAGAGAGAGGGAGGGAGGGAGGGGGAGAGAGAGCGAGAGAGCGAGAGAGAGAAATAGATAGATGCAGACAGGCAGGCAGAAATGGATTGATGGATGAATGTAGATAGATAATAGATAGATAGATAGATAGATAGATAGATAGATAGATAGATAGATAGATAGATAGATGATAAATGCAGACAGAGCGGTTGTATAATTTTCCTCCCTCCCTTCGATCTAAAACCCTTGGAAGAAGGAAGGGGTACAGACAGTCCAGAGCACCCCCAGCCCCCAAACTAGAAGAATCCTCCTTCTATTAACCCTCTGTCAGGTCTGGGTCAGGAACAAGCCTATGGGGCAGACCATCTACTTCAAGATCTTGAAATCGGCCTCTGGGATTATACCTCCACTTAACAGAGGGACCCGAAACCGAGGGCCACAGATGTCAGTGGGGCTCACAGAGCTGGCACCAACCCCCAGAAAGCAGAGCTCTTAAACTTTGGGTTTCAGGCCAGGATAAGCTGCATGTCTTTCTCCTCAAATACAGCAGCTAAGCCAAGATCCAGATGGAAAGCCGGGTCATAAACCAGGATGCTGCTCTTAAAGGGCAGTGCGATATGGTCCTTGAGTTACGGCAAGCCCAGACAGAAAGCTGAGGCATCTTTGCTGGGTCTGTTCAAAATCAGCAGCCCCTTTCCAGAACTTTCCCACCCTTCCCCCACCCCGCCCTTTGGAATTGCCAACAGCTCAGAACCAGAACCAGAACCAGAGCTGGAAGGGACCTTGGAGGTCATCTAGTCCAACCCCCTGCTCAAGCAGGAGACCCTGGTACCACTTCAGACCAATGGCTGTATTCCTAGATCACAGATTGCATGCATAGTCTTGTGGGTGGGGGGGCAGGATGGGACAAGATCTCCCAGACTGATCGTAGAATAACAGAATTGGGAAGGGACCTAGGAGGTCATCTAGTCCAGAGCTCTCCAACCTTGGGAACTTTAAGCCTGGAGGACTTCAACTCCCAGAATTCCTCAACCAGCCAGCCAGATCAGTGGACCTCAACTCCCAGAATTCCCTAATCATGCTGGCTGAGGAATTCTGGGAGTTGAAGTCCACAAGTCGTAAAGTCGCCATGGTTGGAGACTCCCCACCTTAAGGGGTTTTTCTCTCTCTGCAAGATTTCTGCTGTAGCTAATTTAAGATTGAGTTCCCTTCTTTTCTTGATGACTGCTTTTCTCTGCCTCTCGTGGCTTCCTATTCCCTGAGCTCCAAAGGGTGTTTCCCCCCCCCCATTATATTTCTTTTTTTGTGGTTCCCGTTGAAGGCAGATGAGGGATTAAGATGCAAAGAGGAATATCCACACCGCAAGCAAATGTACAGAACTGTTTGCAACCCATTTAACGGGCAATTCTGGCAGATGGCCTTTTCGTAAACTGGGGGGGGGGGGCTGCCCCTTTCCTGGCCCAGGCAACCTGGCCCAAAACATCTGGAAGGCGAGGGATGAGAAAGGCAGAAATGTACATCCTCTTCGATATCGGTGCAGTATCGACATAACTGCAACAGCCATATTGAAAAGGAAGGAGGACATGCTGAGTAATTCTACAGAAGTTATTGCTAGGAAAGCTTTAGTCCAGACGCCGGGCAACCTTGGACCCAGGAGAAAATCCCTCTAGGTCAGGGGTCTCCAACCTTGGCAACTTTAAGCCTGGAGGACTTCAACTCCCAGAATGATCCAGCCAGCTTTGCTAGTATGGAAATATGAAGTATGAACCCGTCGCCAAGCATTTTGAATTTGGATCAGGTGAGCCTGGGGATCCTGCCACATAAAGCGTAAAATGCTCGTAAGTCACTTTTTTTCAGTGCTGTTGTAACTTTGCTCATTAAAGGAACTGTTGTTAAGTTTGAGGGTTACCTGTATTAAAAACAGAGTAACAGAGTTGGAAGGGACCTTGGAGGTCTTCTAGTCCAACCCCTTGCTCAGGCAGGAAACCCTGCACCACTTCAGACAAACGGTTGTCCAATCTCTTTGCAGAAACCTCCAGTGTAACAACGAAACCCTGCGTTGCTGCTCAACTAAAAAGGCAAGCCCTTCTTCTCCCTGGCGGCTGGCTTCACGCCAAGCGCAATGTTTATGATTAACTTAACATCCACAACCGTATAATTAAGCCTGTGTAACTCACCAACGCAGAACATCAAGAGAGATAAGAGCGCCCTGAAAGGCTGTAAAATTGGGGCGGATTGCACAGGCCAGGTGAAAGTGAGACAGGCGGCAACTGAGCGCTCCCAGCCACAGCATTCCCAAGCGCACCTCAAAGGGTTTTTTGAGACACCCGGTGGCCTCTTTTGGAGGGGTGTGGGGGAGGAGAGGGTCTTCTGAAGGTGGGGTGGGGTGG